>NC_057811.1:328345822-328645822 GCF_018294505.1 Triticum aestivum | reverse complement strand
GAGGGTAGAGTATTCAACCCAAATTTATTGATTCGACACAAGGGGAGCCAAAGAATATTCTCAAGTATTAGCAGTTGAGTTGTCAATTCAACCACACCTGTAAGACTTAATATCTGCAGCAAAGTATTTAGTAGCAAAGTAGTATGGAAGTAACGGTAACTGTGGCAAAAGTAATAGTAGCAGTTTTGTAGTAATTGTAAAAGTGGCAACAGAAAAGTAACTAAGCAAATATCAATATGTGAAAAGCTCATAGGCAATGGATTAGCGATGGATAATTATGTCGGATGCGATTCCTCATGCAACAGTTATAACATAGGGTGACACAAAACTAGCTCCAGTTCATCAATGTAATGTAGGCATGTATTCCGAATATAGTCATACGTGCTTATGGAAAAGAACTTGCATGACATCTTTTGTCCTACCCTCCCGTGGCAGCGGGGTCCTATTGGAAACTAAGGGATATTAAGGCCTCCTTTTAATAGAGTACCGGATCAAAGCATTAACACTTAGTAAATACATGAACTCCTCAAACTACGGTCATCACCGGGAGTGGTCCTGATTGTTGTCACTTCGGGGTTACTGGATCATAACACATAGTAGGTGACTATTGACTTTCAAGAGAGGATCAAGAACTCACATATATTCATGAAAACATAATAGGTTCAGATCTGAAACCATGGCACTCAGGCCCTAGTTGTCGGATGTGGGGTTCCGGCAAACCCTTAAGGTTTGAACACTGGGGTGCGCGCGAAGTCTTTCCCTCCTACCGATCTACGCCCTAGCTTGCTAAGATCTCGTGGACGAACTCGACAAACTCGCAACACAGAAAGACACGGGATTTATACTGGTTCGGGCCACCGTTGTGGTGTAACACCCTACTCCAGTGTGGTGGTGGTGGATTGCCTCTCGGGCCGATGATGAACAGTACAAGGGGAAGAACAACCTCCTGAGGTTGAGGTGTTCTTGTGCTTGGTGACTCAGCGGGTGAGAGCCGGGTGAACTGCTCGATGCCCCTACGGTGGTGGCTAGCTCTACTTATATAGGCCTTGGTCCTCTTCCCTAATATTGAGCGGGAAGGGAGCCAACAACGGCGGGCAAATTTGAAGGGGGACAGCTAGTACAAGCTGTCCTGACAAAAGCGGTCTTCGCCTGCAAAAGGCTCTGGTGGTGACGCCGTCTTGGGCTCCACGATGACCTCCGTCTTGGCGTCCTCCTAGTCTTGGTCTCGTTGCACCAATATAGCAACCTATGCCTGATGCCTCGGTACTCCTCGCCTGCGCTGGCCTCCTTAGCACCAAAGAGGAAACAAGGACGCTGCGCGCACTGGCGCCTGCCTGGTGTCGATCGTCATGGCTCACGTCACGAGAGCCTCCTGAGGTTTTCCCCGCCTTGATATCTCTGCTCCTCGTGAGCCTGCCTGACATGGACACTCCTGAGGAGGTCTTGCGTCGTCCGCCTCATGAGGCTTGGCCCCTCGCGAGGGTCTTGAATGCCTCGTCGATGAAGATGGGTTGTACGGCCTGGTAGCTCAGCCACGCCGTGGGCCGCAGGCAGGCAAGTATGGGGACCCCCGTTCCCAGGACGTCGACAGTAGCCCCCGGGCCCAAGGTGCGCTCGGGCTTGGCTTCGCGGTGAAGCCAAGGGCCAAGTACGGAGCACCGCGGGCCCCAAAAGCCTGCGGCCTCGGTTGATGCATGGCAGTTGATTGGACGTGGGTCTCTCCGCTTCCCCATGCTGCCTCGACAACTGCTTGACCTGACAAAAGGCTGGTGCAGGCAGCACTTGCCTTCATTGCTCCTTCCTTGCCTCGCTCCAGATCCCCTTTCTTGCTCCTCGCCACCACTACCTCCAGATCCGCTCCAATCTCATCCTGCGCCCGCAACCCATGGCGCCGCGCAAGGTCAAGACTTCCTCAGCACCAGCTTGGTATGAGCCGGCCCTTGAGGCGCCCAACGTCACGGAGAGAAGCCTCGCCTCCGTGCGCCTGCTGACGGCGGGCGAGAGCAACGAGTGGGGGCGACCGAGCTCCGGCTTGCCTCCGATGTGCCGGAGCCCAAGGGAAGCACCTTCTTCCCCTTCTTCTCGAGCGGTGTCGCCGTCGGGTTGGTTCCTCCCTTCTCTGATTTCTTTTATGAAGTCCTCGACCACTACGGTCTGCAGGCATTGCATCTTCAACCCAACTCTGTCCTCCTCTTGTCCATCTTTGCCTACTACTGTGAGGCGTACCTGGGCGTGATGCCATCCGTGGCGTTACTGCGCCATTTCTTCTTCCTTCGTGTCAGTGAGGGTCACATCTCCGGATGCGCTAACTTCATCCGATCCAAATGGGTCATGATGGATGCCAAGCGTGCCGATCCGCACCTGGTGTTGCCAACAGCGATGCCCTCTTCCAATGGGGGGTGGCCCAAGGCGGAGCTCGCCGATGAGCGGGCATCGCTAGTGTTGGAGCAGATGGTGACCGACCTGAAGCTGGGAAATGTGAGGGCGGCCAAGGTGACGGGGGTCATGCTCCTGAGGGAGTTCTTGACGCTGCGAGTGGCCCCGCTCTAGGCGCGCGCCCCCCCTGTGGGAGCTTGAAGAAGAGGGAAACAAGGCCCGCCTGGGGGCCCTGCCTGACGATGAATTGGCTGCTGTTCTGCGCCTCATAGTTGGGGACAACCAGGAGTATCCGCCAAGCGCCTTTGTTCCCCTGTTCCAGCATAGGGATCGGGAGGAATTCGTCGCCTCCAGGCCGACCTTTGACGCGTGCGGGCTGGTGCCGCCGGCGCTCCTAGGGGCTCCTTCGGCGCCGGAACCGGTGGAGGTGTCCTCTGACGAGTCCCGCGGGGAGGGGGAGAGGAGGTGGACTCGGAGAAGACTCTGGAAGAGGTGGGGGAGACTTCTCCTCTGAGCAAGGCCGAGATCCTCCGCGCCCTTCGTGACGATGCCGAGGTCGAAGCCCGCCAAGGGGAGACGGAGCAGCCCCTCATCCCGACGAGGGGTAGGTCGTCGCTGGTGGCTTGTGCCGCCGCCTCCGTCCTGACGCCTCCTGGGGCCGGCTCCGGTTCTGCCTCCGCACCGCCTGGCGCCGCCGGAGCCCGAACGCCTGCACCCCAGGTCCCGAAGCTGTGAGGCTTCAAGCTTCCCAAGCGGAAGTATGTTGCGGTGGATCAGTAAGTGTCTTAAGCTTCGCCTTGTCCCTGTTTGTACTCGTCATTTCCTGATGCTCGCCCTTGATTGATCAGGCCGACATCTTCGACGAAGAAGAGGAAGGAAGACGCAGCGGTAGTGCCTCCTTCCGCGGAGAAAGGAGGCAACAGCACCTCCATCTCCCCAGCCCGATCATCCTCGCGGGGCCAAGAGGAGCATCACCGCGTGGAGTCAGACCCCATGGTCCCGTTGGCTCCGGAGGTGCCGGCGCCTGGTGCGGCTGATGAGGTCCCAGCTGCTCCGGAACCCGCGATCTCCCAGGCCCTGGTGATGATGTCGCCTCCTCCCGCTGCTGCACCTGTACTCTCAGGTTCTTCTATTGCTGTTGCTCTGGAACGTGCTCTTTCTGAGATGACCCAGCTGCAGATGGATCTCCTGAGCGCGGACCCACGCCTTGTGGCCGGGCGCCTGGAGCTGGCCTCAGGCTGGCTCCACTTTGACTTGGCTGTTCGTGCGGCGCTGGGCCAGGCCGCTGCGGCTTCTGAGAAGGAGAAGCAGAGCGCCGCCGACGCTGCAGCCAATCGTGATGCGGCGCTGAAAGACGCCAAGGCCGCCCGTGAGCGCTGCCAGGCGCTGGAGGACGAGTTGCAGAGCCTGCGCGACAAGCACGCCGAAGAAGCACGCTGCCGCCAAGCAAAGGAGGAGGAGGTGAAGGCCCGGGAGGACGCCGTGAAGAACCGTGATGCCGAGCTGGCGGAGATGGAGAAGACGCAAGCCGCCGAGCGGAGCCGGTTGGAAGGGCTGGAGCGGAAGGCGAAGGCGAGGGAGGCTGATCTTGACGCCAAGGCGCATGTCTTGGCCGAAGATCGCGCAGCCTTCGCCGATCTCGAGGAGAGGTCTTGCAAGGCGCTGAAGACGCTCTACGAGCACGGCCTGGAGAAGTGGCTGGCCACTGATGAGGACGGCCCCACCCGGCTACTTCCTCTCTTGGTGAAGGCGCTTGAGGAGGTTGTTGATGGCCTCGGTCCCATGGCGGAGGCAGAAGCTCGTGTCCTGTCTTCGGCTGCAGTGACTTACGTCTTCAGCCATCTGCACCTCCGGGACCCCAGCGCTCGCCTTGATGAACTGCTGGAGCCTGTGGCTGAAGATCACTGTGAAGCCGCCGCCACAGCTGTACAAGGTCAAGTGGAGGCCTTGCTGAAGAAGTTCCGCGGCTTCGTCTCCGCCCCTTTGTCTGGCGATGCCGCCGATCCTGCGGCTGATGGTGAAGGTGAGAACAACGTTACCCACGGAGGAGCACCTTCCGCAGGCGATGGCGATGTCCAGGGTTGACCCGCGGCTATTCTTCCCGTTTCGTTCCTGCAACATGTATCAGGCCTCGTGGAGGCATTTAGACTTTTCATTTGATGTCGCGAGGACAATGTGTTTGTAATATTTGCTTCAAGATTTTGAGATTTTCTTCCTATCCGCTTTGTGTTCTGCGTCGGCAGAGCCCAGCCCCGCGCATACCTCAACTGCCATTGGGCCGACCGGAGACCAGGACGGACCAAGGAGTGAGGGGCTACGTGACCAGTTAGGCTCCTGAGTCGCGATGCTCAGGAGTCCCCCTTGACGCGCAAACAGCATATAGGGAGAGTTCATGAGGATGGATTAATGTTCTACGTCGGCAGAGCCCGGCCCCGCGCATACCTCAACCGCCATTGGGCCGACCGGAGACCAGGACGGACCAAGGAGTGAGGGGCCACGTGACCAGTTAGGCTCCTGAGTCACGATGCTCAGGAGTCCCCCTTGACATGCAAACAATTTCCATACCTGCCCTCGCCGAGGCCTCGGGAGGGGCGCGCGACGCCCAGGTCCGGGAGACCTCGTTGGGTGGCGTGCGCTTGGGCGTGACCCGAGCGCGACCCCCGTGCCCAGTCCCCTCGTGCGGCTCTCCCGAGGGGAGGCGTTGTGGTGAGGCTGGGCGCTGAGCTCTGGGCTCCCTGAGGTTGGTACGACCGTGGGGCCGCCCTCAGTTGTTTATCACCAGCGCGAAGTATAGTGCTTCCGCTTGTGCACGGGCATAGCCGCTCCTCGGCAGTGTCGACAGCCAGCGCGGAGCATGGTGCTTCCACTTGGGCGTGGGATGGGGGGCCCCCTCCGGGAGGAGCCCCCGGGGCGTGTACAGCCCCGCCCTGACACGTGGCTTGCACGGCAGGGCTGCGAGGTGTATCTGGGCACTCGTGAGCCAGCGCGGGACTCACGAGGCCCTACCTCAAGGCGGGTTGCGCCTGGTCTTGAGTCTTGGTGGCTGTATGTTCCTGCAAGGCGGTTAGATGCAAGCACTCTACGTCCTCAGGTCCCGGCCCTCGAGCGAGCTCAGCCGCCGCTGGTATGCCAGGTCGCGATGTCGTGGTCAAGGCCAGGGGGTGAGGGCTGGAGAGCCAGTAAGAGCTCCTGAGTCGCGATGCTCAGGAGCCCCCCTTTTAACGCGCAAGCGAATTGCATAGGATGAGCAGACCCGTGGTGGGCGGCGATCGAGCAGGCGATAGGCGTGGGCAGGTTAAGCATGGAAAGCAGATCAGCTTAGGTAAATGCAGGAAGATACATGCCACTGGGTCCGGCCCGAGCGGCTTGGGGATGATGCAGCCCGAGGGGCGCCCGCAGCAAGGTAAGATAAAGACATAAGCAAAAGGGATACATGCCACAGGGACGGACCCATGTGGCCTAGGAATAATGCAGCCCGGAGGGCGCTCCCAGCTAAACGGGCTTGGAAGATGTTACCTAGTTCTGTAGACGAAGTAGAGTTGGTGCAGCTGAAGACGTGCGTCGAAGGAGTGACTCCTCATGAGCCACCGGAGCCCTGAGCCTCGGGAGGCTCTGGGGGCTCGGGAGGTTCCCTGAGGACCGTCTCCATCTCCTCCAGGACGGCGTGGTACCTGGCCTCCTGAGCCGGCAGGACATGCCGCATGTTGCGCTGATAGGCTGACGCCACACTCGGCAAGCCGAAGGGCATGTGAACGTAGCTGTGTGGTGGGCCCTCGCAGCGGCCCACACGCGATGGCCAGAAGCGCTCCTGAGATGCGGCCCTGTTGAACCCGGGGACATCGATGCAGACACGCAGCCCAGCATCCTCGCCAGGATGCGGAGCTGCGCCTCGCGAGCGGCTGTCGCCGCGCATGGCTCTTGCTTCTTATAGTTCCTGAGTGGTCTTGGTGATGAACTCCTGACTGGTGGGCACTCCTTGCCCTGTGCTCTCCTGAGGGTCACGTGCCGCGAAGCAAGCCTCCTAGTGGTGCCCAAGCGCCTCCCTCGTGAGGCTGGCAAGGTCTGAGGCCCTCCAGAAGAGAGCCCCTGAGCCCTGTCCGAGGAGGGCGTCGGGCGCGCCTTCCTATGCGATGGAGGAAGGCGCCCCTGGGACGGACGCTGATCCTGATGAGGCTCCTGCCGCGTCGCCATCCTCCTGAGGTCCTGCGCGGCGCAGCTGCTTCTTCTTGGGGATGGCCTCCGGAGGGCCCTCACTTCTGCTGTCGGGGTCGTCGATTGCTGCAGCTTGGAAGGCGCGCTCAAGGGAGCACACCGCATCTCTTTCTTCACACGGGACCGTGATGATTCCTCCGCTTCCCGGCATCTTGAGGACGTTGTAGCCGTGGTGGGTGACCGCCATGAACTTGGCCAGGGCCGGATACCCGAGGATGGCGTTGTACGGCAGGCGGATGTGCGCGACGTCGAAGTCGATGAGCTCGGTGCGGTAGTTCTTGCGTTCGCCGAAGGTGACAGGCAGGCAGACTTGCCCTATCGGTGTGGTGGAGCCGTCGGTCACTCCTGAGAAAGGTTTGGTTGGCTGGAGCTGCTCGTATGGCACTTGGAGATTGTTGAACGTGTCAACGGACAGGACGTTGAGCCCTGCGCCGTCGTCGATGAGGGTCTTGGTAACCTGCACATTGCTGATGATTGGGGAACACAACATCGGGAGGGCGCCGGCAGTGGCCGCGCACTTGAGCTGATCTGCCGAGTTGAAAGTGATGGCGCATTGGGACCACCTGAGCGGGCGCGTGGCCTCGAGCTTGGGGAGCACCGCGTTCACCTCGCGAGCAAACTGTTTGAAGATGCGCTGAGAGGCTGGGGCCTGGGCGCCGCCTAAGATGCATGCGATTGCACGCGGCTCCTGGAAGCCCCCAGCCCCCTCGTCCTGATGGTGGTCATCGTTCCTTCTCGGCGGCGGCAGCAGGGGAAGACTGGTGTTGCTTTGGAGGCGATCCTCGCGAGGCTGGTCCCTCCAGGCGCCCTCGCAAGGATGGTCCTGCCAGCGGTCCTCACGAGGCCTGTCGCGCCACTCCTGGCGCGGGCCACGGTCGTCCCAGCGTCCGCCTCCACGTCCTCCTCCACGGCCATAGCCCCGGTTGTTGTGCTCAGGGCGTCGACCGAAGCGTCCTTCCCATATGGCTTTGAGCTCTTGACAGTCGCTGGTGTTGTGGGTGTTCAGGTTGTGGAAGGCGCAGAACGGTCGGCCATTCTTGGATGACTCGGGCTGATCTCTGCCCCGCTTGGTGTCGGGCTCCGCTGCGAGCACCACTGCCTCCTTGCGCTTCACGTCCTTGGCTTTGGCCTTCTTCTCCTCCGCTCCTGCAGCTGGCAGCTCGAGGAGAGAGAGGCGCCCCTCCTCAGCTCTTGCGCACTTGGTCGCCAGGTTGAACAGCTCCTGAGATGTGCAGAGCTCCTCATGGATAGCGAGTTCTTCCTTCATCTTGACGTGGCGGACGCCGTCGGAGAACATGGAGATGATGGCCTCGTCCGTGACCTTGGGGATCTTGAGGCGGGTGTTGTTGAAGTGCTGGATGTACTTTTGGAGGGTCTCTCCCGGTTGTTGCTTGATGCAGCGTAGGTCACCCGCGGCCGGCGGGCGGTCGCGAGTGCCCTGGAAGTTGGCGACGAAGTGGTCGCGCATCTCGTCCTAGGAGGAGATCGAGCCGTGCTGCAGGTTCAGGAGCCAGGAGCGGGCCCCATCTTTGAGAGCCATGGGAAACCAGTTCTCCATGGCTTTCTCATCGCCGTTGGCTGCTTCGATGCTCAGCTCATAGAGCTGCAGGAACTCCACGGGGTCGGCGGTGCCGTCGTAGCAAGGAGGCAGGTCTGGCTTGAACTTGCCCGGCCAGGCGACGCTACGCAGCTCGGGGGTGAAGGCGCGACAGCCAGCTATGGTCGCTGGTGCCCGCCTCGGAGGTGGATCTTGGTCTTTACGAGGTCCACGCGGCGCTGCTGCGGGCGACGCGCGGTCCTGACGAGGCGGCGGGGAGCGCAGGTGCAGCTTCTCGCGGCCGCGGGATTTCTTGGCAGCTTCTTTCCTCGCGCGCTGGCACCGGGCGTGGTGGATCACGCCGTGGGGCCGCGCGCCTTGGTGCCAAGGCGCCGTCTTGGGGCAGAGGTGGTGGAGGCGCGCCATGGGCCTCATCGCCCGTGGCTGGCTGAGGGTGAGGTAGAGAGAGGGACGGCACCAGCGAGCCCCCTGCGGCGCGGACGAGCTCGGTGACACGGTCGAGCCACTCCTCATAGAGGTCGTCGACGGGGCGGTAGCGCAGGAGTTCGTTTGCCGCAAGGAGCGCGGCGTGTGTGAGACGAAGAACCAGCCGGGGTTAGCGATGGTGTGGCGGTGCGGCCGTCCTGCCGCACCGAAGGATGCAGCGAGGATGCCTGCTGCTCGTTCCCCGCCGGGCCGGTGGCAGCGTTGGCGGCGGGAGACGAAGAACGACGAGGTGGCCCGCGGACGGGAGCCGTCTGAGCAACGCGGGCGGTGAGGGCAGCCCGACGCTCAGCTCGAGCACGGCGAGCGTCCGCCATGGAGACGACGGAGCGACGAACTGATGGAAGGGAAGCTACGGCGCACCCATACCTGGCGCGCCAAATGTGGGATGTGGGGTTCCAACAAACCCTTAAGGTTCGAACACTGGGGTGCGCCCGAAGTCTTTCCCTCCTACCGATCTACGCCCTAGCTCGCTAAGATCTCGCGGACGAACTCGACGAACTCGCAACACAGAAAGACACGAGATTTATACTGGTTTGGGCCACCGTTGTGGTGTAACACCCTACTCTAGTGTGGTGGTGGTGGATTGCCTCTCGGGCTGATGATGAACAGTACAAGGGGAAGAACAGCCTCCTGAGGTTGAGGTGTTCTTGTGCTTGGTGACTCAGCGGGTGAGAGCCGGGTGAACGGCTCGATGCCCCTACGGTGGTGGCTAGCTCTACTTATATAGGCCCTGGTCCTCTTCCCAAATATTGAGAGGGAAGGGAGCTAACAACAGCGGGCAAATTTGAAGGGGGACAACTAGTACAAGCTATCCTGACAAAAGAGGTCTTCGCCTGCAAAAGGCTCTGGTGGTGACGCCGTCTTGGGCTCCACGATGACCTCCGTCTTGGCGTCCTCCTGGTCTTGGTCTTGTTGCACCAATATAGCAACCTTTGCCTGATGCCTCGGTACTCCTCGCCTGCGCTGGCCTCCTTAGCACCAAAGAGGAAACAAGGATGCTGTGCGCACTGGCGCCTGCCTGGCGCCCGCCTGGTGTCGATCGTCATGGCTCACGTCACAAGAGTCTCGTGAGGTTTGCCCCGCCTTGATATCTCCGCTCCTCGTGAGCCTGCCTGACTAGGCCACTCCTGAGGAGGTCTTGCGTCGTCCGCCTCGCGAGGCTTGGCCGCTCGCGAGGGTCTTGAATGCCTCATGGATGAAGATGGGCCGTACGGCCTGTTAGCTCAGCCACGCCGTGGGCCGCAGGCAGGCAAGTCTGGGGACCCCCGTTCCCAGGACGCCGACACTAGTGACAAGCATTAAGCATAGCAAAGACATAGCAACATCAATCTTAGAACATAATGGATACTAGGGATCAAACACTAACAAAACTAACTCGATTACATGGTAAATCTCATCCAACCCATCACCATCCAGCAAGCCTATGATGGAATTACTCACGCACGGTTGTGAGCATCGTGAAATTGGTGATGGAGGAAGGTTGATGATGACGATGGCGACAGATTCCCCTCTCCGGAGCCCCGAACAGACTACAGATCAGCCCTCCCGAGAGAGATTAGGGCTTGGCGGCGGCTCCGTATCATAAAACGCGATGATTCCTTCTCTCTGTTTTTTTCTCCCCAAACGTGAATATATAGAGTTGGAGTTGAGGTCGGTGGAGCCTCAAGGGGCCCACGAGGCAGGGGGCGCGCCCCAGGGGGTGGGCGCGCCTTCCACCCTCGTGGACAGGGTGTGGGCCCCTTGGTGTTGATTCTTTCGCGAGTATTTTTTATTTATTCCAAAAAAATTCTCCGTGAAGTTTCAGGTCATTCCGAGAACTTTTATTTCTGCACAAAAATAACACCATGGCAATTCTGCTGAAAACAACGTCAGTCCGGTTTAGTTCCATTCAAATCATGCAAGTTAGAGTCCAAAACAAGGGCAAAAGTGTTTGGAAAAGTAGATACGATGGAGACGTATCAACTCCCCCAAGCTTAAACCTTTGCTTGTCCTCAAGCAATTCACTTGACAAGCTAAAAGTGATAAAGAAAAACTTTTACAAACTCTGTTTGCTCTACTTGTTGTAAATATGTAAAGCCAGCATTCAAGTTTTCAGCAAAGATTATGAACTAACCATATTCACAATAACACTTAGGTCTCATTCACTCATATCAATGGCATAATCAACTAGCAAGCAATAATAATAAATCTCGGATGACAACACTTTCTCAAAACAATCATAATATGATATAACAAGATGGTATCTCGCTAGCCCTTTCTGAGACCGCAAAACATAAATGCAGAGCACCCCTGAAGATCAAGGACTGACTAGACATTGTAATTCATGGTAAAAGAGATCTAGTCACAGTCATACTCAATGTAAACTAATAGTAATGCATGCAAATGACAGCGGTCCTCTCCAGCTGGTGCTTTTTTAATAAGAGGATGATGACTCAACATAAAAGTAAATAGATAGGCCCTTCGCAGAGGGAAGTGGGGATTTGTAGAGGTGCCAGAGCTCGATTTTTGAAATAGAGATAAATAATATTTTGAGTGGCATACTTTCATTGTCAACATAACAACCAAGAGATCTCGATATCTTCCATGCTACACACATTATAGGCGGTTCCCAAACAGAATGGTAAAGTTTATACTCCCCCACCACCAACAAACATCAATCCATGGCTTGCCCAAAACAACGGGTGCCTCCAACTAACAACAGTCCTGGGGGAGTTTTGTTTGCAATTATTTTGATTTGTGCATGGGACTGGGCATCCCGGTTACCAGCCATTTTCTCGTGAGTGAGGAGCGGAGTCCACTCCTCGTGAGAATAACCCACCTAGCATGGAAGATACAGACAACCCTAGTTGATACATGAGCTATTTGCGCATACAAAACAGAATTTCATTTGAAGGTTTAGAGTTTGGCACATACAAATTTGCTTGGAATGGCAGGTAAATACCGCATATAGGAAGGTATGGTGGACTCATATGGAATAACTTTGAGGTTTATGGAAGTGGATGCACAAGTAGAATTCCCGCTTAGTACAAGTGAAGGCTAGAAAGAGACTGGGAAGCAACCAACTAGAGAGCGACAACAGTCATGAACATGTATTAAAATTAATCAACACTGAGTGCAAGCATGAGTAGGATATAATTCACCATGAACATAAATATCGTGGAGGCTATGTTGATTTTGTTTCAACTACATGCGTGAACATGTGCCAAGTCAACCCACTCGAATCATTCAAAGGAGGATACCACACTATCATACCACATCACAACCATTTTAATAGCATGTTGGCACGCAAGGTAAACCATTACAAACTCCTAGCTAATTAAGCATGGCATGAGCAACTATAATCTCTAATTGTCATTGCAAACATGTTACATTCATAATAGGCTGAATCAGGAACGATGAACTAATCATATTTACAGAAACAAGATAGGTCGAGTTCATACCAGCTTCTCTCATCTCAATCGGTCCATCATATATCGTCATTATTGCCTTCCACTCGCACGACCGAACGGTGTGGATAATAATAATAGTGCACGTGCATTGGACTAAGCTGGAATCTGCAAGCATTTAATACACAGGAGAAGACAAGGTAATATGGGCTCTTTGTTAAATCAACAATAATGCATATAAGATCCACTTCACCATTTTCATTATGGTCTTCTCCTCTCGACCCCAAAGAAAAGAAAGGAAATAAAACAATTTACACGGGAAAGCTCCCAACAAGCAAAAGAAGAACATAAATCTTTTTTGGGTTTTCTTTTAATTATTACTACTACAGGCATGGAAAGTAAACTAGCTAAAAACTACAGCTAAATTTTTTGGTTTTTCTTAAGGTTTTTCAAACACACAAGAAGAAGGCTTAAAACAGAAAATAAACTAGCATGGATAGTACAATGAAAAAGTATGAGCACCGACAACTGGCATGAGTGTGTGAACATGAATGTAATGTCGGTGAGAAATACGTACTCCCCCAAGCTTAGGCTTTTGGCCTAGGTTGGTCCAGGGCCACTGCTGGCCTCACGGATATCCAAAGTTGTAACTGGGGTCCTACTGAGATGCAGCGGCTACTGCCTGACGAGCTGCAGCTTGGAGGCGAGCTGCCTCCGTCCTCCTCTCATACTCATTCACCTCCTCCCTGGTTATAACATATCTCCTTTTTACCTGAAAGTCAAATAAAGTAGGAGCGGGGAGAGCAACATGGACAGTGCGACGTCTGTCGAAGATTAGTCGGTACTAGAGGAACTGTTCATTCCTCTCAACAAACTGATGGTGGACCATAGCGTTATAATCTAGATAAGCAGGAGGTAACACCAAATCATTTCTATGTATGGGTACATCAAGATAATTAGCTACATGAGTTGCATAAATTCCACCAAACAAATCTCCACTTGTACCGTTAAGATGCAACCTTCGTGCAACAATAGCCCCCAAGTTATATTGTTTATCACCTAATACCACACTTTTGAGGACACAAAGATCGGGAACGCACATGTGAGATGCCTCATCCTTACCGTTAATGCATCTACCTATAAAGAGAGCAGAATAATGTATGGAAGGAAAGTGAATGCTCCCTATGGTATCTTGTGTGATTTCTCTAGATTCCCCCACAGTGATACTAGCAAGAAAGTCTTTATATTTAGATTTGCGAGGTTCACTAAAATTGCCCCACTGTGGGAGTTTGCAAGCATTATTAAAATCTTCTAAATCCATGGTATATGATTTATCATAAAGATCAAATAAAACAGTGTGAGAATTGCGCGTGGATGTAAATTTAAACCTTCTCACAAAGAAATCAGTTAGGTAGCGGTATTGCAGGCACTTATCTGACACGAAGTCCTCAAGATCAGCATTACGCACATACGCGTCAAATTCATCCTTGATACCTTCTTGGACCATAAACTCCTCTGACGGCCATTCACAAGGCCGCACTTCAGCTTCCCTCGGTGGTTCATCGTCCGGCTCACGTATCGCAAGCCTTGGGCCTTGCTTCCTTGAGGAACCTCCTTGGTACATTTTCCTAAACATATTTCTTCCTCTGAAAAATTTCTGAAATTTTTAGTGACTCAAAATAAAAGTGAACCAAACTCAACAAGATTGATAGAAACTACTCCCACAAGTGCCTAGAGGCTATTTCATGCATTAAAACTACTTTGGACCATATAAATTGGACATGCAAGCTCAAGAATAGGGTCACCTAAGCAACAAAATTTTGCAATAAATAAAGCACTAGAACAAAAACTAATTGGACCATTAGAGGAGTCACATACCGAAGAACAATCCCCCAAAGCAGTTTTGTGAATGGAGCTTTGAGCAAGGAGATCGAAAATGGCAGTAAGATGGGCTAGAACACGGGTTTGAGCTATGGGAGGATTTTTTCTGGAGGAAGACGAAGTGAGTGGGTGCTGCAATAAGTGGAGGGGTGCCACGTGGGGTCCACGAGGCAGGGGGTGCCCTGGACCCTCGTGGCCAAGTGGTGGCTCCCCCTGGTGTGTTCTCAGTGCCAGATATTCTTAAATATTCTACAAAAAAATCATATTTCATTTTCGGGACGTTTGGAGAACTTTTATTTTCGGTGTATTTTTTATTGCAACGGTAATTCAGAAAATAGGCAGAAAATACTATTTTTGCTTTATTTAATCTAAATAAAAGAAAGTAAAAGGAGGGTACAGAAAGTTGTGCTTTCTAACTTCATCCATCTCATGCTCATCAAAAGGAATCTACTAACAAGGTTGATCAAGTCGTGTTAACAAACTCTTTCCGAATTGCATGAAACCGGAGAATTTTCGAATAACACTAAGTTACCTCAACGGGGATATGCACATCCCCAACAATAAGAATATCATATTTCTTCTTGACAGTAGGAAGAGGGAATTCAAAACCTCCAATAGTAATCTTTAGAATTTTTTCCAATAGAATTGATACTGTGGACTTGAGGTTGTTTTCTCGGAAAGTGTACCGTATGCTCATTACCATTAACATGAAAAGTGACATTGCCTTTGTTGCAATCAATAACAGGCCCTGCAGTATTCAAAAAGGGTCTACCAATAATAATAGACATACTATCATCCTCGGGAATATCAAGAATAACAAAGTCCGTTAAAATAGTAACGTTTGCAACCACAACAGGCACATCCTCACAAATACCGACAGATATAGCAGTTGATTTATCGGCCATTTGCAAAGATATTTCAGTAGGTGTCAACTTATTCAAATCAAGTCTACGATATAAAGATAGAGGCATAACACTAACACCGGCTCCGAGATCACATAAAGTAGTTTTAATATAGTTTCTCTTAATGGAGCATGGTATAATTGGTACTCCTGGATCTCCAAGTTTCTTAGGTATTCCACCCTTAAAAGTATAATTAGCAAGCATGGTGGAAATTTCCGCTTCCGGTATCTTTCTTTATTAGTAACAATATCTTTCATATACTTAGCATAAGGATTCATTTTAAGCATATCAGTCAAACGCATACGCAAAAAGATAGGTCTAATCATTTCAGCAAAGCGCTCAAAATCCTCATCATCCTTTTTCTTGGATGGTTTAGGTGGAAAAGACATGGGTTTCTGAACCCATGGTTCTCTTTCTTTACCGTGCTTCCTAGCAACATAGTCTCTCTTATCATAACGTTGATTCTTTGATTGTGGGTTATCAAGATCAACAACAGGTTCAATCTCTACATCATTGTTATTGCTAGGTTGAGCATCAACATGAACATCATCATTAATATTATCACTAGGTTCATGTTCATTACCAGATTGTGTTTCAGCATCAGAAATAGAAATATCATCGAGATTCTCAGGTGTGTCAACAATAAGTTCACTAGAGGCATGCAAAGTCATATCATTATTCTTTTACTTCTTCTTAGAAGGACTAGGTGCATCAACATTAGTTCTCTGAGAATCTTGCTCAACTCTCTTAGGGTGGCCCTCAGGATACAAAGGTTCCTGAGTCATTTTACCCCCTCTAGTCACAACTCTAGCAGCATTATCATTTTTCTTATTATTTAATTCATTGAGCAAATCATTCTGAGCTTTAAGCACTTGTTCTACTTGAGTGGTAATCATAGAAGCATGTTTACTAATGAGTTTAAGTTCACCCTTAACTCTAGACATATAATCACTCAAGTGTGCAATCATATAAGCATTTCGTTTCAATTGTCTACCAACATAAGCATTGAAGTTTTCTTGTTTAACAATAAAATTATCAAACTCATCTAAGCATTGGCTAGCAGACTTATGACGAGGAATATCACCTTCATCAAAGCTATAGAGAGAATTTACCTTTACTACCTGTGTCGGGTTATCAAGACCATGTATTTCTTCAATAGGTGGTAAATTCTTAACATCTTCAGCTTTAATACCCTTTTCTTTCATAGATTTCTTTGCCTCTTGCATATCTTCAGGACTGAGAAATAGAATACCCCTTTTCTTCGGAGTTGGTTTAGGAGTTGGTTCAGGAAGTGTCCAATTATTATCATTACTCAACATATCATTCAATAGCAATTCAGCTTGCTCAGCGGTTCTTTCCCTGAAAACACAACCAGCACAACTATCCAGGTGGTCTCTGGAAGCATCGGTTAGTCCATTATAAAAGATATCAAGTATTTCATTTTTCTTGAGAGGATGATCAGACAAAGCATTAAGTAATCGGAGAAGCCTCCCCCAAGCTTGTGGGAGACTCTCTTCTTTAATTTGCACAAAATTATATATTTCCCTTAAGGCAGCTTGTTTCTTATGAGCGGGAAATATTTAGCAGAGAAGTAATAAATCATATCCTGGGGACTACGCACACAAACAGGATCAAGAGAATTAAACCATGTTTTAGCATCACCCTTTAATGAGAACGGAAATAGCTTAAGGATATAGTAGTAACGAATTTTTTCCTCATGAGTGAATAGGATGGCTATATCATTTAATTTAGTAAGATGTGCCACAACAGTTTCAGATTCATAGCCATAAAAAGGATCAGATTCAACCAAAGTAATTAACTCAGGATCGACGGAGAAATCATAATCCTTATCAGAAATACAGATAGGTGAAGTAGCAAAAGCAGGGTCATATTTCATTCTAGCATTCAAGGACTTTTCTTTCAGCTTAGCTAATAGTTTCCTAAGATCATATCTATATTTGCAAGCAAAAAAGTCTCTAGCAGTTTCTTCATCCATAACATAACCCTCAGGTACATCAGGCAATTCATATCTAGGGGGGGAATCTTCATCATCACTTTCATCAATATTATCAGTATCAATAATTTCATTCTCTCTAACCCTAGCAAGTTGTTCATCAAGAAATTCACCTAGTGGCACAGTATTATCAAGCATAGAAGTAGTTTCATCATAAAAGTAGAAGTGGCATCATCAATATCA
Source organism: Triticum aestivum (assembly GCF_018294505.1). NCBI lineage: Eukaryota > Viridiplantae > Streptophyta > Magnoliopsida > Poales > Poaceae > Triticum > Triticum aestivum. The sequence goes on along the minus strand of NC_057811.1, from coordinate 328,628,824 downwards.
TGCGACATATCAAAATCAATAGCATGTGTAGGTGTCGCAAATTTACTCATAACAGAAGGTGAATCAAGTGCAGAGCTAGATGGCAGTTCCTCACCTCCCCTCGTAGTTGAGGGACAAATCTTAGTTCTTTTGTCTTTCAAGTTCCTCATAGTGATCAACAGATATAAATCCCAAGTGACTCAAAGAATAGAGCTATGCTCCCCGGCAACGGTGCCAGAAAATAGTCTTGATAACAGATACGTGTCCGTCGTATCTATAATTTTTGTTTGTTCCATGCCAATATTCTACAAATTTTACAAACTTTTTATACTGTTTTTGGGACTAACATATTGATCCAGTGCCCAGTGCCAGTTCCTGTTTGTTGCATGTTTTTTGTTTCACAGAAAATCCATATCAAACAGAGTCCAAACGGGATAAAAACTGACGGAGATTTTTTTGGAATATATGTGAATTTTGGGAAGTGAAATCAATGCGAGACGATGCCCGAGGGGCCCACGAGGGTGAGGGGCGCGCCCTGGGCCCTCGTGACCACTCCGTAAGGCGGTTGGTGCCCTTCTTTCGCCGCAAGAAAGCCAATATCTGTTGGGGAACGTAGTAATTTCAAAAAAAAATCCTATGCACACGCAACATCATGGTGATGCATAGCAACGAGAGGGGAGAGTGTCGTCCACGTACCCTCATAGACCGTAAGCGGAAGCGTTATAAGAACGCGGTTGATGTAGTCGTACGTCTTCACGGTCCGACCGATCCAAGTACCGAACACACGGCACCTCCGAGTTCAGCACATGTTCAGCTCGATGACGTCCCACGAACTCCGATCCAGCAGAGCTTCGCGGGAGAGTTCCGTCAGCACAACGGTGTGATGACGGTGATGATGTTGCTACCGACGCAGGGCTTCACCTAAGCACCGCTACGATATGATTGAGGTGGATTATGGTGGAGGGGGGCACCGCACACGGCTTGGAACAATCAACTTGTGTTTCTTTGGGTGCCCCCTCCCCCGCTCCAGTATATAAAGGATCAAGGGGGGAGGCCGGCCGGCCCTTGCAGGGCGCACCAAAAGGAGGAGTCCTCCTCCTAGTGGGAGTAGGACTCCCCTTTCCTAGTCCCACTAGGAGGGGAAAGGAAGGAGTGGGAGAGGGGAAAGGCAAGGGGAGCGCCGCCCCTCCCCCTTTCCTTGTCCTATTCAGACTCAAGGGGAGGGGGCACACGGCCTGCCCTGGCCGGCCCCTCTCTCTCTCCACTAGCGCCCAACAAGGCCCATTAACCCCCGGGGGGTTCCGGTAACCCTCCCGGCACTCTGATTTTTCTCCTAAACTATCCGGAACACTTCCGGTGTCCGAATATAGCCGTCCAATATATCAATCTTTACGTCTCAACCATTTCGAGACTCCTCGTCATGTTTGTGATCACATCTGGGACTCCGAACTACCTTCGGTACATCAAAACACAAAAACTCTTATTACCGATCATCACCGAACGTTAAGCGTGCGGACCCTACGGGTTCGAGAACTATGTAGAGATGACCGAGAATCGTTTCTATTCAATAACCAATAGCGGAACCTGGATGCTCATATTGGCTCCTACATATTCTTTGAAGATCTTTATCGGTCAAACTGCATAACAACATACGTTGTTCCCTTTTTCATCGGTATGTTACTTGCCCGAGATTCGATCGTCAGTATCTCAATACCTAGTTCAACCTCGTTACCGGCAAGTCTCTTTACTCGTTCCGTAATACATCATCTCGCAATTAACTCATTAGTTGCGTTGCTTGCAAGGCTTATAGTGATGTGCATTACCGAGAGGGCCCAGAGATACCTCTCCGACAATCGGAGTGACAAATCCTAATATCGATCTATGCCAACCCAACAAGTGCCTTCGGAGACACCTGTAGAGCACCTTTATAATCACCCAGTTACGTTGTGACGTTTGGTAGCACACAAAGTGTTCCTCCGGTATTCGGGAGTTGCATAATCTCATAGTCATGGGAACATGTATAAGTCATGAAGAAAGCAATAGCAATATACTAAACGATCAAATGTTAAGCTAACGGAATGGGTCAAGTCAATCACATCATTCTCTAATGATGTGATCTCGTTAATCAAATGACAACTCATGTCTATGGCTAGGAAACTTAACCATCTTTGATTCAACGAGCTAGTCAAGTAGAGGCATACTAGTGGCACTTAGTTTGTCTATATATTCACACATGTACTAAGTTTCCGTTTAATACAATTCTAGCATGAATAGTAAACATTTATCATGATATAAGGACATATAAATAACAACTTTATTATTGCCTCTAGGGCATATTTCCTTCAGTCTCCCACTTGCAATAGAGTCAATAATCTAGATTACACAATAATGATTCTAATACCCATGGAGTCTTGGTGCTGATCATGTTTTGCTCCTGAGAGAGGCTTAGTCAACGGGTCTGCAACATTTAGACACGTATGTATCTTGCAAATCTCTATGTCTCCCTCCTTGACTTGGTCGCGGATGGAATTGAAGCGTCTCTTGATGTGCTTGGTTCTCTTGTGAAATCTGGATACCTTTGCCAAGGCAATTGCACCATTATTGTCACAAAAGGTTTTCATTGGACCCGATGCACTAGGTATGACACCTAGATCGGATATGAACTCCTTCATTTGCTGCTTCCGAAGCAGCTATGTACTCCGCTTCACACGTAGATCCCGCCACGACGCTTTGCTTAGAACTGCACCAACTGACAGCTCTACCGTTCAATATAAATACGTATCCGGTTTGTGACTTCAGTGTCAAAGCTTGCATCGACGTAACCATTTACGATGAGCTCTTTGTCACCTCCATAAACAAGAAACATATCCTTAGTCCTTTTCAGGTATTTCAGGATGTTCTTGACCGCTGTCCAGTGATCCACTCCTGGATTACTTTGGTACCTCCCTGCTAAGCTAACAGCAAGGCACACATCAGGTCTGGTACACAGCATTGCATACATGATAGAGCCTATGGCTGAAGCATAGGGAACATCTTTCATTTTCTCTCTATCTTCTGAAGTGGTCGGGCATTGAGTCTGACTCACCTTGTAACACAGGGAAGAACCCGTTCTTTGCTTGATCCATTTTGAACTTCTTCAAAACTTTATCAAGGTATGTGCTTTGTGAAAGTCCAATCAAGCGTCTTGATCTATCTCTATAGATCTTGATGCCCAATATATAAGCAGCTTCACCGAGGTCTTTCATTGAAAAACTCTTATTCAAGTATCCTTTTATGCTATCCAGAAATTCTATATCATTTCCAATCAACAATATGTCATCCACATATAATATTATAAATGCTACAGAGCTCCCACTCACTGTCGGTGTCAAAACCGGCGGATCTCGGGTAGGGGGTCCCGAACTGTGCGTCTAGGATCGATGGTAACAGGAGATGGGGGACATGATGTTTACCCAGGTTCGGGCCCTCCCTATGGAGGTAATACCCTACTTCCTTCTTGATTGATCTTGATGAATATGAGTATTACAAGAGTTGATCTACCACGAGATCGTAATGTGTCGTGGTGTTCTCACGGGGGGGGGGGTGTGAATCGACAGATGCCACAAGGGCTTTGTGTGAGGGTAAGACTGCTGCTGATAGGACCGGGAGCGGGTATGCGAGTAGCACGCGCTAGTTTACCCAGGTTCGGGGCTCTCCGGAGAGATAATACCCCTACTCCTGCATGTCTGAGCATATATATCTGGGGTGTACATCGGGCAGTACAAAGCGCTCCTAGAGCTGTATCTGGAGGCAGTGCCATGGGCATCTGGCTCCGTATATGCATGCACCAGGCATGCTTTAGTGGCCGGCCATGAGCATGGCCGTATGTGGTGCTTGGGCATGCATGCCCGTGGGGATGGATGGATGGATGGCTAGCTAGCTCTCTTGCTAGCTAGCTCGCTTGTGTACGTGTGAGTCCATCCTCTTGGATGGATGGATGGATGGCTATATATAGTGGCATGGCTAGCTTACTTCCTAAGCTATGTAGTGGCATGGACAAGGGGGTATGGTGGGGTGTCATGCTTGTCCCCTGGGTCACTTCATAAATAGTGCCAGGGGACAAGTGACACTATACATGATGGCGGGGATGACACGTGAATAGTGCTCGGGTACGACCGTCTCGTCGGTGTCTTGTCGGTGCCGGGTCGGACTGCAGCCGGCAGCCGGCTAGTCGATGCAGTCGGTCAGCTGGCAGCCGGCCGGGTGGAGCAGTCGGACTGAGGAGCCGGCAGGAGCGGCCGGGCAGCCGGACTGAGGGGCTTTGCTAGCCCCGATGTCTTGAAATATTGTCTCGCCGTCTTCGGGATACCCGTGTCCACTTACTCCGACATAATGGCTAAACCCTAGAAGTCTAGCCTATATGACTATGGTCATGAATATATCCTTTCCGGACTAACCCCTCCGGTTTATATAGACATGGGGAGATCTAGGGTTACATAGAGTCGGTTACATAAGAAGGAATCTACATAGTCGGTTGCCAAGCTTGCCTTCCACACCAAGTAGAGTCTACAGTCTTCGACCTTCATGTCTTCACAGCCCATCAGTCCGGCCCATGGATAACAGGCCGGACGCTCGAGGAGCCCTTAGTCCAGGACTCCCTCAGTAGCCCCTAAACCTGGCTTCAAAGACGAGGAGTCCGGCGCGCAGATTGTCTTCGGCATTGCAAGGCGGGTTCCCCTTTCCGAACTCCCAGTTGATCTTCAGATGTGATGATTGTATCCAGACTAGTATACACAACTACAGATGATATAATATTTCACGAGTTCAATCCACCGACAACCTTTTGGTAATATGACATCACGCCTGCTCAGCCATTATTTGCGAACCGTTTTAGCCGGCCCCTCGCCCCCACGTCCCAAGATGTGGTCTTATTGGCGCGTCTTATCCAAGCGGAGATTGTGCCTCCCTTTTTTAAGGGATTTCTGTCAACCCGGACGTGGGTAACCCTACGGTCGCTTGGGTACAAGTCCTTGGAAACAAGCAAGTTTTTGAGGCCTAAGAGGAGACATTTGATATTCGCAGCCTTTATATAGGGGTACAGACCCGTCTTTTTCTTCCACGCTCGCCTCTTCCTCAACCCCCGCTCCCCGAGTTCCAACACCCGGGTTTCGGTCGCCATAAGCCCCAATCATGTCCGGATCCAGCCATCAAGGCCGGTGGTTAGCTTCTTCTGTCGCGGAGGAAGATATTGCAAAGCTTCGGGCGGCGAGGTACCTGACCGCTGAAATCCATGATCGGCTTCCTGCCGAGGGGCAGGTTATTCCCACCCCCAGATTTGGCGAGAGGGTCGTGTTCGTGTCCCACTTCCTCCGCGGGTTGGGGTTTGCACTTAACCGATTCGTCCGGGGGCTCATGTTCTATTACGGGCTAGATTTTCATGATCTGGCCCCGGACTCTATTCTTCTTATCTCGGCGTTTATCGTCACGTGCGAAGCCTTCCTCCGGACTCCCCCGCACTTCGGCTTGTGGCTCAAGACCTTCGATGTGAAGCCGCAAGTGATAGAGGGGGAGCAGGCCGAGTGCTGTGGTGCTTCAATGAGCAAGCTTGCTAGCGTCGTTTGGCTGAAAGGATCCTTTGCCAAATCTTCCGATCTGTGGCAACAGGGGTGGTTCTATATCACCGAGCCCCGTGGCTCCAAGTGGGCAACTGCGCCTGTATTTTGATCCGGCCCCCCAACTCATCTTGCATCATGGATTAATAAGGGGTTGGATTGGGGATCAACGAATGAGGCGCGAACTCTGCAAAGTCGCATCCGAAGCCTCATTGAGAAGGACATCGATATAGCCAACATCGTTCAAGTAATGTTAGTTCGTCGGACCCTGCCGTGCCAGCGACGGCCTCTCCGCATGTGGGAGTTTAATCCGGAAGGGCCACGGACGCTTCAGCACTTCTTCAGCACTATGCACGAAGGAATGTGGAGATTATTCTTCGGGAAACGAAGGCAATGGCCGGACACCACCGAAGATGTCGGCCTAGACTGTAACCATCCGGATACCCCGGTAAGTACCCGTTTGCCGAATACCTTATAATTAGATACCCAGTGGCAAGATACTGACAGTATCATCCTTTTTCAGGGCTGGATAAAGAAGGTGGAGCAGATTAGGTGTCCGGCTCCCCTTCCCGAAGACTCAGCTACTCCTGTGCTAACAAGGATGCTGGCCTCGGCACCGTACCAGACACCAGCAGGGGAGGGTGAGAAGACCCAAGATGACCTTGGTTCCGGAGGTAAGTCGAACACTGAGTCCAGAGAAATCGACCTTCCCTCGCCCGAAGACAGAGGTGGAAAAGGACCCGGTATCCCTTCTCCAAGTAGGAGGAAAAGGGCCGCCTCCGAAGATTGGGAGGGGCGGTCTTCCAAGAAGGGCAAGATGCCACCGTCGAGCGGCTTGGGTTTGAAAAATGACGACGTTGAACAGCTCCAACAAGGGGACAAGCCCTCGGCCAAACCGTAAGAGAATCCAGAGTATTTTGATAGTGTCCCGCTCCATTGTTGTTACCGAAGATATACGTAACGCATTTATGCATTTTTACAGGTCGGCACAGAATTTTTCTGGGTGATCCTCTTCTTCGGGGAGTCTCCTCCCAGAGATGATGGAGAGCGAGACGCCTCCTCCAACCTCCTCTCCCAATAAGGCGGATGACTCTGAAGTGTCATCGCGGAGGGTCCCTTTAGACCAGGGGACAAATGAGGCAGTACCCGAAGGTGGGCCTCCGACCATCCGGGATTCCGGGGCTGATGACAACAAAGGCCTCGGACTGTCTGGTTCACAGCCGACAGTGATTTTGGAGATGGGTGAACAAATTCCATCAAAGGATGATTGTGCTCTTGGAGCAGCTTCCGGAGACCCAGGGACTCCGGATATGTTGCAGGACATGTTGCGGAAAGCATCTGTCTTGGGGGAACAGCGTACCTTGATGGGTACAGTGATTGAAAAGATTTCGGCCGCGAAGAGCGGATTAAATGAAGCCTTCATGAGCCTACTCAAGGGCTTCGAGGTTTGTGACATAATTTTTTCGGCTATGTTTTATTTGCAAAGATGCACCTGTGTATAGGTAGTAGCCCCTGATACTCGGGTTGGCTTCCACTGGGAAGCAAAACGGAGGATCGAAAAGGATCGTTTGAGGACTAACCTGATCAACTTTGAACACAGGCTGCTTCCCCCTTGGCCGCTTCCCGGACTATGGAAATTGCCGAGTTGCAGCGGAAGCTTGATGTGGCAGGGGATGATCTTGCTTTGATCAATATGCGTCTTGACGAGTCGCAAGGTATGTATTCGGGGCAATCCTCATACATTTTTTGTGGTATAAGCATGATGCTGAGATTTAGATGCTGGAGTATGCATGGCTGCAGATGGTGCTGCCGCCGTTGAAGTTCTTCGAGCGGAGCTGGCCCGGGCCAAGGAGCAGGCCCGTTGTAGCAATGCTGCTGCCGAAAAGGCATCGGCTGAATTAAAAGGCGAACAAGTTGCACGGCGCCAAAATGAGGAGAAGATATCCACGATGGCGCTCGAACTGGAGAATGCTACCGGCCGCTGTGAATTTCTGGAGAAGGAGAGTAAAGCCTTAACGGCTGATCTGGACAAGGCCTTACAAGAGGCTAGAGCAGCGCGGTCAAAATCCAGAGCAGCCCGTGAGGAGGTTCGACAGGCGAGGGAGGTTGCGGCTGGAAAGCCCTTTCTGCTGCAAACTAAGTTCGGTGACCCGAACTATGCCCAGCTTAACCAAGTATGGAGTTCTCCGGACGAGTTCTTGGACTTGCCGAAGAGTTCTGCCGATGCAGCGCAGTATTACCAAGCACGAGATGGATATGCAACGGAGAAGCTTTTTTGGTCGCAATTTGGCGCATCAAAGCACCCTCTGTTGCTCAATGAACAGATGTCCCAATGGGCCGAACTTCATAGAATATCCGGCACTGCCATGAAGGATGTCGTAATCCGGTTGTGGCCAACTGAGCCTGTTCCGAATAGCTATTTCGGTTTGGTGCAGAGGCTGGTTGATGCGGTACCGCGTATCGATGCTGTGAAGCGATCAGCGTGCATTGAGGGTGCACGGATGGCTTTTGCCCGAGTCAAAACATTCTGGGGGAAGATGAGGGCCATCGATGTTGCGACGAGGAGTCCACCCAAAGGCAAGGACCGCCCGGAACCGGAGCATTATTTTGAAGACGTCCTAGAGGCCGCCCGCTTTATAGAGGGTCAGTGCTCGAAAGACATAATGTTCGAGTGAGGTGTATGAAAATTGTAAAAGACAATTTTATAGTTAATCTATTTATATTTTGCTTGAAAGCTTGAATTCCTCTTGTGCGGCTGTTTTGATATAATCTGAAAGTTTTCCAGTCGTCGGCTTCAGCCCCCTCGTAGGAAGTACGGGGGTGTTCGAAAAGGCATTTAATCACTCTTTATCCAACGTCTTGGTCCATGAAGGAGGTGAAAATGCGGCGAACCAGGCAATCGGACTATAGGGCGTTAACGCTTTCACTTAGCCATAGGAGTTTTATTGTGGGGCTACGACATAGCCCCTAGTATGTATGCGGCGCATGGTGCCTTACATATTTGATCTGAAAAAGATCCCTCGTGTGACACGGTGAATCGCTAAAGATTCCGAGAAGTCGTCAAGTGGTTGACCAGCTCTCGCCGCATCAGGACAGTAAGTTTTCGGCTTTCTCTACTGAGGTGCTCGTCCGGTTTAGACCAGGGCACAATCGTAGTAGTTCTCCCTTTACTACCCTAGCCGATAGAGCGGAACGTAGGGTAGCAAGCACAGGAGCCGGGCAACCCAACTATTGACCCAAGACAATGATTCGGAGCTGATGCATATAAGGCCAAACTTGCGACACCGAAGTATGCTATAGAGTTGTTCAGACATTTGATGGCAACTCATTTGTTCCCACACCGAGCCCCTGGCAGGTTATGCCAAGGTATTTCTATGAAATAACCGTAGGAGCCATATTTGTTGGAGGAACAGTACGGATGATTAGTTCGGATATTGTTTACTGGGAACTGAGTGATATGCCAAGGATTACTTATGATATTTATAAAAGCCATCCTCCCGGCTATTTGACATGCTCGGGGTTGGAGGCGGAGGAACAGGCATAGTACAGGCTCAAGAAATAGAGAGTGCGGTCTACAAAAAGTTATTTTGGACCTCCTGTCGCACGTTTGCGCCGCCAGTCCTCGGTGTGGGGAATCCTTGATGGAAATAGCCCCTTAGGTGAGTATACGGATCCAGACTCTGATAGAGCCAGTTTCAGATGTTTATCCTATTCGTCACCTGCTTTTAAAGGATAGAAAAGGAAGAAAAAATAAATAAATAATGTTACTGGAGTGCTTGCAGGCTTGTCCGTATTGCGCTTCCGCCAATGCCCATGGTATCTTGAGTGCATAATGATGTATGCGCGGTACAAATTTTGTAGGTGTACGGAGTGGGCGGCGGAAGCCGGGTTGCTATTTCCGTTCTGGGAGTAGTTGATCCTCGGGTGGAGATTACTTCTGACCCCCAGTGTCTCGTTGGTGAACCTTTCCGTCATCCCTGTTGCCTGGCGGCCTCCTCCCCCTGAGTTCGGCATTGAGCTTGCCGGCCTGTTTAAAGACCCAGCAGTTTCTGTTGGTATGATTAGCTGGTTTATCGGGGTGGCCATGAATCTGGCAGGGTCGGTCCAATATTCTGTCCAGGTTGGATGGTTCGTCTCGATTCGCCTTGAATGGCTTCTTCCGCTGACCGGGCTTGGGGTTGCTGAATCCGGCGTTGACCGATGTGTCGCATGATCTTTCATTGTCGTTGCGACTGTTGTTTTTGCTTCGTCATGGCTTTCCGTTGCCATCTCGGATTTCGGAGGTGCCCGGGTTGCTGGCGCTATTGCTTCTATGAGCGAGCCAGCTGTCTTCTCCCGCGCAAAAGCGGGTCATCAGAGCAGTGAGGGTTGTCATGGATTTAGGTCCTTCTTGGCCGAGGTGGCGTGCCAGCCATTCGTCTCGGACACTGTGTCTAAAAGCCGCAAGGGCTTCTGCGTCCGGACAGTCGACAATTTGGTTCTTTTTGACTAAGAACCGAGTCCAGAGCTCCCTGGCTGATTCTCCGGGCTGCTGGACAATTTGACTTAGGTCATCGGCATCCGGTGGCCGGACATATGTTCCTCGGAAGTTATTGAGGAAAGCCTCTTCCAAGTCCTCCCAGCTGCCTATGGAATTTTCAGGCAGGCTGTTTAACCAGTACCGAGCTGGCCCTTTTAGTTTTAGTGGGAGGTATTTAATGGCGTGGAGGTCGTCCCCACGGGCCATATGGATGTGGAGGATGAAATCTTCTATCCATACCGCGGGATTGGTTGTCCCGTCGTATGATTCAATATTGACGGGTTTGAATCCTTCGGGGAATTCATGATCCATTACTTCATCAGTGAAGCAAAGCAGGTGTGCAGCGCCTCTATGTTGGGCCACACTGCGACGTAACTCCGAAGGAGTCCCTTTGCGGTTTTCGGCTCGGGCATGGCGAGGTTTGACACGTCCGAATAGGTAGCCATCGTCGCGTGTCGAAGTATGCTTTCGCGATCCGTAGATCGGTCTTGCATGTCTTGCTCTATTGTCCGAGTCCCACTTCAGGTCGTCTGGGTAGTGGTGACCCGCGTTGTTCTTGCCTTTACGGAGAGGTGGGGCGGTCTGGTGTTCGGCTTGAGTTGCCTTCTTATCCGGACAGAGTTGTCGGTGACCTGCCGCATTGTGTGAAGATGATATGGGCCCCAACGCCCCATCATCGGACTGGTATAGCAATCTGTGCTTGGGTGTCTTTGCTAGGCCACTAAGGCCGTATTCTTCGGCGACCAGGACTTCGGTCCATCTCTCGTTGAGTAGGTCTTGGTCAGCTTGAAGCTGTTGCTGCTTCTTTTTTAGGCTCTTTGCCGTAGCTATCAGCCTGCGCTTGAAGCGCTCCTGCTCGAGGGGATCTTCGGGTACGATGAAGTCTTCGTCGCCGAGGCTTACCTCATCTTCGGAGAGCGGAAGGTAGTTGTCGTCCTCCGAACCGTCGCTGGGCAGGGCCTGTTCATCGGGGCTGGCTTGCCCGTTTTCCTGTTCCTCCTGCTCGGATATTGCTCCCACAGGGTCTTCATTGCTTTTGGCGTCGTCCGGAGTACTATTTTATCCAGTGCCATTGTTGCTGCGGCGTGACTTGGAGCGGCGTTTGGGGCGCCGGAACTTAGCCTGTGTCTCAGGAGTTTGATTCTCACTTGGATCTCCCTTGTCATTGCCGCGAGACTTTTTAAGTGTATCGATCATGTATACGTCATATGAGGGGGTGGCCGTCCCATGCCTGATGACTGGCGGGTCTTGGCCTTGATCCTTGTCGGCATCGTCGTCTATACCGTCAATGTCTTCGGAGCCAGAAGCGGGCATGTCAGTTAAGTCCTCGACATTGGCTATGAAGTGGGTGGCGGGTGGGAAGCGAAATTCTCCATTATCAGCCTCTAGCTCGAACCAGACATAGTTCGGCCGTGAGTCCCCCACCGGGGACAGGTTTTTCAACGAATTCAGCACATCGCCAAAGGGAAAGTGTTGGAAGACATCTGCGCGCTGGACTCGATGATTGATAACCGATCCAACTCGGTGTCCGCAGGAGTACCCGGTCCGGAACTTATAGCCGGAAACGAGTCCGGAGTTCCATGGGCGCAAATATTGCGGGGTGTCGAGTCCGTGTGTGGCTCCGACACCGCGGACTCTGTGGCCTCAGATGGCACGATCTTCTTTGGTTCTAAGGCCATTGCAGCAACAGGAACCATCTCATGGACGTGATCCGATGACAGATTTAGGTCATGTTCATCGGGGCAAGGGGGAGCGATCGCTGCGGTCTCAAATCCGTTGAAGATCAAGTCTCCAAGGATGTCCGCGACGTAGTTCAAGCTTCCAAATCTGACCTGGTGGCGAGGGGCGTAGCTATCGATCTGCTCCAGATGGCCAAGCGAATTGGCCCATAGTACGAAGCGGCCGAACACAAAAATCTGTCTGGGGAGGAAGGTTTCTCCTTGGACAGTGTCACTATCGACGATTGAAGGGGCCATCGAACCTTTCGTCGACGGCACAATGGAACTCTCAATGAAAGCACCAATGTCGGTGTCAAAACCGGTGGATCTCGGGTAGGGGGTCCCAAACTGTGCGTCTAGGATCGATGGTAACAGGAGACGGGGGACACGATGTTTACCCAGGTTTGGGCCCTCTCTATGGAGGTAATACCCTACTTCCTGCTTGATTGATCTTGATGAATATGAGTATTACAAGAGTTGATCTACCACGAGATCGTAATGGCTAAACCCTAGAAGTCTAGCATATATGACTATGGTCATGAATATATCCTTTCCGGACTAACCCCTCTGGTTTATATAGACACCGGGGGGATCTAGGGTTACATACAGTCGGTTACATAAGAAGGAATCTACATAGTCGGTTGCCAAGCTTGCCGTCCACGCCAAGTAGAGTCCAATCCGGACACGGGTATGCTACCTCTTGAGCACTGCGTTGGTTTTCCCTTGAAGAGGAAAGGGTGATGCAGCAAAGTAGCATAAGTATTTCCCTCAGTTTTTGAGAACCAAGGTATCAATCCAGTAGGAGGCTACGCGCGAGTCCCTCGCACCTACACAAACAAATAAATCCTCGCAACCAACGCGATAAGGGGTTGTCAATCCCTACACGGTCACTTACGAGAGTGAGATCTGATAGATATGATAAGATAATATTTTTGGTATTTTTGTGATAAAGATGCAAAGTAAAATAAAAGCAAAATAAAAACTTTAAAAGAAATAGCTTGTTGTTGTAAGATTAATATGATGGAAAATAGACCCGGGGGCCATAGGTTTCACTAGTGGCTTCTCTCAAGAGCATAAGTATTTTACGGTGGGTGAACAAATTACTGTTGAGCAATTGACAGAATTGAGCATAGTTATGAGAATATCTAGGTATGATCATGTATATAGGCATCATGTCCGAGACAAGTAGACCGACTCCTGCCTGCATATACTACTGTTACTCCACACATCGACCGCTATCCAGCATGTATCTAGAGTATTAAGTTCATAAGAACAGAGTAACTCCTTAAGCAAGATGACATGATGTAGAGGGATAAACTCATGCAATATGATATAAACCCCATCTTGTTATCCTCGATGGCAACAATACTATACGTTCCTTGCTGCCCCTACTGTCACTAGGAAAGGACACCGCAAGATTGAACCCAAAGCTAAGCACTTCTCCCATTGCAAGAAAGATCAATCTAGTAGGCCAAACCAAACTGGTAATTCGAAGAGACTTGCAAAGATAACCAATCATACATAAAAGAATTCAGAAGATTCAAATATTGTTCATAGATAAATTTGATCATAAACCCATAATTCATCGGTCTCACCAAACTCACCGCAAAAGAAGATTACATCGAATAGGTCTCCACAAGAGAGGGGGAGAACATTGTATTGAGATCCAAAAAGAGAGAAGAAGCCATCTAGCTAATAACTATGGACCCGAAGGTCTGAGGTAAACTACTCACACTTCATCGGAGAGGCTATGGTGTTGATGTAGAAGCCCTCCGTGATCGATGCTCCCTCCGACGGAGCTCCGGAACAGGCCCCAAGATGGGATCTCACGGGTACAGAAGGTTGCGGTGGTGGAATTAGGTTTTTGGCTCCGTATCTGATTGTTTGGGGGTACGTAGGTATATATAGGTGGAAGGAGTACGTCGGTGGAGCAACGTGGGGCCCACGAGGGTGGAGAGCCCGCCCAAGGGGGGTAGGCGCACCCCCTACTTCGTGGCTTCCTGGTAGCTTTCTTGACGTAGGGTCCAAGTCCTCTGGATCACGTTCGTTCCGAAAATCACGTTTACGAAGGTTTCATTCCGTTTGGACTCCGTTTGATATTCATTTTCTGCGAAACTCTGAAATAGGCAAAAAAAACAGCAATTTTGGGATGGGCCTCCGGTTAATAGGTTAGTCCCAAAAATAATATAAAAGTGAATAATAAAGCCCAATAATGTCCAAAACAGAAGATAATATAGCATGGAGCAATCAAAAATTATAGATGCGTTGGAGACGTATCAGGGTACAGTCTTCGGCCTTCATGTCTTCATAGCCCATCAGTCCAGCCCATGGATAACAGGCCGAACGCCCGAGGAACCCTTAGTCCCGGACTCCCTCACTCACTTTCTTGTAAATACAGGCTTCTCCAAAAGTCTGTATAAAACCATATGCTTTGATCACACTATCAAAACGTTTATTCCAACTTCGAGATGCTTGCACCAGTCCATAGATGGATCGCTGGAGCCTGCACACTTTGTTAGCATCCTTCGGATCGATAAAACCTTCAGGTTGCATCCTATACAACTCTTCTTCCAGAAATCCATTCAGGAATGCAGTCTTTACATCCATTTGCCAAATTTCATAGTCATAAAATGCGGCAATTTCTAACATGATTCGGATGGACTTAAGCATCGCTACGGGTGAGAAAGTCTCATCGTAGTCAACTCCTTGAACTTGTCGAAAACCTTTCGCAACAAGTCGAGCTTTGTAGACAGTAACATTACCGTCGGCGTCAGTCTTCTTCTTGAAGATCCATTTATTCTCGATGGCTTGCCGATCATCGGGCAAGTCAACCAAAGTCCACACTTTGTTATCATACATGGATCCCATCTCAGATTTCATGGCCTCAAGCCATTTTGCGGAATCTGGGCTCATCATCGCTTCCTCATAGTTCGTAGGTTCGTCATGGTCTAGTAATATGACCTCCAGAACAGGATTACCGTACCACTCTGGTACGGATCTTACTCTGGTTGACCTACGAGGTTCAGTAGTAACTTGATCTGAAGTTACATGATCATCATCATTAGCTTCCTTACTAATTGGTGTAGAAGTCACAGGAACAGATTTCTGTGATGAACTACTTTCCAATAAGGGAGCAGGTACAGTTACCTCATCAAGTTCTACTTTCCTCCCACTCATTTCTTTCGAGAGAAACTCCTTCTCTAGAAAGGATCCATTCTTAGCAACGAACGTCTTGCCTTCGGATATCTGATAGAAGGTGTACCCAACTGTCTCCTTTGGGTATCCTATGAAGACACATTTCTCCGATTTGGGTTTGAGCTTATCAGGTTGAAGCTTTTTCACATAAGCATCGCAGCCACAAACTTTAAGGAACGACAACTTTGGTTTCTTGCCAAACCACAGTTCATAAGGCGTCGTCTCAACGGATTTAGATGGTGCCCTATTTAACGTGAATGCAGCCGTCTCTAAAGCATAACCCCAAAATGATAGCGGTAAATCAGTAAGAGACATCATAGATCGCACCATATCTAGTAAAGTACGATTACGACATTCGGACACACCATTACGCTGTGGTGTTCCAGGTGCCGTGAGTTGCGAAACTATTTCGCATTGTTTCAAATGAAGACCAAACTCGTAACTCAAATATTCTCCTCCGCGATCAGATCATAGAAACTTTATTTTCTTGTTACGATTATTTTTCACTTCACTCTGAAATTCTTTGAACTTTTCAAATGTTTCAGACTTATGTTTCGTCAAGTAGATATACCCATATCTGCTCAAATCATCTATGAAGGTGAGAAAATAACGATACCCGCCGTGAGCCTCAACATTCATTGGACCACATACATCAGTATGTATGATTTCCAACAAATCTATTGCTCGCCCCATAGTTCCGGAGAACGGTGTTTTAGTCATCTTGCCCATGAGGCATGGTTCGCAAGTACCAAGTGATTCATAATCAAGTGATTCCAAAAGTCCATCAGAATGGAGTTTCTTCATGCGCTTTACACCAATATGACCTAAACGGCAGTGCCACAAATAAGTTGCACTATCATTATCAACTCTGCATCTTTCAGCTTCAATATTATGAATATGTGTATCACTACTATCGAGATTCATCAAAAATAGACCACTCTTCAAGGGTGCATGACCATAAAAGATATTACTCATATAAATAGAACAACCATTATTCTCAGATTTAAATGAATAACCGTCTCGCATCAAACAAGATCCAGATATAATGTTCATGCTCAACGCTGGCACCAAATAACAATTATTCAGGTCTAAAACTAATCTCGAAGGTAGATGTAGAGGTAGCGTGCCGACCGCGATCACATCGACTTTGGAACCATTTCCCACACGCATCGTCACCTCGTCCTTAGCCCATCTTCGCTTAATCCGTAGTCCCTATTTCGAGTTGCAAATATTAGCCACAAAACCAGTATCAAATACCCAGGTACTACTGCGAGCATTAGTAAGGTACACATCAATAACATGTATATCACATATACCTTTGTTCATCTTGCCATCCTTCTTATCCGCCAAATACTTGGGGCAGTTCCGCTTCCAGTGACCAGTCCCTTTGCAGTAGAAGCACTCAGTCTCAGGCTTAGGTTCGGACTTGGGCTTCTTTACTTGAGCAGCAACTTGCTTGCCGTTCTTCTTGAAGTTCCCCTTCTTCCCTTTATCCTTTTTCTTGAAACTAGTGGTCTTGTTGACCATCAACACTTGATGCTCCTTCTTGATTTCTACCTCTGCAGCCTTTAGCATTGCGAAGAGCTCGGGAATTGTCTTATCCATCCCTTGCATATTATAGTTCATCACGAAGCTCTTGTAGCTTGGTGGCAGTGATTGAAGAATTCTGTCAATGACACTATCATTCGGAAGATTAACTCCCAGTTGAATCAAGTGATTGTTATACCCAGATATTTTGAGTATATGCTCACTGACAGAACTATTCTCCTCCATCTTGCAGCTATAGAACTTATTGGAGACTTCATATCTCTCAATCTGGGCATTTTCTTGAAATATTAACTTCAACTCCTGGAACATCTCATATGCTCCATGATGTTCAAAACGTCGTTGAAGTCCCGGTTCTAAACCGTAAAGCATGGCACACTGAACTATCAAGTAGTCATCAGTTTTGCTCTGCCAGACGTTCATAACATCTGGCATTGCTCCTGCAGCGGGTTTGGCACCTAGCGGTGCTTCCAGGACGTAATTCTTCTGTGCAGCAATGAGGATAATCCTCAAGTTACGGACCCAGTCCGTGTAATTGCTACCATCATCTTTCAACTTTGCTTTGTCAAGGAACGCATTAAAATTCAACGGAACAACAGCACGGGCCATCTATCTACAAACAACATAGACATGCAAAATACTATCAGGTACTAAGTTCATGATGAATTAAAGTTCAATTAATCATATTACTTAAGAACTCCCACTTAGATAGACATCCCTCTAATCATCTAAGTGATCACGTGATCCAAATCAACTAAACTATGTCCGATCATCACGTGAGATGGAGTAGTTTTCAATGGTGAACATCACTATGTTGATCATATCTACTATATGATTCACGCTCGACCTTTCGGTTTCAGTGTTCCGAACCCATATCTGCATATGCTAGGCTCGTCAAGTTTAACCCGAGTATTCTGCGAGTGCAAAACTGGCTTGCACCTGTTGTATGTGAACATAGAGCTTCTCACACCCGATCATCATGTGGTGTCTCGGCACGACGAACTTTCGCAACGGTGTATACTCAGGGAGAACACTTATACCTTGAAATTTAGTGAGATATCATCTTATAATGCTACCATCGATCTAAGCAAAATAAGATGCATAAAAGATAAACATCACATGCAATCAATATAAGTGATATGATATGGCCATCATCATCTTGTGCCTTTGATCTCCATCTCCAAAGCACCGTCATGATCACCATCGTCATCGGCGCGACACCTTGATCTCCATCGTAGCGTCGTTGTCGTCTCGCCAACTATTGCTTCTATGACTATCTCTACCGCTTAGTGATAAAGTAAAGCAATTACATGGCGATTGCATTTCATACAATAAAGCGACAACCATATGGCTCCTACCAGTTGCCGATAACTCGGTTATAAAACATGATCATCTCATACAATAAAATTTAGCATCATGTCTTGACCATATCACATCACAACATGCCCTGCAAAAACAAGTTAGACGTCCTCTACTTTGTTGTTGCAAGTTTTACGTGGCTGCTATGGGCTGAGCAAGAACCGTTCTTACCTACGCATCAAAACCACAATGATATTTCGTCAAGTATGTGTTGTTTTAACCTTCACAAGGACCGGGCATAGCCACACTCGATTCAACTAAAGTTGGAGAAACTGACACCCGCCAGCCACCTGTGTGCAAAGCACATCGGTAGAACCAGTCTCGTGTAAGCGTACGCGTAATGTCGGTTCGGGCCGCTTCATCCAACAATACCGCTGAATCAAAGTATGACATGCTGGTAAGCAGTATGAGTTGTATCGCCCACAACTCACTTGTGTTCTACTTGTGCATATAACATCTACGCATAAACCTGGCTCGGATACCACTCTTGGGGAACGTAGTAATTTCAAAAAAATCCTACGCACACGCAAGATCATGGTGATGCATAGCAACGAGAGGGGAGAGTGTCGTCCACGTACCCTCGTAGACCGTAAGCGGAAGCGTTATGAGAACGCGGTTGATGTAGTCGTACGTCTTCACGATCCGACCGGTCCAAGTACTGAACGCACGGCACCTCCGATTTCAGCACACGTTCAGCTCGATGACGTCCCACGAACTCCGATCCAGCAGAGCTTCGCGGGAGAGTTCCGTCAGCATGACGGTGTGATGACGGTGATGATGTTGCTACCGACGCAGGGCTTCGCCTAAGCACCGCTACGATATGATCGAAGTGGATTATGGTGGAGGGGAGCACCGCACACGGCTTGGAACAATCAAGTTGTGTTTCTTTGGGTGCCCCCCCCCCCGCCCGCATATATAAAGGAGCAAGGGGGGAGGCCGGCCGGCCCTTGCAGGGCGCACCAAGAGGAGGAGTCCTCCTCCTAGTGGAGTAGGACTCCCCTTTCCTAGTCCCACTAGGAGAGGAAAGGAAAGAGTGGGAGAGGGGAAAGGCAAGGGGGGCGCTGCACCCCCCCCCCACTTTGCTTGTCCTATTCGGACTCAAGGGGAGGGGCGCGCGGCCTACCCTGGCCGGCCCCTCTCTCTCCACTAGGGCCCAACAAGGCCCATTAACCCCCGGGGGGTTCCGGTAACCCTCCCGGCACTCCGGTTTTTCTCCTAAACTATCCAGTCCGAATATAGCCGTCCAATATATCAATCTTTATGTATCGACCATTTTGAGACTCCTCGTCATGTCCGGGATCACATCCGGGACTCCAAACTACCTTTGGTACATGAAAACACAAAAACTCTTATTACCGATTGTCACCGAACGTTAAGCATGCGGTCCCTACGGGTTCGAGAACTATAGACATGACCGAGACTCGCTTCCGGTCAATAACCAATAGCGGAACCTGGATGCTCATATTGGCTCCTACATATTCTGCGAAGATCTTTATCGGTCAAACCGTATAACAACATATGTTGTTCCCTTTGTCATCGGTATGTTACTTGCCCGAGATTCGATCGTCGGTATCTCAATACCTAGTTCAATCTCGTTACCGGCAAGTCTCTTTACTCGTTCCGTAATACATCATCCCGCAACTAACTCATTAGTTGCATTGCTTGCAAGGCTTATAGTGATGTGCATTACCGAGAGGGCCCAGAGATACCTCTCCGACAATCGGAGTGACAAATTCTAATCTCGATCTATGCCAACCCAACAAGTACCTTCGGAGACACCTGTAGAGCACCTTTATAATCACCCAGTTATGTTGTGACGTTTGGTAGCACAC
Source organism: Triticum aestivum (assembly GCF_018294505.1). Taxonomy (NCBI): domain Eukaryota; kingdom Viridiplantae; phylum Streptophyta; class Magnoliopsida; order Poales; family Poaceae; genus Triticum; species Triticum aestivum. The sequence goes on along the minus strand of NC_057811.1, from coordinate 328,609,086 downwards.
AAAGTGTTCCTCCGGTATTCGGGAGTTGCATAATCTCATAGTCATAGGAACATGTATAAGTCATGAAGAAAGCAATAGCAATATACTAAACGATCAAATGCTAAGCTAACGGAATGGGTCAAGTCAATCACATCATTCTCTAATGATGTGATCCCGTTAATCAAATGAAAACTCATATCTATGGCTAGGAAACTTAACCATCTTTGATTCAATGAGCTAGTCAAGTAGAGGCATACTAGTGACACTTAGTTTGTCTATATATTCACACATGTACTAAGTTTTCGGTTAATACAATTCTAGCATGAATAATAAATATTTATCATGATATAAGGATATATAAATAACAACTTTATTATTGCCTCTAGGGCATATTTCCTTCAATATCCGGACACAAATCGTGTCCAAATTTCAGCCCAATTGGAGTTACGGATCTCCGAGAATTTAAGAAACGGTGAAAGGGCAGAATCAGGGAGTGCAGAAACAGAGAGAGACAGAGAGACGGGTCCAATCTCGGAGGGGCTCTAACCCCTCCCATGCCATGGAAGCCAAGGACCAGAGGGGAAATCCTTCTCCCATTTAGGGAGAAGGTCAAGGAAGAAGAAGAAGGGGGGCCTCTCCCCCTCTCTTCCGGTGGCGCCGGAACGCCACCGGGGCCATCATCATCACCGCAATCTACACCAACACTTCCGTCATCTTCACCAACATCTTCATCACCTTCCCCCATCTATCTACAGAGGTCCACTCTCCCGCAACCCGCTGTACCCTCTACTTGAACATGGTGCTTTATGCTTCGTATTATTATGCAATGATGTGTTGCCATCCTATGATGTCTGAGTAGATTTTCGTTGTCCTATCGGTAATTGGTGAATTGCTATGATTGGTTTAATTTGCTTGTGGTTATGTTGCTGTCCTTTGGTGCCCATCATATGAGCGCGCGCGTGGATCACACCATAGGGTTAGTTGTATGTTGATAGGACTATGTATTGGAGGGCAAGAGTGACAGAAGCTTCAACCTAGCATAGAAATTGATGCATACGGGATTGAAGGGGGCCAATATATCTTAATGCTATGGTTGGGTTTTACCTTAATGAACGTTAGTAGTTGCGGATGCTTGCTAATAGTTCCAATCATAAGTGCATAGAATTCCAAGTCAGGGATGACATGCTAGCAGTGGCCTCTCCCACATGAAACTTGCTATCGGTCTAGTAAAGTAGTCAATTGCTTAGGGACAAATTCACAACTCCTACCACCACTTTTCCACACTCGCTATACTAACTTTATTGCTTCTTTATCTAAACAGCCCCTACTATTTATTTACACGCTCTTTATTATCTTGCAAACCTATCCAAAAACACCTACAAAGTATTTCTAGTTTCATACTTGTTCTAGGTAAAGCGAACGTTAAGCGTGCGTACAGTTGGATCGGTGGTCGACAGAACTTGAGGGAATATTTGTTCTACCTTTAGCTCCTCGTTGGGTTTGACACTCTTACTTATCGAAAGAGGCTACAATTGATCCCCTATACTTGTGGGTTATCAATAACCCACAAGTATAGGGGATCGCAACAGTTTTCGAGGGTAGAGTATTCAACCCAAATTTATTGATTCGACACAAGGGGAGCCAAAGAATATTCTCAAGTATTAGCAGTTGAGTTGTCAATTCAACCACTCCTGTAAGACTTAATATCTGCATCAAAGTATTTAGTAGCAAAGTAGTATGGAAGTAACGGTAACGGTGGCAAAAGTAACGGTAGTAGTTTTGTAGTAATTGTAACAGTGGCAACGGAAAAGTAACTAAGCAAAGATCAATATGTGAAAAGCTCGTAGGCAATGGATCAAAGATGGATAATTATGTCGGATGCGATTCCTCATGCAACAGTTATAACATAGGGTGACACAGAACTAGCTCCAGTTCATCAATGTAATGTAGGCATGTATTTCGAATATAGTCATACGTGCTAATGGAAAAGAACTTGCATGACATCTTTTGTCCTACCCTACCGTGGCAGCGGGGTCCTATTGGAAACTAAGGGATATTAAGGCCTCCTTTTAATAGAGTACCGGATCAAAGCATTAACACTTAGTGAATACATGAACTCCTCAAACTACGGTCATCACCGGGAGTGGTCCCGATTGTTGTCACTTCGGGGTTACCGGATCATAACACATTGTGACGCCCGGATAATTAAGCTACAGTAATCCCATGTTAATGGTGCCATGTCATCACATTACTGTTGCTAATCCTCGGTTGATCCAAATCTCAATCCAAATTCAAATTTAAAATAAAATTCCAAAATTCAAATTTCTCAAACAAGTAAAATAAAATGTTCAAAGTGTGGAAAATATTCCATAACTAATTATGGTGATGACCCAACACTTTTATAAAGTATTTTAATGCTCTTTCGTGAATATAACAGTGGCTAAAAATAATTATTAAATGCTTTTTAAATTATAAAAATACTAAACTATTTCATTTGAACCTCAAACTAAATGTGGCAGTGGTATAATTAGTAAAACCAATTTAGGTGAGGTTCCTATATTTTATAAAGCTAATTACTATCCAAAAATAAAAGAAAACAGAGGCAATAAAATGAAAAGGGAAAAAGCTATAGTAAAATTAAAAAAGAAAAAGAAACAACCCCCTCCTCTTGGGCCTCAGCCAACTCACTGGCCTAGCTGGCCATCACCCCCCTGGGCCTCACGGCCCAGCTGGCCGCCGAGCTGGCCGGCCCGCCAGGCCCAGCCGACGCCTCCCTTATCCTCTCCCCGACCGGAACCCTAACCCCGCACGACCCCCCCACTCCCCCACTCGCTCCCCCACCCCTCTCTCCCTCGCGCCCCCTGGATCTGGGCGTCCTCGACGCTGTCGCCCCTCATTGGCGCCCGCCTTCCGTCTCCTCCCGCACGGCGCCCGCTCCCTCCTCGACCCGTACTGGATCGGGGGCTAGACCCCGCGGCACCCCGAGCCCCAACGCCGTGTCGTCGCCGCTCGCCGTCACCACGACGCATCGCCGGCACCGACCCCGCCACCGGATCGCCGAGCGCCGCCCCCTCCCGGCCGCCTCCTCGACCCCGCCCCACCTGTTCATCGCCGACGCCATCACGCCTCGCCGCCCAACTCCTCGACAACGTGGGTGAGGACCTCGTCCTCCTCCCCTGTACCCCTCTGCCCCATCATCGTCCATGCCCCGTCGTGGCCAGCTCGACCACGGCCTCTGCTCGCCTGGCCGCACACTCCCACGTGCGCGTGACTACACCCGCGCGTGCCCAGCCACATTCGGCCGCCGCGACCGCTGCCGTCCCTTGCTGTGCTGCTCTGCCTGCTGCTTCCGTCGCGGGCCGCCGATGCCGCGCGCGAGCCCCGCCCGCTACCCCTGCGCCGCATCCACCCCGCGCCACTGCCCGCTGCACACCGCACGCCGGTGCCCATTCGGGCAGCACCCGCATCCGCATCCGCTGCCCGTTAACCCCCCCCCCCCCCCCCCCGGGGGGGGGCTATGACACGGGGGCCCGCCCCCAAAACAAATTAAAAAAGAAAATATACTTTAAAAATAAGAATAAGTAATTAGTTAATTAATTAATTAATTAGATAATTAATTAACTTAATTAACTCTGTTTAGTACCTAATTAACTTGTTTAGTTAATTAAAACTCTTAATTAGTTGTTAGACTATGACAGAACGGCCCCACACGTCAGGGTTGACTTTGGTCAACTCTGTTGACTGCTGACATCATGATGACGTCATGCTGATGCAATAACCCCATTTTAGATTTAATAATAACTTCAGGATATTGTTTAAACTTTAGAAATTAATAGAAAATAATCCGTAACTCGGATGAAAATGCTTTTTACACGAAAGTTGCTCAGAACGACAAGACGTATCCGAATACGTGATCCGTTCGTCTGCCACATGTCCCTAGCATAGTGAACATGCAACTGTCCCCCTCCGTTTCATTTGTCCGGAAATGCCAAACTTCGGGAAGACATTCCCGGATGTTTTCCCCCTTCGCCTGTATCGCGTAGCACCGCGTTAGAACACCCTAGCTCTGTTTGTAGTCCTGTCATGCATCTGTTTGCTTGTATTTACTGTTTCTACCCCCTCTTCTCTCCGGTAGACCCCAAGACCGATGTTGATGCCGCTGTGATTGACTACGTCGACGACGACCCTTCTTCCCTTTCAGCAGAGCTTCCAGGCAAGCGCCCCTTTGATCATCCCGATATCGCCCATTCCATTCTCTCATGCTTGCGTTAGATTTTGCTACTGTTATTGATTGCTCCTATTCTGATGCATAGCCTGCTTTTGTACCTGCTATTGTTACCTACCTGCTTATCCTAAACTGCTTAGTATAGGTTGGATAGTGATCCATCAGTGACCCCCACCTTGTCCTTGTTGCCCCTGCTTCATCATCGACGACCCGATCAACGTGATCGACGACCAGAGCCCGACACCTCACATCACATCACGCCCCTTTAGTTGCTCGACTCTACAGAACTACTATCGAGTGCCGAGGGTGATCCCTCATAACGCACTCCTGATGATAATTCTGTAGTGTAGCTATTCAGTCGTGGTCAACGGGGGTGGTTCCTCTTTCACCATTCCCGATACGGCTCTGTCGTGCAACACCTCAAGTGTGAACCTCGAGGGTGGCCCCTCTTACGTTCACCTTGATGATTACATTGAGTGGAATCCACCGGGAGTGATTCCTCGGGTTTTCTTCCTTGATGTTTTGGACACACGGTTACCTTGACTTTTCTTGAGACATTGCTGAAAGCCGGGCGGGCCCGGAGAGCGCCCGTGCGATGTGACAGTGGCGGCTGGCTGTTTAGCGGTATCACCCAGGAGGAGTGATAGCTCCGGACTTGTCCCGACAGCCGTCACTACTTTAATTGTTAATGCACTAACAGGTTTGGGTATTTGTTCTGATTTGGCCTTTGGCCTTTACGCACTAACCACCACGCGAGAATAGATATGGGCCTCGACATCGCAATATCAGCCAAAGCTTTGTCAGACGTCCAGTTCAGCATTGCGGCACGGTCGGATCGTGCTGGCCATCCGAGGCGGTGCTGCTACCCTGCTCGCAACGACCCGGAGTGCAACGAGCGATGGGCCCAAGACCCCGGGGCGCTTAGGAAGTAGACCGGCGGGGACCTCTCTGCTGAGCCTAGGTAGGGCTGCGACGTGTTGATCTTCCGAGGTCGGGCATTGACCCTAGGAAGGTGTGTCTGGCCAGAGTGATCGAGCGTGTTGGGTAACGTGGTGCACCCCTGCAGGGAAGAAATATATTCGAATACCGTGTCCTAAGTAATGGACGTTCAGACTTGTATCCTGATCTTATACAACTAGAAATGGATACTTGATATGTGATGGATATGTTGGCTCCGGGATTGCTTTCTCGCAGGGAGTCGAGGAAGGATCTCTCGGCCTTAATCTTACAACATGCTTGTTAATTATAAACTGCTATTCTTTACTCTTCCACATGCTGCAAGATGCTTGGAGCTGCTTGAAGATGCTAGTCTTCGATAGGCTAGGCCTTCCCCTCTATTCTGGCATTCTGCAGTTCAGTCCACAGACACAGCCCTTCCATTTGATACCAATGCATACTTAGTATAGATCTGATGCTTGCGAGTACTTTGGATGAGTACTCACGGTTGCTTTCCTACCCCTTTTCCCCCTTCCTTCTTCTTTCCGGTTGATGCAACCAGATGGTGGATCCCTGGAGTCAGATGCCACTACCGATGGATGCTACTACGTGGAGACCGAAGACCACCAGGAGTAGTTAGGAGGTCCCAGGCAGGAGGCCTTGCCTCTTCGATCGTTGATGTTTGTGCTAGCCTTCTTAAGGCAAAACTTGTTTAACTTATGTCTGTACTCAGATATTGTTGCTTCCGCTGACGCTTGTGTATCGAGCTTGTATTCGAGCCCTCGAGGCCCCTGGCTTGTAATATGAAGCTTGTATTATTTCAATTTGTGTCTAGAGTTGTGTTGTGATATCTTCCCGTGAGTCCCTGATCTTGATCGTACACATTTGCGTGTATGATTAGTGTACGGTCGAGTCGGGGGCGTCACACACATAGTAGGTGACTATTGACTTGCAAGAGAGTATCAAGAACTCACATATATTCATGAAAACATAATAGGTTCAGATCTGAAATCATGGCACTCGGGCCCTAGTGACAAGCATTAAGCATAGCAAAGTCACAGCAACATCAATCTTAGAACATAATGGATACTAGGGATCAAACACTAACAAAACTAACTCGATTACGTGGTAAATCTCATCCAACCCATCACCGTCCAGCGAGCCTACGATGGAATTACTCACGCACGGCGGTGAGCATCATGAAATTGGTGATGGAGGAAGGTTGATGATGACGATGGCGACGGATTCCCCTCTCCGGAGCCCGAACGGACTCCAGATCAGCCCTCCCGAGAGAGATTAGGGCTTGGCGGCGGCTCCGTATCGTAAAACGCGATGATTCCTTCTCTCTGGTTTTTTCTCCCTGAACGTGAATATATAGAGTTGGAGTTGAGGTCGGTGGAGCCTCAGGGGGCCCACGAGGCAGGGGGCGCGCCCCAGGGGGGTGGGCACGCCGTCCACCCTCGTGGACAGGGTGTGGGCAACCTGGTGTTGATTCTTTCGCCCGTATTTTTTATGTATTCCAAAAATATTCTCCGTGAAGTTTTAGGTCATTCTGAGAACTTTTATTTTTGCACAAAAATAACACCATGGCAATTCTGCTGAAAACAGCGTCAGTCCTGGTTAGTTCCATTCAAATCATGCAAGTTAGAGTCCAAAACAAGGGCAAAAGTGTTTGGAAAAGTAGATACGATGGAGACGCATCACTCATAATCCGTTTTACCAAGAAACTTGTGAAGATATAGTCGATTTGTAGCATGACAAGTTATCTCAACCGCTTCCGCCCAAAAGTGTCTTGGCGTCTTGTATTCATCAATCATCATTCTTGCCATCTCAATAAGAGTCCGGTTCTTCCTCTCAACAACTCCATTTTGTTGAGGTGTATACATAGCCAAGAACTCATGCGAAATCCCTTCTCGTCCAGAAAGGTATCACATTGGAATTCTTGAACTCCGTTCCATTATCACTACAAACCTTCTTGATCTTCACTTCAAATTGATTTTGGGCCTTTGTACAAAGTTCTTGAAGATCTTTTGAACCTTCGGTTTGTCATCAAGAAATAACACCCACGTAAATCTGGAAAAATCATCAACAATGACCAAACCGAAAGAGTTACCACCAAGGCTCTTGTAAGCATTGGGACCAAAGAGATCCATGTGAAGTAGCTCAAGTGGTCTTCTCATGGTCATGATGTTCTTCACGGGATGACTTCCTCCAACTTGTTTTCCTGCTTGACAAGTAGTACAAAGCATATCCTTGTCAAATATAACATGTTTAACACCAAGGATATGATCACCTTTAATGATTTTATTATTTCACATGCCAACATGTCCTAATCTTCTATGCCATAACCAACCTTTAGAAGATTTTGCAATTAAACAAGTACGAGGTTGGGCTCTTTTAGTGAAATCAACAATGTATAGATCACCTCTACGAATACCGGTAAAGACCGTATTATGATTATCTCAATGAAACACTTGGCAATCTACTTCGGTAAATAGAACATTGAAACCAAAACCGGCTAGTCTAGATACAGGAAGATGACTGTAACCAAGAGATTCAACGAGCATAACATTTTGAATAGAGCTATCATTGGATATGGCCACCTTACCAAGGCCAAGTACCTTACCCTTGGAGTTATCTCCAAAAGTCACATACTTGCATGGACCATTATTTTTAGCAAGCTCACGGAACATGTCTTTATATCCGGTCATGTGGTCGGTACATCCACTATCAAAAATACACTCTTTTCCTCTGGCCATATAGTCACGAAGATTAGCCATGGGACTAAGATTTCTCATAGTCTTCTCATATTCAATGTTGTATTCTTCATATTCATCATAATAACCATGCTCAACATCACCATCATCATCATGCATATGATCATCACCTAGGTCAAGTGATTTGTTAGATTTATGACCATGACAATGTGCAAGTTTATGAATTCTAATGGTTTCTATGATAATGTTTCTAATGGTTCCAAAGTCACCCTTAGCACGCATAAGATCACAGAGCTCAAATAGGCGATCATTAAATTTGGGATCACTAGGTTTCATCTTATGAAAAACAATGGATTTTTTAAGAATTTCATTGAGATTTTTGAAAGACTAATTTGGAAAGCGTTCCTCAAGATATTTCCATATAGTGTATGCTCATTCAAAGTTTGGTGATCAATCAAGCACATTTCTTGGTAAGCCTCTAATGATAACATTAACCGTCCTAAGATTACGAACCATGTCAAGATACTCATCGGGGGTAGGATGCAAAGGATCAATAGGAGGCACATAGGCGCTAATGATATACTTGCTCAAATTATACTCATTGAAGATATTAAGCATTTCAGTTTTCTATGAACCATAAAACTCCCCATCAAGAATAGGCACTCTATGTCTAATACTCCCAAACGTAGACACATCCATCATCCTCCAATGGCAATTAAACCAAAGCAATGGAGTCCAAAGCTCTGATGCCAATTGAAAGATCGAGAAGAGGGGTCTAGAGGGGAGTCATTAGACCCTAAACAAACAAAAGTGGTAGTTTTTACAATTCTTCAAGTTAAGGTTGAGTTTATCACAAATTAAAGGGCGCCCAATACATTTCATACAAGCATGACAAGAGTATAGGCCGCAGAAAAATTAAAGCATGGAATTTTCAAGAATGTAAAGGGGATGGGAATATGAGTGTGCGGACGCAAAGGAGACGCAGAGATTTTGGCATGGTTCAGAGAGATGGTGCTATTGTACATCCACGTTGATGGAGACTTCAACCCATGAAGGGTAATTGTTCCGCGAGTCCATGGAGGGTTCCACCCACGAAGGGTCCATGAAGAAGCAACCTTGTCTATCCCACCATGTCCATCGCCCGCAAAGGATTTGCCTCACTCGAGTAGATCTTCACGAAGTAGGTGATCTACTTGCCCTTACAAACTTCTTGGTTCAACTCCACGTCATGTGAGAGGCTTCCAAGCAACACCTAACCAATCTAGGAGACACCACTCTCCAAAACGTAATATATGGTGTGTTTATGATTGATACGTATCCAATGTATCTATAATTTTTGCTTGTTCCATGCTGTTATATTATCATTCTTGGATGTTTTACAATCATTTTATAGCAACTTTATATCATTTTTTGGGACTAACTATTGACATAGTGGCCAGTGCCAGTTGCTATTTTTTGCTTGTTTTTTACTTCGCAGAAAATCAATACCAAACGGAGTCCAAATGCGGCAAAAAAAATTGGAGATTTTTTATGGACCAGAAGACACCTGTTGGGCCAAAGAAGTACCAAAGGGGGGCTCCGAGGGGAGCATCACCCACCTGGGTGTGCCTGGGGGCCCAGGCGTGCCCTGGTGGGTTGTGCCCACCTCGGCCGCCTCCCGCACCACCTCTTTGCTCTATAAATACCCCGAAAATCCAACAACCCTAGGGGAGTCGACGAAACACAATTCCAGCCGCCGCAAGTTCCAAAACCACCAGATCCAATCTAGGCACCATCACGGAGGGGTTCATCATCCTCATTTGTGCCTCTTCGATGATGCGTGAGTAGTTCATTGTAGGCCTACGGGTCTGTAGTTAGTAGCTAGATGGCTTCCTCTCTCTATTTTGATTCCAATACAATGGTCTCTTGGAGATCTATTTGATGTAACTCTTTTTGCGGTGTGTTTGTTGGCATCCGATGAACTTTGAGTTTATGATCAGATCTATTTTATCGATGAAAGTTATTGGAGTCTTATTTTGATCTCTTATATGCATGATTACTTATAGCCTCGTATTTCTTGTTCGAATCTTTGCTTTAGTTAGGCCGACTATTTTTCTTGCCATGGGAAGAGGTGCTTTGTGATGGGTTCGGTCGTGCGGTGTTATTTCCAAGTGACAGAAGGGGCAGCAAGACACGTATTGATCGTTTCCATTAAGGATAACAAGATGGGGTCTATTCCTACATGAATAGATCTTGTCTACATCATGCCATCATTCTTACTGCATTACTCCATTTCTCATTGAACTTAATACACTAGATGCATGCTGCATAGCGGTCGATGTGTGGAGTAATAGTAGTAGATGCAGGTAGGAGTCGGTCTATTAATCTTGGACGTGATGATCATTGCCTGGATATCGTCATAATTATTTGAAGTTCTATCAATTGCCCAACAATAATTTTGTTTACCCACTGTACGCTATTTTTCTCGAGAGAAGCACTAGTGAAATCTACGGCCCCCGGGTCTATTCTTCATCATATTTGCTTTCCAATCTATTATTTGCCACTTATTTTCAGATCCATATTTCTGAAAACCCAAAAATACCTTGCCGCACTTTTTCTTTATTTATTTTATTTTGTTTTATTGCGACATCTATTTATCCAATCTACCACAAATTTATCTATCTTTTTACCGTGGAGGGATTGATAACCCCTCTTAGCGTCGGGTTGCAAGTATTTGTTCTTTGTGTGTAGGTACTGTTTACATAGTGTTGCTTGGTTCTCCTACTAGATTGATACCATGGTTTCATAACTGAGGGAAATACCTATTGTAGCTGTGCTGCATCATCCCTTCCTCTTTGGGGAAATACCGACGTAGTTCAAGCGACATCAAAAGGAATTTCTAGCGCCGTTGCCGGGGAGACATCATCAACATCTATCAGGTTCCTAATCACAAATCTCATCTCCTTGCAATTTACATTATTTTCCGTTTGCCTCTCGTTTTCATCTCCTCCACTTCACAAAAATTTACCGTTTTATTCGCCCTCTTTTTCATTCGCCGTTTTCTCGTCAGATATGTTTTTGTGTGCAATCTTGTCTGCGTGGTCACTATGACTCGAGAGAACACCAAGTTGTGTGATTTTTCCAATACTAACAACAATTATTTTATTGGCACTCCGATTGCTCCTCCCGCCAGTAGTGCGAATTCTTGTGATATTAATGCCGCTTTGTTGAATCTTGTTATGAAAGATCAGTTTTCCGGTACTCCTAATGAGGATGCCGCGTCCCATCTTAACACATTCCTGGAATTATGCAATATGCAAAAGAAAAAAGATGTGGACAATGATATTGTGAATTAGAAATTATTTCCGTTTTCTTTGCGAGATCGTGCAAAAATTTGGTTTTCTTCTTTGCCTCGCAATAGTATCGATTCTTGGGATAAATGCAAAGATGCTTTCATTACTAAGTATTTCCGCCCGCAAAAATTATTTTCCTTAGAACTCAAATCATGAATTTTAAGCAACTTCAGCATGAACATGTTGCACAATCTTGGGAAAGAATGAAACTGATGCTAAGAAATTGTCCTACACATGGTTTAAATCTTTGGATGATTATACAAAAAAATTATGCGGGATTGAATTTTGTTTCTAAAAATCTTTTAGATTCCGCCGCGGGTGGTACTTTTATGGAAATTACTTTGGGTGAAGCTACTAAATTGCTTGATAATATTATGGCAAATTATTCACAATAGCATACCGAAAGAGCACCTACTAGTAAAAAGGTTAATTTGGTTGAAGAAATAAATTCTTTGAGTGAAAAAGTTGATGCTCTTATGAAATTGGTTGCTAATTAAAATTCTCCTATTGATCTTAATGATGTGCCTTTGTCTACTTTGATTGAGCAAAATAGTGATTCCGTAGATGTGAATTTTGTCTCGCGAAATAATTTTAATAACAATGCTTATAGAGGTAATTTTAACCTTAGGCCTTTTCCTGGAAATTCCTCTAATAATTATGGTAATTACTATGGTAATCCTTCTTATAATAATAATAGGAACACCTTTGATCTTGAAAATATTATTAAAAAGATTATCAATGCTCAAAAGGTTTTCAATAATACGATAGAAGAAAAGTGGAATAAGATTGATGATATGTCTAGAAGCATTGATAGAATTTCTCATGATCTAGAAAATCTCAAGTTGAAATTTTTTGTGCCTAAGGTTGAGGAATCAATTAAAGCTTTATATGTTTCTATGGATGAAAGTAAGAAAAGAACCGCGATGCTTAGAGCTAAAAGAGAATTTTTAGAAAGATCATTTTCTAGTGATTGCTTTCATAAAAGTGATGAAGATCTTAAAGTGATTGGTGCTTCTTCTATTGACTCCTTGTTTAGTAAAATTAAAATTGATGATAAAGGGACTGAAGAAGATTCAACTTTAGTTAGAAGGTGTCCCGATGATTCGGAGGGTGAAAATATTGATGAAAAATTTGATAAAAGTGGGTTTGGAGAGGTCAAAACTTTAACTAGTGATGTGCCCACTCTTTTGGATTACAAAGACTTTAATTATGATAATTTCTCTTTAATTGATTGTATTTCTTTTTTGCAATCCATGATTAATTCACCCCATGCTTATGAACAAAATAAAGCTTTTACTAAACATATCGTAGATGCCATGATGAAAGCTCTGGAAGAAAAGTTAGAATTAGAGATCTCAATTCCAAGAAAATTACATGATGAATGGGAACCAACCATCAAAGTCAAGATCAAAAATTATGAGTGTTTTGCTTTATGTGATTTGGGTGCTAGTATTTCCACAATTCCGAAATCTGTATGTGACATGCTTGGTCTTACCAATATTGAAGAGTGTTCTTTAAATTTGCACTTGGCGGATTCTACTATTAAAAAGCCTATGGGAAGAATTAATGATGTTCTTATTCTTGCAAATAGGAATTATGTGTCCATAGATTTTATTGTTCTTGATATTAATTGATTGCAATCCGTCTTGTCCAATTATACTTCGTAGACCGTTTCTACGTACTATTGGTGTCGTGATTGGTATGAAAGAAGGCAATATTAAATTTCAATTTCCACTGAGAAAGGGAATGGAACACTTCCCTAGAACAAGAATCAAGCCACCATATGAATCAATCATGAGGGCATCTTATGGATCTAGAACTAAAGATGACAACACTTGAATCTACGTTTTATGCCTAGCTAGGGGCGTAAAACGATAGCGCTTGTTGGGAGGCAACCCAATGAATAAAATTTATTTTTGCCTTTTTCTTTCTGTTCTTGAGTGTTTGAACAATTATGCCTCTGTTATGATTGTGTTTTTTATGTTTTAATTAGTGTTTGGGCCAAGCAAAGCCTTTAGGATCATGTTGGGTGATAGTTGATTTGATCTTGTCAAAAAACAGAAACTTTTGTGTCCAGTAAAATAATTGTCTAGATTAACAGAAGCGACGAAAAATTCTGATTTTTTTGCACAAGATTCATATACAAATTGCCTAAGTTTTCCTAAATTATCAGATTTTTTGGACTTACAGAAGTATGTAAAATTCGAGTCTTTACAGACTGTTCTGTTTTTGACAAATTCTATTTTCTTTGCATTGTGTGCTTATTTTGATGAATCTGTGGATTGTATCGACGGGGTATAAACCATGGTAAAGTTAGAATACAGTAGATTTAATGCAATAACAAAACTTGAATGGGTTTCCTACAACACTTAAAGTAAAGATTGGTTTTCTTATACTAACGGATCTCACGAAGGTTTTGTTAAGTTTTGTGTGATTGAAGTTTTCAAGTTTTGGGTAAGATCACGATGGATGAAGGAATAAGGAGTAAGAAGAGCCTAAGCTTTGGGATGCCCATGACACCCCAATGTAATAGTCAAGGAGAAACAAGCAACTAAGCTTGGGGACGCCCCGAGTGGCATCCCCTCTTTCTTCTAACGACCATCGGTATTTTACTTGGAGCTATATTTTTATTCGTCGCATATCATGAGTTTTTCTTGGAGTGTCTTGTATTATATGAGTCTTTGCTTGTTTTGATTTTTGTTTTGTATCAAGTATCCTTGCTGAACACACCTATTTGAGAGAGCCAAAATTATGCTATGATTTGTTAGAATTGCTCTTTGTGCTTCATGATGTCTACTACGCAACCTTCTTCTTGTAGACTCGTGTTGGGCCTCCAAGCGCAGAGTTTTGTAGGACAGAAGCAAATTTCCCTCAAGTGGATGACCTAAGGTTTATCAATCCATGGGAGGTTTAGGATGAAGATGGTCTCTCTCAAACAACCCTGCAACCAAATAACAAAGAGTCTCTTGTGTCCCCAACACAATGGCAAATTGTATAGGTGCACTAGTTCGGCGAAGAGATGGTGATACAAGTGTGATATGGATAATAGATATAGGTTTTTGTAATATGAAAATATAAAAACAATAAGGTAGCAAGTGGTAAAAGTGAGCGAAAATGGTATTCCATTGCTTGGAAACAAGGCCTAGGGTTCATACTTCCACTAGTGCAAGTTCTCTCAACAATGATAACATAATTAGATCATATGACAATCCCTCAACGTGCGACAAAAGTCACTCCAAAGTTCCTATCGCGAAGAACATAAGATGAAATTGCTTGTAGGGTACGAAACCACCTCAAAGTTATTCTTTTCGATCAATCCATTGGGCTATTCATATAAGTGTCACAAACAGCCCTAGAGTTCGTAGTAAAATAACACCATATGACACACATCAATCAACCCTAATGTCACCTAGATACTCCAATGCCACTACAAGTATCTGTGGGTCAATTATACGATACGCATCAAACAACTTCAGATTCATAATATTCAATTCAACACAAAGAACCTCAAAGAGTGCCCCAATATTTCTACCGGAGAAACAAGGACGAAAATGTGCATCAACCCCTATGCATAGATTACCCCAATGTCACCTCGGGAATCCGCGAGTTGAATGCCAAAACATACATCAAGTGAATCAATAGAATACCCCATTGTCATCACGGGTATCCCAAGACATACATCAAGTGTTCTCAAATCCATAATAGTATTCAATCCGATAATAGCGAAACCTTAAAGGTAAACTTAATTCATCACAAGAAGGTAGAGGGGGAGAAACACCATATGATTCAACTCTAGTAACAAAGTTCGCGGTACATCAAGATCATGCCAAATCAAGAACACGAGAGAGAGAGAGAGAGATCAAACACATAGCTACTGGTACATACCCTCAGCCCCGAGGGTGAACTACTCCCTCCTCGTCATGGAGAGCACCAAGATGATGAAGATGGCCACCGGTGAAGGTTTCCCCCTCCGGCAGGGTGCCGGAACAGGCTCCTGATTGGTTTTTTGTGGCTACAGAGGCTTGCAGCGGCGGAACTCCCTATCTAGGTTTATTTCTGGAGGTTTCTATATTTATAGGAATTTTTGGCGTCGGGAACAAGTCAGGGGGTTCCACGAGGCGATGACAAGACAAGGGGCATGCCCTAGGGGGCGTGCCCTCCACCCTTGTGGGTGCCTTATGGCTCCTCTGGTCCATCTCCAATACTTTGTGGGCTCCTTTTGGTCCATAAAAATCGTCGTAAAGTTTCAGCTCGTTTGGACTCCGTTTGGTATTCCTTTTATGCGAAACTCAAAAACAAGGAAAAACAGAAACTGGCACTGGGCTCTAAGTTAATAGGTTAGCCCCAAAAATCGTATAAATGCATATAAAACATCCAAGATAGATAATATAATAGCATGGAACAATCAAAAATTATAGATACGTTGGAGACGTATCACTTCACTTAAATTATTTTGAGCTATGGAATTGCTCTAGTGCTTCACTTATATCTTTTTGAGCACGGTGTGCTTTAATGTTTTTGAATAAATGGTCTCATGCTTCACTTAGATTTAATTGAGAGTTAGTAATTTTTGAAGAAATTCTCTCATGCTTCACTTATATTATTTTGAGAGACGGAAAATTTATGCTTATGTTCTTCACTTAGATTTGTTTGAGCTGTCAAAAGCAACATATGAAACTAGTCCCAAAGTGATGGATATTCAAGAGGGATATAATAAAAACTTTCATGAAGATCATTGGACAAATTAAACTTGATTCTTTGTAATAGTTTTGTGATATGATGATAGTAATATGTGAGTCATGTTGATGAGTAATTGTGCTTTAGTAAGAATATTGGTGTTAAGGTTTCTGATTCCCTATGCAAGCACGAAAGTCAATAGTTATGCAATGAAATTACATCCTACTTGTGGTGCATTATTCGGTGTTAGTTATGTAAGGGAGTCATGGACTAAGGGGTCCTCAAGGCGACGACCCATTGTGCATGGGCCGGACTGGTGGAACCGTACTATGACAGGAGATCTATGAAGCTGTGGTGTGCCCTCCAAGTCAAGAAGGTGGAAGATCTCTTTTATTACTTACTGTAATCTATCTTCGGTAACCCTAGCCCTATCGGTGTCTATAGAAACCGAGGATTGTATTCATTAGGGGCAGAGCTATCTTCATCCCCCGTAGCCTAGGATTTAGCTCACACCGATCTCGAGGTAGATCTACTCTGTAAACCACGTTATACAATCAATACAATCAACCAGAGAATAGGGGTTTAACTCTTCGAGAGGGCCCGAACCTGGGTAAACAATGTGTTCGTCGTCCCTTGTTCCCGTTGATCCTAGATCCACAGCTCGGGACCCCCTAACCCGAGGTCTGCCGGTTTTCACACCGACATTGTGATACGTCTCCAACGTATCTATAATTTTTATTGTTCCATACTATTATATTATCTATTTTGGATGTTTTATATGCATTAACATGTTGTTTTATATTATTTTTGGGACTAACTTATTAACCTATAACAAAGTGCCAGTTTATGTTTTTCCTTGTTTTTGAGTTTCGTGGAAAAGGAATATCAACCGAAGTCCAAGCGGAATAAAACTTTATGATGATTTTCCTTGGACCAGAAGACACCCAGAGGACTTGGAGTCCAAGCCAAAAGACCCACGAGGCAGCGGCAAGGGTGGAGGGGGCGCCCTAGGGCGCCCCCTACCTTGTGGCCCCCTCAGGAGTCCCCCGACGTACCTCTTCGTCCTATATATTCACATATACTCCAAAACCCATAGAGCAAGCCACCAAAATACTTTTCCGCCGCCGCAACCTTCTGTTCCCGTGAGATCCCATCTTGGGGCCTTTTCCGGCATCCTGCCGGAGGGGGATTCAATCACGGAGGGCATCTACATCAACCCTATTGCCATTATGACGAAGCATGAGTAGTTTACCTCAGACCTACGGGTCCATATCTAGTAGCTAGATGGCTTCTTCTCTCTCTTTGATTCTCAATACCATGTTCTCCTCGATGTTCTTGGAGATCTATCCGATGTAATCTTCTTTTGCGGTGTGTTTGTCGAGATCCGATGAATTGTAGATTTATGATCAGCTTATCTATGAATATTATTTGAATCTTCTTTGAATTCTTATATGCATGATTTGATATCTTTGTATTTATCTTCGAATTATTGGTTTGGTTTGGCCAACTAGATTGGTTTTTCTTGCAATGGGAGAGTTCCTTAGCTTTGGGTTCAATCTTGTGTGATTTCACCCAGTGACAAAGTAGGGGTTGCGAGACACATATTGAATTACTGCCATCGAGGATAAAAAGATGGGGTTTTCATAATATTGCTTGAGTTTATTCCTCTACATCATGTCATCTTACTTAAGGCGTTACTCCATTCTTTATGAACTTTATACTCTAGATGCATGCTGGATAGCGGTCGATGTCTGGAGTAATAGTAGTAGATGCAGGCAGGAGTCAGTCTACTTGACACGGACGTGATGCCTATATGCATACTCATTGACTTGGATATCGTCATAACTTTGTGCTTTTCTATCAATTGCTCGATAGTAATTTGTTCACCCACAGTATTATTTGCCTTCAAGAGAGAAGCCTCTAGTGAAACCTATGGCCCCCGGGTCTATTTTCCATCATATTTGTTTACGATCTATTATTTTGCAATCTTTTATTTTTAGATCTGTAAACCAAAAAACCCAAAAAAAAAAATATTTTATTTAGTTTTACCTATCTCTATTAGATCTCACCTTTGCAACTGACCGTGAAGGGATTGGCAACCCCTTTATCGCGTTGGGTGCAAGTGTTTGATTGTTTGTGTAGATGCATCTATTGGGGACTTGTGCGTTTCTCCTACTGGATTGATACCTTGGTTCTTAACTGAGGGAAATACTTATCTCTACTGTGTTGCATCACCCTTTCCTCTTCAAGGGAAAAACCAACGCAAGCTCAAGAAGCAGCAGGAAGAATTTCTGGCGCCGTTGCCGGGGAGATCTACGTCAAGCCTACCAAGTACCCATCATAAATTCTCATCTCTTGCATTACATTATTTGCCATTTGCCTCTCATTTTCCTCTTCCCCACTTCTAAATTTTTTTTGGAAAAAAAACATTTTTATTCGCCCTTCTTCCGTTTGCCTTTTCGTTTGCCTCTTGTTTGCTCGTTTGCAAGATCGGTTTTTGCCACTATGTCTGAATCTGGGGAATTTATCGTTGAAAATTTTGAGGGTCTTGCTAGTATAAATCTTGAGGAAAAACTCGGATCTTGTTCTTTGGATCATGAAACTGAAACTCCCCCTAATTACAAGGCAAAAACCTTTCATGTGGGAGATGGTAATATTATTGGGAAAAGTGTTATTCAAGAATTCTTTGATTGTACGGGATCTATGCTCATTAGTAAAAGATATATTCTTCTTGATACAAATTGTTATACGGATGCCATTGTCATGCTTGTTGAAAAACTAGAAAGAAAATTTGTGCACGTCCATCCTGCTTTGCAAAAGGTGTTTTACAAACTTCCCAATATTAATCATCCTAAAGCTAAAAAGATTACCACTATCATCCTTATGCGAGAATTTGATTTTATAATACAAGAGGTGGGGAGATTTTTGCTTTCTATAATAAAAATGTTGAACACCCTTCGATTGAACATATCTTCCATGATAAAGAAACTATGCGTAGTTTGGAATCTATGGATTATCAATCTTATAGTGACAATCTTAGGAGGAGAGTTCCCTATTCAGAAATCTCTCGAGCCTTGTACCTTGAGTCCTATGAGGAATTTGATTGGATTACAAGGGGAATTTATGTAGGATCTAATAAAGATTGGTTGGAAAATATGATTAAGGAACCCGTTAGAAACGAGATACGTATTTTATATGATGATATATATGGTGATGATCCAGATTATGTGTTTATGAATCTCAAAATAACTAATCAAAGTCCTTTTCATGATTTAAGTTCATCTACTAGAAGGGAAATAAAGGAAATAATAGATTTGTTAAGACGAGTTTTGGAAGATTTGATGAAAAAGGAAGTGCATACCAAAGATGACAATACCTAGATCTATGTTTTTATGCCTAGCTAAGGGCGTTAAACAACAGTGCTTGTTGGGAGGCAACCCAATTTTATTTTTGTTCTTATTTTCTTGTTATGTTTTTCAATATATTTTTTTCATCTAGCCTCTGGTTAGATGTGTTTTTATGTTTTAATTAGTGTTTGAGCCAAGTAAGACCTTTGGGATGGCTTACGGTGATAGTTGATTTGATCTTGCTGAAAAACATAAACTTTTGTGCCCAGTAAAATAATTCTCATTTTTAATAGAAGCGCGATAAAATACTGATTCTTCTTGCACAAGATTGATATACAAATTTCCTCTGTTATCCTAATGTTTCAGAATTTTTTGAGTTACAGAAGTATTCGAAGTTTACAGATTGCTACAGACTGTTCTATTTTTGACAGATTCTATTTTCTATGTGTTGTTTGCTTATTTTGATGAATCTATGGGTAGTATCGAGGGGTATGAACCATGGAGAAGTTGGAATATAGCAGATATTACACCAATATAAATAAAGAATGGATTCACAACAGTACCAAAAGTGGTGATTTATTTTCTTATGCTAACGGATCTCATGAGTTTTTCTGTTGAGTTTTGTGTTGTGAAATTTTCAAGTTTTGGGTAAAGATCTGATGGACTATGGAATAAGGAGTGGCAAGAGTCTAAGCTTGGGGATGCCCAAGGCACCCCAAGGTAATATTCAAGGACAACCAAGAGCCTAAGCTTGGGGATGCCCTAGATGGCATCCCCTCTTTCGTCTTCGTCTATCGGTAAATTTACTTGAGGCTATATTTTTATTCACCACATGATATGTGTTTTGCTTGGAACATCTTGTATGATATGAGTCTTTGCTTTTAGTTTGCCAAAATCATCCTTGTTGTACACACCTTTTGAGAGGGACACGCATGAATCATGATTTATTAGAATACTCTATGTGGTTCACTTATATCGTTTGAGCTATGAAATTTTGCTCTAGTGCTTCACTTATATCCTTTTAAAGCACGGCGGTGGCTTTATTTTATAGCAATTGTTGAACTCTCATGCTTCACTTATATTATTTTGAGAGTCTCTCTAAACAGTATGGTAATTTTCTTTGGTTATGAATTTAGTCCTAATTTGATGGGCATCCAAGAGGGATATAATAAAAACTTTCATATAAAGTGCATTGAATACTATGTGAAGTTTGATTCCTTATGATTGTTTCGAGATATAAAGATGCTGATATTAGAGTCATGCTAGTGAGTAATTCTGGATTGGTAGAAAGACTTGTGTTAAAGTTTGTGATTCCCATAGCATGCACGTATTGTGAACCGTTATGTGATGAAGTCGGAGCATGATTTATTTATTGATTGTCTTCCTTATGAGTGGTGGTCGGGGACGAGCGATGGTCTTTTCCTACCAATCTATCCCCCTAGGAGCATGCCCGTAATACTTTGCTTTGATAACTTGTAGATTTTTGCAATAAGTACATGAGTTCTTTATGACTAATGTTGAGTCCATGGATTATACGCACCCTTCTTCCTTCCACCATTGCTAGCCTCTCTAATACCGCGCACTTTTCGCCGGTATCATACACCCACCATATACCTTCCTCAAAACAGCCACCATACCTACCTATCATGGCATTTCCATAGTCACTCCAAGATATATTGCCATGCAACTTTCCACCGTTCCGTTTATTATGACACGCTCCATCATTGTCATATTGCTTTGCATGATCATGTAGTTGACATCGTATTTGTGGCAAAGCCACCGTTCATAATTCTTTCATACATGTCGCTCTTGATTCATGAGGTGTTCTTTGAGTGTCCTCCTTATGAGTGGCGGTCGGGGACGAGCGATGGTCTTTTCCTACCAATCTATCCCCCTAGGAGCATGCGCGTAGTACTTTGTTTCAATGACTAATAGATTTTTTCAATAAGTATGTGAGTTCTTTATGACTAATGTTGAGTCCATGGATTATACGCACTCTCACCCTTCCACCATTGTTAGCCTCTCTAGTACCGCGCAACTTTCACCGGTGCCTTACACCCACCTTATACCTTCCTCAAAACAGCCACCATACCTACCTATTATGGCATTTCCATAGCCATTCTAAGATATATTGCCATGCAACTTCCACTGTTCCGTTTTATTATGACACAATCCATCATTGTCATGTTGCTTTGCATGATCGTAAGATAGCTAGCATGATGTTTACATGGCTTGTCCATTTTTTTGATGTCATTTGCTACGCTAGATCATTGCACATCCCGGTACACCGCCGGAGGCATTCACATAGAGTCATATTTTGCTCTAATTATCGAGTTGTAATTCTTGAGTTGTAAGTAAATAAAAGTGTGATGATCATCATTATTAGAGCATTGTCCCATGTGAGGAAATATGATGGAAGCTATGATCCCCTCACAAGTTGGGATGAGTCTCAGGACTTTACAAAAAAATAAAAGAGGCCAAAGAAGCCCACCACAAAAAAAAGAAGAAAAAAATGAGAGAAAAGAGAGAAGGGGCAATGTTACTATCCTTTTTCCACACTTGTGCTTGAAACTAGCACCATGATCTTCATGATAGAGAGTCTCCTATATTGTCACTTTCATATACTAGTGGGAATTTTTCATTATAGAACTTGGCTAGTATATTCCAATGATGTGCTTCCTCAAATTACCCTAGGTCTTCGTGAGCAAGAGAGTTGGATGCACACCCACTTAGTTTCTTTTTGAGCTTTCATAAACTTATAGCTCTAGTCCATCTGTTGCATGGTAATCCATACTCACTCACATTGATATCTATTTATGGGCATCTCCATAGCCCGTTGATATGCCTAGTTGATGTGAGACTATCTCCTTCTTTTTGTCTTCTCCACAACCACCATATTCCATTCCACCTATAGTGCTATATCCATGGCTCACGCTCATGTATTGCGTGAAAGTTGAAAAAGTTTTAGAACATCAAAAGTATGAAACAATTGCTTGGCTTGTCATCGGGGTTGTGCATGATTTAATACTTTGTGTGATGAAGATGTAGCATAGCCAGACAATATGATTTTGTAGGGATAACTTTCTTTGGCCATGTTATTTCGAGAAGACATGATTGCTTTATTAGTATGCTTGAAGTATTATGGTTTTTATGTTAAACTTTTGTTTTGAATCTTTTGGATCTGAACATTCGTGCCACAATGAAGAAATTGTTGGAAATATGCCCTAGAGGCAATAATAAAATGGTTATTATTATATTTCCTTGTTCATGATAATTGTCTATTGTTCATGCTATAATTGTGTTATCCGGAAATCGTAATACATGTGTGAATACATAGACCACAACATGTCCCTAGTGAGCCTCTAGTTGACTAGCTCGTTGATCAACAGATAGTCATGGTTTCCTGACTATGGACATTGGATGTCATTGATAACGGGATCACATCATTAGGAGAATGATGTGATGGACAAGACCCAATCCTAAGCATAGCGCAAAGATCGTGTAGTTCGTTTGCTAGAGCTTTTCCAATGTCAAGTATCTTTTCCTTAGACCATGAGATCGTGTAACTCCCGGATGCCGTAGGAGTGCTTTGGGTGTACCAAACGTCACAACGTAACTGGGTGACTATAAAGGTACACTACAGGTATCTCTGAAAGTGTCTGTTGGGTTGACACGGATCGAGACTGGGATTTGTCACTCCGTAATGACAGAGAGGTATCTCTGGGCCCACTCGGTAATGCATCATCATAATGAGCTCAATGTGACTAAGGAGTTAGCCACGGGATCATGCATTACGGTACGAGTAAAGAGACTTGCCGGTAACGAGATTGAACAAGGTATTGGGATACCGACGATCGAATCTCGGGCAAGTAACATACCGATCGACAAAGGGAATTGTATACGGGATTGATTGAATCCTCGACATTGTGGTTCATCCGATGAGATCATCATGGAACATGTGGGAGCCAACATGGGTATCCAGATCCCGCTGTTGGTTATTGACCGGAGAGTCATCTCGATCATGTCAGCATGTCTCCCGAACCCGTAGGGTCTACACACTTAAGGTTTGGTGATGCTAGGGTTGTAGAGATATTAGTATGCGGAAACCCGAAAGTTGTTCGGAGTCCCGGATGAGATCCCGGACGTCACAAGGAGTTCCGGAATGGTCCGGAGGTGAAGAATTATATATAGGAAGTCCAGTTTCGGCCACCGGGAAAGTTTCGGGGGTTACCGGTATTGTACCGGGACTACCGGAAGGGTCCCGGGGGTCCACCGGGTGGGGCCACCTATCCCGGAGGGCCCCATGGGCTGAAGTGGGGAGGGGAACCAGCCACTGGTGGGCTGGTGCGCCCCCCTTGGGCCTCCCCTGCGCCTAGGGTTAGAAACCCTGGGGGTGGGGGCGCCCCACTTGGCTTGGGGGCAAGCCACCCCCTTGGCCGCCGCCCCCTGGAGATGGGATCTCCCAGGGCCGGCGCCCCCCACAGGGACCCTATATAAAAAGGGGGGAGGGAGGGCAGCAGTACCCTAGCCCCTGGCGCCTCCCTCTCCCTCCCGTGACACCTCTCCCTCCCGCTTGCGATTGGCGAAGCCCTGCCGGGATCCCCGCTACTTCCACCACCACGCCGTCATGCTGCTGGATCTCCATCAACCTCTCCTTCCCCCTTGCTGGATCAAGAAGGAGAAGACGTCGCTGCTCCGTACGTGTGTTGAACACGGAGGTGCCGTCCGTTCGGCACTCGGTCATCGGTGATTTGGATCACGACGAGTACGACTCCATCAACCCCGTTCACTTGAACGCTTCCGCTCGCGATCTACAAGGGTATGTAGATGCACTCCTTTCCCCTCGTTGCTAGTAAACTCCATAGATGGATCTTGGTGATGCGTAGAAAATTTTAAATTTCTGCTACGATCCCCAACAGTGGCATCATGAGCCAGGCCTATATGTAGTTACTATGCACGAGTAGAACACAAGATTGTTGTGGGCGTAGATGTTGTCAATTTTTCTTGCCACTACTAGTCTTATCTTGTTTCGGCGGCATCGTGGGATGAAGCGGCCCGGACCGACCTTACACGTACGCTTACGTGAGACAGGTTCCACCGACTGACATGCACTAGTTGCATAAGGTGGCTAGCGGGTGTCTGTCTCTCCCACTTTAGTCAGAACGGATTCGATGAAAAGGGTCCTTATGAAGGGTAAATAGAAATCGGCATATCACGTTGTGGTTTTACGTAAGTAAGAAATGTTCTTGCTAGAAACCTATAGAAGCCACGTAAAAACATGCAACAACACTTAGAGGACGTCTAACTTGTTTTTGCAGCATATGCCTTGTGATGTGATATGGCCAAAAAGGATGTGATGAATGAAATATATGTGATGTATGAGATTGATCATGTTCTTGTAATAGGAATCACGACTTGCATGTCGATGAGTATGACAACCGGCAGGAGCCATAGGAGTTGTCTTTATTTTTGTATGACCTGCGTGTCATTGAATAACGCCATGTAAATTACTTTACTTTATTGCTAAACGCGTTAGCCATAGAAGTAGAAGTAATCGTTGGCGTGAAAACTTCATGGAGACACGATGATGGAGATCATGATGATGGAGATCATGGTGTCATGTCGGTGACGAAGATGATCATGGCGCCCCGAAGATGGAGATCAAAAGGAGCAAAATGATATTGGCCATATCATGTCACTATTTGATTGCATGTGATGTTTATCATGTTTTACATCTTATTTGCTTAGAACGATGGTAGTAAGTAAGATGATCCCTTATAATAATTTCAAGAAAGCCTAGTGGTGGGAAGGGGCTGATGCCTTCCCACCCACCCAGGTTCAAGGCATGGTACTTGCAATTTGGGTTTGTTGCACCAATTATACTGTAAGGGGTTCCCTTACAGTCTTTCTGTCAAAAAAAATTCAAGAAAGTGTTCCCCCTAACTGTGCACCGTTGCGAAGGTTCGTTGTTTCGAAGCACCACGTGATGATCGGGTGTGATAGATTCTAACGTTCGCATACAACGGGTGTTGACGAGCCTAGCATGTACAGACATGGCCTCGGAACACACGCAATACACTTAGGTTGACTTGACGAGCCTAGCATGTACAGACATGGCCTCGGAACACGGAAGACCGAAAGGTCGAGCATGAGTCATATAGAAGATACGATCAACATGAAGATGTTCACTGATATTGACTAGTCCGTCTCACGTGATGATCGGACACGACCTAGTTAACTCGGATCATGTTTCACTTAGATGACTAGAGGGATGTCTATCTGAGTGGGAGTTCATTGAATAATTTGATTAGATGAACTTAATTATCATGAACTTAGTCTAAAATCTTTACAATATGTCTTGTAGATCAAATGGCCCACGTTGCCCTCAACTTCAACGCGTTCCTAGAGAAAACCAAGCTGAAAGATGATGGCAGCAACTATACAGACTGGGTCCGGAACCTGAGGATCATCCTCATAGCTGAAAAGAAAGATTATGTCCTAGAAGCACCGCTAGGTGAAGCACCCATCCCAGAGAACCAAGACGTTATGAACGCTTGGCAATCACGTGCTAATGATTACTCCCTCGTTCAGTGCGGCATGCTTTACAGCTTAGAACCGGGGCTCCAAAAGCGTTTTGAGAAACACGGAGCATATGAGATGTTCGACGAGCTGAAAATGGTTTTCCAAGCTCATGCCCAGGTCAAGAGATATGAAGTCTCCGACAAGTTCTTCAGCTGTAAAATGGAGGAAAATAGTTCTGTCAGTGAGCACATACTCAAAATGTCTGGGTTACACAACCGCTTGTCTCAGCTGGGAGTTAATCTCCCGGATGACGCGGTCATTGACAGAATCCTTCAGTCGCTTCCACCGAGCTACAAGAGCTTTGTGATGAACTTCAATATGCAGGGGATGGAAAAGACCATTCCTGAGGTATATTCAATGCTGAAATCAGCGGAGGTGGAGATCAAAAAGGAACATCAAGTGTTGATGGTGAATAAAACCACTAAGTTCAAGAAAGGCAAGGGTAAGAAAAGCTTCAAGAAAGACGGCAAGGGAGTTGCCGCGCCCGGTAAGCCAGTTGCCGGGAAGAAGCCAAGGAATGGACCCAAGCCTGAGACTGAGTGCTTTTATTGTAAGGGAAGTGGTCACTAGAAGCGGAACTGCCCCAAATACTTAGCGGACAAGAAGGCCGGCAACACCAAAGGTATATGTGATATACATGTAATTGATGTGTACCTTACCAGTACTCGTAGTAGCTCCTGGGTATTTTATACCGGTGCGGTTGCTCATATTTGTAACTCAAAACAGGAGCTGCGGAATAAACGGAGACTGGCGAAGGACGAGGTGACGATGCGCGTCGGGAATGGTTCCAAGGTCGATGTGATCGCCGTCGGCACGCTACCTCTGCATTTACCTACGGGATTAGTTTTAAACCTCAATAATTGTTATTTAGTGCCAGCTTTGAGCATGAACATTGTATCAGGATCTCGTTTAATTCGAGATGGCTACTCATTTAAATCCGAGAATAATGGTTGTTCTATTTATATGAGAGATATGTTTTATGGTCATGCCCCGCTGGTCAATGGTTTATTCTTAATGAATCTCGAACGTGATGTTACACATATTCATAGTGTGAATACCAAAAGATGTAAAGTTGATAACGATAGTCCCACATACTTGTGGCATTGCCGCCTTGGTCACATTGGTGTCAAGCGCATGAAGAAGCTCCATGCTGATGGACTTTTGGAGTCTCTTGATTACGAATCATTTGACACGTGCGAACCATGCCTCATGGGTAAAATGACCAAGACTCCGTTCTCCGGAACAATGGAGCGAGCAACAAACTTATTGGAAATCATACATACCGATGTGTGCGGTCCAATGAGTGTTGAGGCTCGCGGAGGCTATCGTTATGTTCTCACTCTCACTGATGATTTGAGTAGATATGGGTATGTCTACCTAATGAAACACAAGTCTGAGACCTTTGAAAAGTTCAAGGAATTTCAGAGTGAGGTTGAGAATCAACGTGACAGGAAAATAAAGTTCCTACGATCAGATCGTGGAGGGGAATATTTGAGTCACGAATTTGGCACACGCTTAAGGAAATGTGGAATCGTTTCACAACTCACGCCGCTTGGAACACCTCAGCAAAATGGTGTGTCCGAACGTCGTAATCACACTCTATTGGATATGGCGCAATCTATGATGTCTCTTACCGATCTACCGCTCTCATTTTGGGGCTATGCTTTAGAGACTGCCGCATTCACTTTAAATAGGGCTCCGTCGAAATCCGTTGAGACGACACCGTATGAATTATGGTTTGGGAAGAAACCTAAGCTGTCGTTTCTAAAAGTTTGGGGATGCGATGCTTATGTCAAGAAACTTCAACCTGAAAAGCTCGAACCCAAATCGGAAAAATGCGTCTTCATAGGATACCCTAAGGAAACTATTGGGTATACCTTCTACCTCAGATCCGAAGGCAAGATCTTCGTTGCCAAGAACGGGTCCTTTCTGGAGAAAGAGTTTCTCTCGAAAGAAATAAGTGGGAGGAAAGTGGAACTTGATGAGGTGATAGTCACCCCTTCCGAACCGGAAAGTAGCGCAGCGCGGGAAGATGTTCCTGTGGTGCCTACACCAACTGGGGAGGAAGTTAATGATGATGATCATGAAGCTTCGGATCAAGTTACTGCAGAACCTCGTAGGTCCACGAGGACACGTTCCGCACCAGATTGGTACGGCAACCCTGTCCTGGAAATCATGTTGTTAGACAACGGTGAACCTTCGAACTATGAAGAAGCAATGGCGGGCCCAGATTCCGACAAATGGCTAGAAGCCATGAAATCCGAGATAGGATCCATGTATGAAAACGAAGTATGGACTTTGACTGACTTGCCCGATGATCGGCGAGCCATAGAAAATAAATGGATCTTTAAGAAGAAGACAAACGCGGATGGTAATGTGACCATCTATAAGGCTCGACTTGTCGCTAAGGGTTATCGACAAGTTCAAGGGGTTGACTACGATGAGACTTTCTCACCCGTAGCGAAGCTGAAGTCTGTCCGAATCATGTTAGCAATTGCCGCATTCTATGATTATGAGATATGGCAAATGGACGTCAAAACGGCATTCCTTAACGGCTTTCTTAAGGAAGAATTGTATATGATGCAGCCGGAAGGTTTTGTCGATCCTAAGAATGCTGACAAAGTATGCAAGCTCCAGCGCTCAATCTATGGGCTGGTGCAAGCATCTCGGAGTTGGAACATTCGTTTTGATGAGATGATCAAAGCGTTTGGGTTTACACAGACTTATGGAGAGGCCTGTGTTTACAAGAAATTGAGTGGGAGCTCTGTAGCATTTCTCATATTATATGTGGATGACATACTATTGATGGGAAATGATATAGAATTCTTGGAAAGTATAAAGGCCTATTTCAATAAGTGTTTTTCAATGAAGGACCTTGGAGAAGCTGCTTATATATTAGGCATCAAGATCTATAGAGATAGATGAAGACGCCTCATTGGTCTTTCACAGAGTACGTACCTTGACAGATATTGAAGAAGTTCAATATGGATCAGTCCAAGAAGGGGTTCTTGCCTGTATTGCAAGGTGTGCAATTGAGCACGGCTCAATGCCCGACCACGGCAGAAGATAGAGCAAAGATGAGTGTCATCCCCTATGCCTCGGCCATAGGGTCTATTATGTATGCCATGTTGTGTACCAGACCTGATGTAAACCTTGTCGTAAGTTTGGTAGGAAGGTACCAAAGTAATCCCGGCATGGAACACTGGACAGCAGTCAAGAACATCCTGAAGTACCTGAAAAGGACTAAGGATATGTTTCTCATTTATGGAGGTGACGAAGAGCTCGTCGTAAAGGGTTAGGTCGATGCTAGCTTCGACACCGATCTGGATGACTCTAAGTCACAAACCGGATACGTGTATATTTTGAATGGTGGGGTGGTCAGCTGGTGCAGTTGCAAGCAAAGCGTGGTGGCGGGATCTACATGTGAAGCGGAATACATGGCGGCCTCAGAGGCAGCACAAGAAGCAATATGGATAAAGGAGTTCATTACCGACCTAGGGGTGATTCCCAATGCGTCGGGCCCGATGACTCTCTTCTGTGACAACACTGGAGCTATTGCCCTTGCCAAGGAGCCCAGGTTTCACAGGAAGACCAGGCATATCAAGCGTCGCTTCAACTCCATTCGTGAAAGTGTTCAAAATGGAGACATAGATATTTGTAAAGTACATACGGACCTGAATGTAGCAGATCCGTTGACAAAACCTCTCCCTAGAGCAAAACATGATCAACACCAGAACTCTATGGGTGTTCGATTCATCACAATGTAACTAGATTATTGACTCTAGTGCAAGTGGGAGACTGTTGGAAATATGCCCTAGAGGCAATAATAAAATGGTTATTATTATATTTCCTTGTTCATGATAATTGTCTATTGTTCATGCTATAATTGTGTTATCCGGAAATCGTAATACATGTGTGAATACATAGACCACAACATGTCCCTAGTGAGCCTCTAGTTGACTAGCTCGTTGATCAACAGATGGTCATGGTTTCCTGACTATGGACATTGGATGTCATTGATAACGGGATCACATCATTAGGAGAATGATGTGATGGACAAGACCCAATCCTAAGCATAGCGCAAAGATCGTGTAGTTCGTTTGCTAGAGCTTTTCCAATGTCAAGTATCTTTTCCTTAGACCATGAGATCGTGTAACTCCCGGATGCCGTAGGAGTGCTTTGGGTGTACCAAACGTCACAACGTAACTGGGTGACTATAAAGGTACACTACAGGTATCTCTGAAAGTGTCTGTTGGGTTGACACGGATCGAGACTGGGATTTGTCACTCCGTAATGACAGAGAGGTATCTCTGGGCCCACTCGGTAATGCATCATCATAATGAGCTCAATGTGACTAAGGAGTTAGCCACGGGATCATGCATTACGGTACGAGTAAAGAGACTTGCCGGTAACGAGATTGAACAAGGTATTGGGATACCGACGATCGAATCTCGGGCAAGTAACATACCGATCGACAAAGGGAATTGTATACGGGATTGATTGAATCCTCGACATTGTGGTTCATCCGATGAGATCATCATGGAACATGTGGGAGCCAACATGGGTATCCAGATCCCGCTGTTGGTTATTGACTGGAGAGTCATCTCGATCATGTCAGCATGTCTCCCGAACCCGTAGGGTCTACACACTTAAGGTTCGGTGATGCTAGGGTTGTAGAGATATTAGTATGCGGAAACCCGAAAGTTGTTCGGAGTCCCGGATGAGATCCCGGACGTCACAAGGAGTTCCGGAATGGTCCGGAGGTGAAGAATTATATATAGGAAGTCCAGTTTCGGCCACCGGGAAAGTTTCGGGGGTTACCGGTATTGTACCGGGACTACCGGAAGGGTCCCGGGGGTCTACCGGGTGGGGCCACCTATCCCGGAGGGCCCCATGGGCTGAAGTGGGGAGGGGAACCAGCCACTGGTGGGCTGGTGCGCCCCCCTTGGGCCTCCCCTGCGCCTAGGGTTAGAAACCCTGGGGTGGGGGCGCCCCACTTGGCTTGGGGGCAAGCCACCCCCTTGGCCGCCGCCCCCTGGAGATGGGATCTCCCAGGGCCGGCGCCCCCCACAGGGACCCTATATAAAAAGGGGGGAGGGAGGGCAGCAGTACCCTAGCCCCTGGCGCCTCCCTCTCCCTCCCGTGACATCTCTCCCTCCCGCTTGCGATTGGCGAAGCCCTGCCGGGATCCCCGCTACTTCCACCACCACGCCGTCATGCTGCTGGATCTCCATCAACCTCTCCTTCCCCCTTGCTGGATCAAGAAGGAGAAGACGTCGCTGCTCCGTACGTGTGTTGAACGCGGAGGTGCCGTCCGTTCGGCACTCGGTCATCGGTGATTTGGATCACGACGAGTACGACTCCATCAACCCCGTTCACTTGAACGCTTCCGCTCGCGATCTACAAGGGTATGTAGATGCACTCCTTTCCCCTCGTTGCTAGTAAACTCCATAGATGGATCTTGGTGATGCGTAGAAAATTTTAAATTTCTGCTACGATCCCCAACAGAAATTACATGGATAAATATGTTAGGTAGCATTCCACGTAAAAAATTCTGTTTTTATCATTTACCTACTCGAGGACGAGCAGACATTAAGCTTGGGGATTCTTGATACGTCTCCAACGTATATATAATTTTTGATTGTTCCATACTATTATATTATCTGTTTTGGATGTTTTATATGCATTATTATGCTATTTTATATTATTTTTGGGACTAACTTATTAACCTAGAGCCCAGTGCCAGTTTCTGTTTTTTCCTTATTTTTGAGTTTCGCAAAAAAGAAATATCAAACAGAGTCCAAACGGAATAAAACTTTACGATGATTTTTCTTGGACCAGAAGGCATCCAGAGGACTTGGAGTCCAAGCCAGAAGACCCACAGGCGGCGGCAAGGGTGAAGGGCGCGCCCTAGGGGGGCGCCCCTGCCTTGTGGCCCCCTCGAGAGTCCCCTGACCTACCTCTTTGTCCTATATATTCACATATATTCCAAAACCCTCAGAGCAAGCCACCAAAATACTTTTCCGCTGCTGCAACCTTATGTTCCCGTGAGATCCCATCTTGGGGCCTTTTTCGGTATCCTTCCGGAGGGGGATTCGATCACGAAGGGCATCTACATCAACCCTATTGCCCTTCTGATGAAGCGTGAGTAGTTTACCTCAGACCTACGGGTCCATAGCTAATAGCTAGATGGCTTCTTCTCTCTCTCTCTGATTCTCAGTACCATGTTCTCCTCGATGTTCTTGGAGATCTATCCGATGTAATCTTATTTTGCGGTGTGTTTGTCGAGATCCGATGAATTCTGGAATTATGATCAGCTTATCTATGAATATTATTTGAATCTTCTCTAAATTATTATATGCATGATTTGATATCTTTGTATTCCTCTTCGAGTTATTGGTTTGGTTTGGCCAACTAGATTGGTTTTTCTTGCAATGGGAGAGGTGCTTAGCTTTGGGTTCAATCTTGCGTGATTTCACCCAGTGGTAAAGTAGGGGTAGCGAGACACATATTGAATTGTTGCCATCGATGATAAAAAGATGGGGTTTTCATCATTTTGCTTGAGTTTATTCCTCTACATCATGTCATCTTACTTAAGGCGTTACTCCATTCTTTATGAACTTAATACTCTAGATGCATGCTGGATAGCGGTCGATGTGTGGAGTAATAGTAGTAGATGTAGGCAGGAGTCGTTCTACTTGACACGGACGTGATGCCTATCTGCATAATCATTTCCTTGGATATCGTCATAACTTTACGCTTTTCTATCAATTGCTCGACAGTAATTTGTTCTCCCACTGTATTATTTGCCTTCAAGAGAGAAGCCTCTAGTGAAACCTATGGCCCCCGGATCTATTTTCCATCATATTTGTTTCTGATCTATTATTTTGCAATCTTTTATTTTCAGATCTATAAACCAAAACACCCATATATACTTTATCTTTTATTTAGTTTTATCTATCTATCTCTATCAGATCTCACCTTTGCAAGTGACCGTGAAGGGATTGACAACCCCTTTATCGCGTTGGGTGCAAGTGCTTGATTGTTTGTGTAGGTGCATCTATTGGGGACTTGCGCGTTTCTCCAACTGGATTGATACCTTGGTTCTTAAATGAGGGAAATACTTATCTCTACTGTGCTACATCACCATTTCCTCTTCATGGGAAAAACCAATGCAAGCTCAAGAAGTAGCATATTGGTGCTTTCATTGAGAGTTCCGTTGTGGGATCGCCAGAAGAATCGATGGCTCAACTGGTCGCTGGAGACCACACCTGGACCGAGGGCTTCCCCGCCCCTGGTCATCTCCTCGTCTTTGGCGGCATAATAGCATGCGCCGATCCCACCTGTCGCCCCTACCAGATCGAAGGCTTCACCCTCGTCGAAGGGTTCATTGGTTCAGGGGCGCGGACCCCAGGACCAGCAGATTTAGAAAATTCCGGTCTCCCTCAGAATCCGGCCCTGAAGCCCGACTCCGACGGACCGCTGCAAAGATCTCCCGCTGAACCACTGGAGTGCCTGGCACCCCCATGCGGCCAACCGGCAGACCACCTGGTGAGCCTTTTTAGTGCAATGGGAATCTCTGTTACTAGTCCTACGGCCTATGGTCGGATCGGGCTTAAACCCGATGACCGAAAGATTGGCACCCCTCTGGTCACACACCTCGTCGCCATAGTTGAAGAGGCCCAGGAGGGGCCACAGACTTGCAAGCTAAAGATAGTGTACACTTGAATCCCCACTTCGGAGTGAGACACCAGCCCAGATATGCATCCAAACACAACCCCTAGCTCAAGTCCCGGCCTCGACCCTATCTGGTCGCACACCAGTTCGAATCCGAGCCCTATGCGGTCGGAACCAGACATGACTCAACCGCCCATCAAGGATAGTCCGGATCCATAGCAGGAGGGAATTCTCGAAATTTTCCCGCCCGCCCACCACACGGAATATAATCCGAACTTAGGAAACCCAGACATATCGGACCTCATGTACGTCAAGCACCTGCCAAACGAGATAGTCCACCACTAGTGGGCTAGATTTCTCCTGGTAAAGAATAGGATGTCACCCTGCCGTGACAAAGAAATAATTAAAGGCCTCCAGTTTAACTATAGGGACGAGGGCCTCTCAAACGCCCTCGTGCGTCGCCGAATTCAAAGCTTTATCGAACTGTCAGACATGGTGCACAAAAATTGTGCCATGGAGAACACATGGAGGGCGCAACAACTGAACATGGGGCCTCAGCCCGCCGCGCATCACGAAAGGACCCGCCTTAAATGGGCTTACACGAACCAGTCACCGGAGCGTGCACCTAAGGAGAGGAAAACTAGGCCCATATCGGTGTTAGAAAAATTGCTGGATAAACCATGCCCGATATATTCGGTCTTGCTAGACGCAAACCCAACCCACAGACTGCAAGCCTGTTGGGTGGTAAGACAAGTGGCCAAACATGGCGAGCCAATCTTGGGCCTCACACCCCCAGATAAATAGTCTTCGGCTTTGCTGCAGGACCACAGTGTCCTCAAGGTATACGAGACGTTCGCCTCAAACAATAAAAGGAAGAAAGCTCTTCGAGAGCTCAATCAAATATATCAAGTAATGGCCACACAACCATGGGCAGCCACACTTATTACCTTCAACAAGAAGGATGAGCCAAGCCCCCGTAATAACCACACACCGGCCGCACTGGTCCTCGACCCCATTGTCGATAGTTTCCGGCTGACTAAAGTGCTGATGGACGCAGGCAGCGGCCTCAACCTCATTTATGAGGATACTCTAAACAAGTTGCAGTTCAACAGGTCTCGCACCGAACGCAGCCACACCACATTCTGAGGCATAATACCCGGAAGGGAGGCACACTGCTCGGGACGCGTAACCCTGGATGTCGTGTTCGGTACACCCGACAACTACAGATCCGAACCCCTGCTATTTCATATTGTGTTTTTCCATAGCAGATACCACGCCCTTCTAGGACGTGAGGCATTCTCAATATTTCAAGGCATACCACATTATGGGTATATGAAACTCAAGATGCCAGGGCCCAACGGGGTGATCTCTCTTCAAAGCGACATGAGCAAAGCCCTGCGAGCCAAAAATAAAACGGCGTCACTTGCCCTAGAGACACTATCTGAAGCCCTCGCGGGCGAAGAGTTGACAGTGCTACGCACTACAGTCGACAGGGATGATGTGGTTCTCAGTAAAAGACAAAAGCCCACAACATTCAAGCCAGCGGATGAAATAGTCAAATTTCAAGTGAACCCAATAGATCCCAATAAAACGGCATCCATAGGAGTACAGTTGGACCCCCGCAGTGCTAAGGACATTCCGGCGTGAAAATTAGGAAATATTCGCCTGGCACCCATTAGATATGCTAGGAATACCCCGAAGACTAGCAGAGGACAACCTCAACATTTTGAAAGGCTTCAGGCTAGTGAGACAAACCATGCGCTGATTTTCTGAACCCAAACGGCAGGCCATGGGTGAAGAGCTTGCAAAACTTCTAGAGGCCAGATTCATCCGCGAGATCAAGCACCCCGAGTGGTTAGCAAATCTGGTTATGGTACCCAAGAAGGAAAGTCATGGCGGCTCTGCCTCGACTTCAAAGACCTCAACAAGGCTTGCCCCAAGGATCCATTCCCTCCGCCAAGGATAGACCAGATCATCGACGCCACCGCAGGACACGACTCATTATGATTCCTCGACGCATACTCCGGATACCATCAGATCAAGACGAAGGAGTCCAACCAGGCAGCAACCACATTCATAGCCCCCTACGGCCCCTTTTGCTTCAACACCATGCCATTTGGACTAAAAAATGCAGGAGCCACATACCAGCGCATGATTCAAACATGCCTCGAAAAACACATCGGCAAAACAGTCAAAGCATATGTGGACGATGTGGTTGTCAAAACCAAAAACATTGATCAACTGATAGACGACCTACGTCAAACCTTTGACAACCTGTGGGCCTACGATATACGGCTCAACCCGGAGAAATGTGTCTTCGGAGTCCCTGCTGGAAAGCTACTCGGATTCATAGTTTCCCATAGAGGAATCGAAGCCAATCCGGCCAAAATTAGAGCGCTATCTCAGCTCGCAATACCCACGGAGCTCAAGCATGTCCAGAAGCTGGCGGGATGCGTGGCCGCCTTGAGCCGCTTCATATCCCGCCTCGGAGAAAAGGCATTGCAACTCTACAAATTGCTTAAAAGACCAAGAACTTCCAATGGACAGATGAAGCAACCATGGCACTCAAGGAGATTAAGACACTCCTCGCCAAGCAATCCTATCCTAGCCGCGCCCGGCATTGGCGAGCCCATGCTACTATACATTTCGGCCACCAATCAGGTGGTCAGCGCGGTACTCGTCGTAGACTGGGAGACCGAGGGCCACAAGTTCCAAGTCCAAAAGCCGGTCTACTACGTGTCCGAGGTGCTTACGCCATGCAAATCACAATACCCGCACTATCAAAAAATAGCCTACACGGTCTTCATGGCATCTCGAAAACTACGTCATTACTTTCAAGAATGTTCGGTCACAGTAGCATCTGAAGTCCCCTTGAATGACATAATCAATAATAGGGACACTACAGGCCGCATTGCCAAATGGGCCATCGAGCTTCTCCCCTTTGAGATAACATACAAGCCATGTCGAGCCATTAAATCTCAGGTGTTGGCCGATTTCATAGCCGAATGGACCGAAGCCAAACTACCCAAGGAGTACTCCACATACTCACACTAGACAATGTACTTCAACGGCTCAAAGATGTTGGCCGGACTGGGGGATGGGGTCATCCTCATCTCCCCCACAGGTGACACTATTCGGTATGTCCTCCAAATAATGTATACGGACTCAAACAACGCAGCCAAGTATGAAGCACTACTGCATGGTCTTCGCATGGCCACATCAATGGGTGTACAACGCCTCGAGGTAAGGGGAGACTCAAATCTGGCGATCTCTCAAGTAAATGGCGAATTCGACGCCAAAGACCCCAAGATGGCGGCCTATAAAAACGCGGTCCTCCGGATAACTACTCGATTTGAGGGCCTAGAATTTCACCATGTCGCTAGAGACAGCAATCAAGCAGCCAATGTCCTCGCTCGCATGGGCGCCAAGTGCGACCCGGTTCCCAAAAACACCTTCCTCGAGCGGCTCTTTAAGCCCTCCGTGGTATGGCAAGATGACGTCTCCGGTGCACCATTTGATGAGCCCACTCACAATGCCTCACCCGAAAATGTAAAGATGATCCAGTCATGGGTGGCTCCGCACTCGAGGAAACACCCTCTGCACACGAGGTACTGGCTGTAATCCCACCCTGGACAGAACCCTCGCTAGCCTACCTCACGCAACATCAACTTCCGGAGGATCAAACCGAAGCACGATGCATAGTTCGCCGCTCTAAAGCATACAAGGTCCATGGAGGTGAACTCTATAAGAAGAGTACCACAGGAGTTTTATAAAGGTGCATCTCTGAAGAAGAGGGGCGGCAGCTTTTGGCAGAGATACACGCGGGCATGGGCAGACACCACGCGGCAGCTCGAGCTTTGGTCAGCAAAACTTTCCAAGCAGGGTTTTTCTGGCCTGCTGTCAGGACCCCGATTCCAAGTCACACCGATCTAGCCTGTAACACCTCATATCACATTGCGGCCTCACGCACGGTACTCCCACGAGTGTCGCCTTACCATGGCCCGGGACCGTTTGCGCCTTTTGGCTCACGTATATGACAATGTCGCTAGCATCCATATGACAGAGAACCCGGGCCGACATGGCTAGTCGTGAACCCAAAGCGGTACTAACGTATGGGGACAGGCATACATGAATCAACATCGAATGTGTCGGTCAGCAGCGTGTGAATCCGGGCTGTAGCACTGGGCTAACAGGACTCCGGGAACCCGGGCTGTAGCAGGCTAGGAAGGACTCCGGATGTCACCGCGAGACATTTCCCCGAAGGGACAGACACAGGAACGATATGAATCACATGCCGGCCAGTCAGGTGTCCAGAGCAGTAGTGCTGGGCTAGCAGGACTCCGGTGAACCGGGCTGTAGCGGACTACTATGGCTCAAGGAGGCACTAGACTACATTTCCCCATAAGAGAGGCTGCCAAGGATAAACAACTAGATTGTCGGATCCCACACATACCAAGCATTTCAATCATACACACAATATGCTCGATATGTGCAAATACAACATGGCATCACAACAAAACTCTACAACTCAAAGTACTTTATTTAAAGGGCTCCGGAGAGCCTTACATAACTTGTTCATACAGATAGGGGTCACATGACCCGACACTCAAGTCATACAATCATACAAGCACATGCGGAAGCAAACTGTCTGGGTACAGACGCTAGAAAGAAAGAAGGCTTGACGAAGCCTGTCTATCTACGTAGGCCCTTCACAAGCCTAGATCACCACCTGGGTGGCAAGTCACTCGTCGTCGTCGAGTTCTACGTAGAACCCATCAGAAGGGGCGGTGTTGTCGTCTGAAAACAGTAATTGAAGCAACATGAGTACAAAGGTACTCAGCAAGTCTTACAACAGATCCTACTATACATGTTCATTCTCAAGAAGGTAGTGGGGTTATTGCAGCAAGCCAGCTTTGACTCTTGGCTAAGCTATCCTACGATACACCACTTGTGAAATAGTTTTCGCACACGAGTCCACTAATCACCATCTCAATACCCCACCGTGGATCCTCCCTCGTCATCCCACGAGAGGGCCATCCGCGGTACTCACACTTATCTTGAGGCTTTTAGTAGTATCCATTTACTTGTCTATGAACTGCATAAGCGACCAAGTAGTCCTTTACCGCGGACGCGGCTATTCGAATAGTTTTATACCCTGCAGGGGTGTACTTCGTCACACACGCTCTCACCACTTATCGTCGCTACACGACGTGTACTCGGCAACCTTCAAGCGGAAGCCCAACGTGGGTGTCGGCCACAGCCTACCTAAACACTCGAGTCTCTAGTCCAGGTTTATCGCCTATTTAGGTTCCATCCGCAGGGAGTCCGGCCGAGGTTTCCACATACGGCCCCAAACGATGTGTGCAGGGTTCCCGGACACCAAACGGGCGACTCGGTACACCGTGCCACGAGCCTACCGCATCACAGCCCACCCCTTGGTCAGCGCTGTCCACGGCCTCCAGCTTACTACAAACACCAGAAACTACGTGCAACTCCTGGACAGAGGACAAGGGTGATTAAGAAGCCGAGGGGGTCCATTGGTTTCGGGCCCAATGCGTGGTAGTAGCTGAATCTTAAATCACGCATACAGATCTCAGTTCTTAGGGACGGTCTCAATGAAACAACCCACCATGTACTCCTACATGGCCTCCCATCGATACCTTTACCAAATCGTATTCAACACTTCACTCTCATTACCGACACACACTTTCACTCTAGTTCATCACCCTGATGAGCCAGACCTGACACAACTCTAAGCGTAGCAAGCATAGCATTGTAGGAACACAACATGGCTCAATCAACTCCTACACATGCTAGTGGGTTTCATCTAGTTACTGTGGCAATGACAGGTCATGCAAAGGAAAGTGGGTTCAACTACCGCAACACACAGCAGTTTGAATCGCGTTGTCTTAATGCAGTAAACGAGAGCAGAAGCGAGAAGATGGGTTTGTATCGAAATGATCAATGGGTTGCTTGCCTGACGGAGTGGTGGTGGGATACTGCCCTTCAGTTGGATACTCGTGAATATCCTCGGAGGCAGGACCTACCACAATGAACACATCGAAGCACAATCAACACCAAGCAAGTGCAACAATATGATGCATGCATGAGACATGGCAAGATGGATGTATTGGGCTAGTGCAACTAAGACCAGATGGGTTTGGACTATTTTGAATCAAAGATTCAAATTCCAAGTTCATAAATGGCCCATGTTAGTGCTTTATCTTGTTCTGTATAAAACAGTAGGTTAACTTGCTTAATCATGCATGAAACCAGTACAGATGGATAGAATGGATTTTTCTGATCATTTTTCATATATAAATCTTTTCATTCTGAGCTATAGATTATTTTCTATGATTTTTTGAAGTTTGTGATAATTTCTGGAATTTCCAATATAAGAATAATTCCAGTAATGCTTTACTGCGTCAGGCTGACGTCAGTGTGACGTCAGCAGGTCAACGGGGTCGTCCAGGTCAAACCTGACGTGTGGGTCCCCTGTGTCAGTGTCACTGTTAGGTAATTAGCTAATTAGGATTAATTTTAATCTCTAACTCAGATTAATTAGCAGGCGGGCCCCACTTGTCAGTGACTCTGGGGGGGTCAACCTGTGGTCAAACCACGCTGACTCGCCGGCGTTTAGCCGCCGGCGACGTCCAGACGCGGCGGTGGAGTGCGGGATCCCTCCTCCGGCGACCAAATGGACGGCGGAGAGTACCTACGTGTAGCTGGGAGCAAACCGCATCGACTGGTGGTGGTGGTGGAGCTCGGGGTCGCCGGAATCGACGCCGGCGACGAGCCGTGCGGCTGCCGGGGTACGGGCGTGGTTGAATCCGTTGCTAGAGAGCACGGCGAGGGACATGCGATGGTGCTACGGGTTCCTGGCGTTGCGGTGGAGCTAATGGCCACGGTGGTGCGGCCGTTGGATGGCCGGAGCCTCGTCGGCGACGAGCTCGTGCGGCGGCGCGTACGGGTGAGCTTCGTGCAGTGGCTGCAGAGCTCGAGAGGGAGAGAGGAGAGGATGGGAAGGTGGCCATGCTCACGGTGGTTGCGACGGAGCGGACGGCGAGGTCGGGGCGCGCTGTTGCAGTGGTGACGGCGGAGGGGATCTCCGACGGTGAGCGGCGAAGGCGAGGTCGGAGGCGAGGCTTCGGGGCAAGCGAGCGCTCGGGGCTCGACCTGCTCGAAGGAGTGGGCGACGGCGGAGCTGTTGGACACGGTGGGACGGCGCGAGGTCGACGGTGGGCGCGGCTACTCCGACGAGGTGGCAGCGGCGGCGTCGGCCATGGTGGGGGAAAGGCGAGGGAGAGGCGATGGGGGAGAATGGGGGTGTCCAGAGGCTCGGGGGCGCGTCGAGGGGTTCGTCCAGCGCATCCACGGGCGAGGCGGCAAGCAGGTGGCGCCGTGGCGAGCTCGCGCTCGCCGGCGTCACCTCTCTGCCTGCTCTGGCGAGAGCAGGCAGCTGACTGGCGCGGGCCAGCACAGTGCTGGGCCGCCAGGTGGGCTGCCAGGTAAGTCCTTCTGCTTTCTGTTTTCTCTCTTTTTTATTTATTTCTGTTCTGTGTTTTGAAATAGTAAAAATACTATTTCATTTGGGAAAAATCCTGAAAATATTCTGAGGCACCTTTGAAATTATTCTCAACAGCCTAAAAATACCTTCAAGATTATTTGGGCATTTGAAAATATTTATAGGATTTAAAATGCCCAAATGCAAATACTTATGGCTTGTGCAAAAATCCAAGATGGCCTCCAAAAATATGAAACCATTTTTGGCAGAGGTTTTAGCCAGAACCAAAGATGGTGAACATTTATGGAGGGCATTTCAGGTTCATTGAAAAGGATTTTAGTAAACCCTAGTTGTTTCAGGGGGGTGCTGGGGGTTTCTGGCATCCCCATTTCAGGTTTCTGTGAAAAATAGACATGATGCAACACTCTAATGCATGAACTAGCTAGGATGTGACAACTCACCCCCACTCAAAAGAATCTCGTCCCGAGATTTAGGATCCGTTGGGAAGAAGGTGGGGTACTCAAGTCGAAGACGATCCTCCCTTTCCCAAGTAGCTTCTTTCTCGGAATGGTGTGACCATTGAACCTTGAGAAACTTGATGTTTTGGCGTCGAGTGGTACGCTCGGCTTGATCAAGGATTCGAACGGGATACTCCCGATATGTGAGATTATCTTGGAGATCAAGCGTTTCGTGGTCCACTCCACGGATAGGATCCGAGAAGCAACGCCTGAGTTGGGAAACGTGGAAGACGTCATGAACCTTGGAAAGATGCGGAGGTAGTTCCAATTGGTAGGCAACTTCTCCTCGCTTGGCAAGAATGCGAAAGGGTCCAATGTAACGAGGAGCCAATTTGCCTTTGATACCGAATCGATGGGTTCCCTTTAAAGGAGTCACCCGAAGGTAAGCCTTCTCGTCAACCTCAAAAGTCATAGCCTTATGTTTGCGATCATAATGGCTCTTTTGGCGAGATTGGGCTGTTTTCAATTTCTCACGAATAATGCGAACCTGCTCTTCTGCTTCCTGAATCATATCCGGGCCAAAGAGTTGTCTTTCCCCGGTTTCTGACCAGTTAAGAGGCGTTCGACATTTTCGTCCATAGAGAACCTCGAAAGGGGCTTTGCCCAAGCTAGCTTGGTAACTATTGTTATAAGCGAACTCGGCGAATGGAAGGCATTTCTCCCAATCCATGCCAAACGAGATGACAGAAGCTCGGAGCATATCCTCCAGAATTTGATTAACTCGTTCTACCTGACCACTTGATTGAGGGTGAAAGGCGGTGCTAAAAGAGAGACGAGTTCCCATAGCATTTTGGAAACTTTCCCAAAATCGAGAGGTGAAGAGACTTCCACGGTCTGAATTAATTTCCAATGGAACACCATGAAGAGACACTATTCGGGAGATGTACAAGTCTGCTAGCTGGCTAGCGGTTATACTCTCACGAACAGGTAGGAAGTGGGCTACTTTGGAAAGACGATCGACAACAACGAAGATAGCATTATTCCCTCTCTTGGTCCTGGGAAACCCGGTAATGAAATCCATACCGATTTTATCCCATTTCCATTCAGGAATAGCCAGAGGCTGAAGGGTGCCAGCAGGCCGTTGATGCTCTGCTTTAACACGACGGCAGACGTCGCAATTAGCAATGTATTGAGCAATTTCTCTCTTCATCCTAGTCCACCAAAACCTCTGGCGTAGGTCTTGATACATTTTAGTACTACCGGGATGAATGGTGAGAGGAGATTCATGAGCTTCCTTAAGGATCAATCGCCTCAGGTTGCGTACCTTGGGAACCACTAGGCGGTCTCCAAAGAACACAACACCTTGGTCATCAACGGAGAAACAATCCGCAACTCCTTTCTTGATGTTTCTCTTAATACGGGAGATTCCCGGATCTACCTTCTGAGCTTTGATGATCTGATCCGTAAGGGTAGGTTTCGCCACCAGGGTGGATAGAAACCTCGAGGAACAATGTGAAGGTTAAGCTTACAGAATTCCTCGTGGAGAAGTGGTTGACTTTGTTGTAACATCAAGTTGTTACAATAGGATTTACGGCTTAGCGCATCAGCCATGACGTTGGCTTTGCCCGGGGTGTAAGTTATTCCTAAGTCGTAGTCTGTGATCAACTCGACCCAACGTCTTTGCCTGAGATTCAAATCCGGTTGGGTGAAAATGTATTTCAGACTCTGGTGGTCGGTGAAAATCTCGCAACGATTACCGAGAAGGTAATGTCGCCATGTTTTGAGTGCATGGACTACGGCTG
The DNA here is from genome assembly GCF_018294505.1 of Triticum aestivum. Lineage (NCBI taxonomy): Eukaryota > Viridiplantae > Streptophyta > Magnoliopsida > Poales > Poaceae > Triticum > Triticum aestivum. The sequence continues at coordinate 328,565,850 of NC_057811.1, read as the reverse complement.
CAAGCTCTAGATCATGTGTGGGATAATTATCCTCATGTGGACGCAACTGTCGGGAAGCGTAGGCAATCACATGACGATCTTGCATGAGTATGCAACCTAGTCCTTGTCGCGAGGCGTCGCAATAGATAACAAAGTCCTTAGAAAAATCTGGTGGTACGAGTACGGGGGCAGATGTCAGGCGTCTTTTCAGTTCCTGAAAGCTGAACTCGCACTGTGGGGTCCACTCGAACTTTTTATCTTTCTTGAGGAGTTCGGTTAGAGGTTTAGCAACCTTGGAGAAATTCTCGACGAAGCGGCGGCAGTAGCTCGCTAAGCCAAGGAAACTCCGAACTTGCTTGACCGATTCAGGTGGAGTCCAGTCAAGGATGGCTTGAACTCGCTCGGGATTGACAGCAATACCCTTACCAGAGATTACATGGCCTAGATAGGTCACTTCTGGCAACCAGAATTCACACTTAGAGAATTTAGCATAAAGGCGATGCTCTCGAAGTTTCGTCAGTACTAGCCTTAGATGCTCGGCATGTTCTGCCTCGTTCTTGGAGTAGATGAGTATATCATCGAGGTATACTACGACGAATTTATCCAAATACTCCATGAAGATTGAGTTCATTAACCGAGAGAAGGTGGCTGGAGCATTGGTTAAACCGAAAGACATGACGGTATACTCGTATTGGCCATAACGAGTAACAAAGGCCGTTTTAGGAATGTCCCCGTTCTTGATTTTGATTTGATGGTAGCCCAACCTCAAATCCATTTTAGAGAAGACTGAGGATCCAGCGAGCTGATCATACAGGTCGTTGATCCTGGGAAGCGGATACTTGTTCTTGATAGTGACTAGGTTGACAGGTCGGTAATCTACAACCATCCGATCCGTACCATCCTTCTTCTTGACGAAGAGGACGGGGCAAGCCCACGGAGAAGAACTAGGACGGATGAAACCCTTTTTCAAGGACTCATCGAGTTGTTTCTTAAGCTCGGCTAGCTCTAGGGGTGCCATCTTATAGGGTCTTCTAGAGATTGGGACGGTTCCTGGAACAAGGTCTATCACGAACTCAACATCCCTGTCAGGTGGAATACCTGGCAGTTCTTCGGGGAAGACATCCGGGAAGTCACGGACTACCGGCACATCTTCGAGGTCTGGAAGAGGGTTGGCATTTAATGAGTAAAGCTGACGCTTAGACACTCGGGTCAAAACATTGACTGTCTTGCCCGACGGATGGGTGAGTTGAACAGTTCTAGTAGAGCAATCAATCTTAGCATAATGAGCTGACATCCAGTCCATACCCAAGATGATGTTTATGTCCGAGGACTTGAGAGCTATTAGTGACGCAAGGAAGACCAATCTGTCGACAAGAATTTCATTTCCATGGCTTATCCTAGAGGTTTGCCATCTAGAACCAGGAGTTTGAATGTCCATGGAGGTAGGCATGTCACTAAATGTGGTGTTGTGCAATCGAGCATAGCTCTCGGAGATAAATGAATGAGATGCTCCAGTATTGAAAAGAACAGTTGCCGGATGGCAATTAACAAGGAGCGTACCAAGGACGACGTTGGGATCCTCATGAGTTTCTTCAGCTGAAACATAGTTGACATGGCCACGTGCAGTGGTGGCTGGCTTGGCGTAATAAGTCTTTCCTGCTGGCTTACCACGGCCAACGGACTTTCCAGGTTGATTGAGGTTGTTTCGGGGGCACTCGCGCAAATAGTGACCCGTTTCTCCACACTTGAAGCATGTCACAATATTGGGGCGTGGAGCGGCATTAGCAGCGGGGCCACCATAGACCTTAGGCGGTGCATGCTGCTGGTTGGGGCGAGGCGCCTCGAAGGATGGCCTCGGAGTGAACCTGGGTGGCAGAGCAATGTTTGGAATCCAGACCCGGCGTTTCTGGGATCCGGAGCCAGATGAGGAACCAAAATCGCGAGAGTGTTTGCGTGTAGCGTCATAGTCAGTCTGTCCTGTCTCGGCACTGATGGCCTTATTGACCAACTTCTGGAAGGAGGTGCACTCGTGCAGACGAAGATCACGGCGAAGCTCGGGGCTAAGTCCCTTGCGGAACCTTGCCTGCTTCTTGGCGTCGGTGGATACCTCTTCAGGAGCATAGCGCGCTAGATTTCCAAACTCACGGCTGTATGCATCTACGGTCAGTCTGCCTTGGGTGAAGTTGCAGAATTCTTCCCGCTTACGATCTATGAGACCCTCCGGAATGTGATGCTCACGGAAAGCCTCGCTGAATTCAGCCCAAGTAGTGATTTGGCCAGCTGGGCGCATAGCCTCAAAGTTTTCCCACCAAAGGCTAGCAGGGCCTTCGAGGTGATAGGCAGCGTAGGTAACCTTATCAGCTTCGGCTACATTGGCAGAACGTAGCTTATGGGTGATGCTGCGAAGCCAATCATCCGCATCAAGGGGCTCGACGGAATGGTTAAACTTCGGTGGGTACAACTTGATAAAGTCATTGATGGACACCAGGTCGTTCCTCTGGTGACGTGCAGTATTCTGCTCAATTCGCTCTAGCAAGCGGTTAGTCTCACGCTTGTTTCTTTCTGCCTCCAGCATAACTTCGGCCAGTGAAGGCGGTTGGGGCAGATTCTCCCCCCTGGCTGCATTGGCTTCACCCTGCGCCTGGACGGCAGGGTTGTTGCGGGTGTTAACCATCCTAGGAGAAACAAAGCAATGGAGGGGTTCAGTGGATCCAGGATAGGATGGGTAAATCCTGACTGTGCAAAGATATTGACTTTGGTTAAAGTCTCGGAACTGCTCCTCGACGGTATACTCGGGATACCAACGATAGCCTGTCTCAACCATCACTCGGACCAGCATGGCCGTGTGACCAGGTACGCCGATGCACCGGGTCAGACGAACCACTTGATTCTGGGAACGGGTGGCCATCTGAAAGCACGAAATAATGCAAGGCATTAGTATTTCTAGAAGAATTCAGACAGCATAACGGCTGTCAATGCTCGAAAAAGGATTTGAGACATTCGCGACAGTTTGCAATACCACTCAACAACATCATGTCAAGGTTCTGGTTTAACCGACAACATACTAAGGTAGTAGAAACTGAACCGAAGCATGGAACCAACAATCCTATAAGTTACTACGGATTAGTAACACGTGAACCTGATAGAGAGGAGGGAGCCTAGTCCTTAACCCACGTAGAATGAGAAGAGAATGACTCAGATCAGAGGGCATGGGGTAAAGGAGTAAAAGCACCTTACGTTCCCTCCCACAATCAATTCCCCTACATATAACTAAAGCATTTCTAGACTCGACATCGACCAGTTTGGCTTATCGCACCTACAGGCAGTCCGGCTCTGATGCCAACGCTGTCAGGACCCCGATTCCAAGTCACACCGATCTAGCCTGTAACACCTCATATCACATTGCGGCCTCACGCACGGTACTCCCACGGGTGTCGCCTTACCATGGCCTGGGACCGTTTGCGCCTTTTGTCTCACGTATATGACAATGTCGCTAGCATCCATATGACAGAGAACCCGGGCCGACATGGCTAGTCGTGAACCCAAAGCGGTACTAACGTATGGGGACAGGCATACATGAATCAACATCGAACGTGTCGGTCAGCAGCGTGTGAATCCGGGCTGTAGCACTGGGCTAACAGGACTCCGGGAACCCGGGCTGTAGCAGGCTAGGCAGGACTCCGGATGTCACCGCGAGACATTTCCCCGAAGGGACAGACACAGGAACGATATGAATCACATGCCGGCCAGTCAGGTGTCCAGAGCAGTAGTGCTGGGCTAGCAGGACTCTGGTGAACCGGGCTGTAGCGGACTACTATGGCTCAAGGAGGCACTAGACTACATTCCCCCATAAGAGAGGCTGCCAAGGATAAACAACTAGATTGTCGGATCCCACACATACCAAGCATTTCAATCATACACACAATATGCTCGATATGTGCAAATACAACATGGCATCACAACAAAACTCTACAACTCAAAGTACTTTATTTAAAAGGGCTCCGGAGAGCCTTACATAACTTGTTCATACAGATAGGGGTCACATGACCCGACACTCAAGTCATACAATCATTCAAGCACATGCGGAAGCAAACTGTCTGGGTACAGACGCTAGAAAGAAAGAAGGCTTGACGAAGCCTGTCTATCTACGTAGGCCCTTCACAAGCCTAGATCACCACCTCGGTGGCAAGTCACTCGTCGTCGTCGAGTTCTACGTAGAACCCATCAGAAGGGGCGGTGTTGTCGTCTGAAAACAGTAATTGAAGCAACATGAGTACAAAGGTACTCAGCAAGTCTTACAACAGATCCTACTATACATGTTCATTCGCAAGAAGGTAGTGGGGCTATTGCAGCAAGCCAGCTTTGACTCTTGGCTAAGCTATCCTACGATACACCACTTGTGAAATAGTTTTCGCACACGAGTCCACTAATCACCATCTCAATACTCCACCGTGGATCCTCCCTCGTCATCCCACGAGAGAGCCATCCGCGGTACTCACACTTATCTTGAGGCTTTTAGTAGTATCCATTTACTTGTCTATGAACTGCATAAGCGACCAAGTAGTCCTTTACCGCGGACGCGGCTATTCGAATAGTTTTATACCCTGCAGGGGTGTACTTCATCACACACGCTCTCACCACTTATCGTCGCTACACGACGTGTACTCGGCAACCTTCAAGCGGAAGCCCAACGTGGGTGTCGGCCATAGCCTACCTACACACTCGAGTCTCTAGTCCAGGTTTATCGCCTATTTAGGTTCCATCCGCAGGGAGTCCGGCCGAGGTTTCCACATACGGCCCCAAACGATGTGTGCAGGGTTCCCGGACACCAAACGGGCGACTCGGTACACCGTGCCACGAGCCTACCGCATCACAGCCCACCCCTTGGTCAGCGCTGTCCACGGCCTCCAGCTTACTACAAACACCAGAAACTACGTGCAACTCCTGGACAGAGGACAAGGGTGATTAAGAAGCCGAGGGGGTCCATTGGTTTCGGGCCCAATGCGTGGTAGTAGCTGAATCTTAAATCACGCATACAGATCTCAGTTCTTAGGGTCGGTCTCAATGAAATAACCCACCATGTACTCCTACATGGCCTCCCATCGATACCTTTACCAAATCGTATTCAACACTTCACTCTCATTACCGACACACACTTTCACTCTAGTTCATCACCCTGATGAGCCAGACCTGACACAACTCTAAGCGTAGCAAGCATAGCATTGTAGGAACACAACATGGCTCAATCAACTCCTACACATGCTAGTGGGTTTCATCTAGTTACTGTGGCAATGACAGGTCATGCAAAGGAAAGTGGGTTCAACTACCGCAACACACAGCAATTTGAATCGCGTTGTCTTAATGCAGTAAACGAGAGCAGAAGCGAGAAGATGGGTTTGTATCGAAATGATCAATGGGTTGCTTGCCTGACGGAGTGGTGGTGGGATACTGCCCTTCGGTTGGATACTCGTGAATATCCTCGGAGGCAGGACCTACCACAATGAACACATCGAAGCACAATCAACACCAAGCAAGTGCAACAATATGATGCATGCATGAGACATGGCAAGATGGATGTATTGGGCTAGTGCAACTAAGACCAGATGGCTTTGGACTATTTTGAATCAAAGATTCAAATTCCAAGTTCATAAATGGCCCATGTTAGTGCTTTATCTTGTTCTGTATAAAACAGTAGGTTAACTTGCTTAATCATGCATGAAACCAGTACAGATGGATAGAATGGATTTTTCTGATCATTTTTCATATATAAATCTTTTCATTCTGAGCTATAGATTATTTTCTATGATTTTTTGAAGTTTGTGATAATTTCTGGAATTTCCAATATAAGAATAATTCCAGTAATGCTTTACTGCGTCAGCCTGACGTCAGTGTGACGTCAGCAGGTCAACGGGGTCGTCCAGGTCAAACCTGACGTGTGGGACCCCTGTGTCAGTGTCACTGTTAGGTAATTAGCTAATTAGGATTAATTTTAATCTCTAGCTCAGATTAATTAGCAGGCGGGCCCCACTTGTCAGTGACTCTGGGGGGGTCAACCTGTGGTCAAACCACGCTGACTCGCCGGCGTTTAGCCGCCGGCGACGTCCAGACGCGGCAGTAGAGTGCGGGATTGCTCCTCCAGCGACCAAAAGGACGGCGGAGAGCACCTACGTGTAGCTGGGAGCAAACCGCATCGACTGGTGGTGGTGGTGGAGCTCGGGGTCGCCGGAATCAACGCCGGCGATGAGCCGTGCGGCTGCCGGGGTACGGGCGTAGTTGAATCCGTTGCTAGAGAGCACGGCGAGGGACATGCGATGGTGCTACGGGTTCCTGGCGTTGCGGTGGAGCTAATGGCCACGGTGGTGCGGCCGTTGGATGGCCGGAGCCTCGTCGGCGACGAGCTCGTGCGGCGGCGCGTACGGGTGAGCTTCGTGCAGTGGCTGCAGAGCTCGAGAGGGAGAGAGGAGAGGATGGGAAGGTGGCCATGCTCACGGTGGTTGCGACAGAGCGGACGGCGAGGTCGGGGCGCGCTGTTGCAGTGGTGACGGCGGAGGGGATCTCCGACGGTGAGCGGCGAAGGCGAGGTCGGAGGCGAGGCTTCGGGGCAAGCGAGCGCTCGGGGCTCGACCTGCTCGAAGGAGTGGGCGACGGCGGAGCTGTTGGACACGGTGGGACGGCGCGAGGTCGACGGTGGGCGCGGCTACTCCGGCGAGGTGGCAGCGGCGGCGTCGGCCATGGTGGGGGAAAGGCGAGGGAGAGGCGATGGGGGAGAATGGGGGTGTCCAGAGGCTCGGGGGCGCGTCGAGGGGGTCGTCCAGCGCATCCACGGGCGAGGCGGCAAGCAGGTGGCGCCGTGGCGAGCTCGCGCTCGCCGGCGTCACCTCTCTGCCTGCTCTGGCGAGAGCAGGCAGCTGACTGGCGCGGGCCAGCACAGTGCTGGGCCGCCAGGTGGGTTGCCAGGTAAGTCCTTCTGCTTTCTGTTTTCTCTCTTTTTTATTTATTTCTGTTCTGTGTTTTGAAATAGTAAAAATACTATTTCATTTGGAAAAATCCTGAAAATATTCTGAGGCACCTTTGAAATTATTCTCAACAGCCTAAAAATACCTTCAAGACTATTTGGGCATTTGAAAATATTTATAGGATTTTAAATGCCCAAATGCAAATACTTATGGCTTGTGCAAAAATCCAAAATGGCCTCCAAAAATATGAAACCATTTTTGGCAGAGGTTTTAGCCAGAACCAAAGATGGTGAACATTTATGAAGGGCATTTCAGGTTCATTGAAAAGGATTTTAGTAAACCCTAGTTGTTTCAGGGGGGGTGCTGGGGGTTTCTGGCATCCCCATTTCAAGTTTTTGTGAAAAATAGACATGATGCAACACTCTAATGCATGAACTAGCTAGGATGTGACACCTACCGCCCGTGAGGATGCCCGGACTTCAGTCCAACACCGCGTCGAATGCCAGCTGTTCACAAATCAAAGCCACATGCCCCCCACAGCTCTTCGGACGATACCGATCACGTGGCCTTTGGCGTTCTGGGGTCTCAACATGGTCGGGCCACTCAAAGGGGGGACAAATAAAAAGAATTACCTATTGGTCATGGTCGACAAATTCACCAAGTGGACTGAGGCAAGACCCGTCACTTTGGCAGAATCCGGACCAGTCATTGACTTCTTATCCGAAGTCATACACCATTACGGTGTCCCCCATAGCACAATGACTGATAATGGTACCAACTTCACCGCCCAGGAGGTCAAAGACTGGTGCGGAAAAATGGGCATCAAGCTCGATTACGCCTTAGTGTACCACCCACAGACCAACGGGCAGGTCGAACGGGCCAATGGACTCATTATGAGTGGCATTAAGCCTTCCTAGCTCAATCCCTTGAACAATCAGACTGCCATTGGGTCGAGGAACTCGATTCCGTAATATGGGGGCTGCACACCACCCCTAATCGATCAACCGGATACACACCATTTTTATGGTATACGGTGCGGAAGTAGTTCTCCCATGCGACCTTATCCATGACGCGCCGAGAGTGCGGATGTATGAAGAAAAGGATGCCGAGCTCGATCGGCAGGACGATCTGGACGTTGTGGAAGAAGAGCGAGACATAGCTCCGGGTCGGTCCATGTTCTATCAACAGCAAGCATGACGTTACCACAACCGTGAAGTCCGGGCAAAGACATACAATGTGGGAGACCTTGTCCTCCGACTTCCTGAAAAACAGAAGAATAAACTATCACCTAAATGGGAGGGACCGTACATCATTGATGAAGTACTTGTAGGAGGAGCGTATCATCTTCGTCGCCCGTCTGACAACGGCCTCGAGCCGAACCCGTGGAACGCAGCAAGGCTGTGGCGTTTTTATGCTTGAGTTTGATGTCAATTTTCTCCTTGCCTTTCTTTACCTTTTTCTCTCTTTCGGTGTGGTGCTAGTTCGTCTAAATCGAACCATACCAGGCCCATATTATATACCATTAAATGTAATACCCAGCTTCGCTTGGGGGCTCCCTTAGACGAGCCGCATAAATACATACATCGCATTCGTTATGATTGCATCCTTCTCATGCATGTTAAGCCAACATATGCACTTGTTTGACTTAAGATCTTTGCCAAGCCGGGTTGCCTAGCTCCTGTGGTTACGCCTACGTTCCCGATTGTTCGGCTAGGGAGTAAAGAGAGCACCTCTACAATTGTTACGACTGGGTCACCCAGGACCGTACCTCAGATGGGAGAAGCCGAAAGCTAGCGTTCTTATAGAATACAATAAGTCGGCCCAAGGGAAGTGAATATAGCCTTGGGCTCACTACCAAGGTTCTTTTATAAAGCCATTGGTGTCCGTTGAAACTACGAGTCTGGACTATAATCCCACCCGATGAAAGGAACCCTTGGAGGAACTATTTTCGTCGGAAGATGTTTCTTACGTTAAACAGTAATATAACATTGCTCTCCGCATATGTTTCGTCTATTCAAACCAGAAGGCCGGATTGCCTAGTTCCCAAATTATTGCCTCATTTCCCATGGCACACAGTACAGAACACTCCCCGATCTCTGATCGGAGAGGCAGAAGTCGATGGCCGGTCAAGATAACATTCTTTTAAAAAAATAGCGCGGATGGAGCAAGGTCAACGTAAAGTACATAGATACATATAATGGACAAATCTACTCATTCTCGACATTGTCTATCAATTGTTCTAAAGCACAATCCTTTTGCGAATAGCGAGCGGCTTGAATCACTTCTTCATACACCAAGCTTAGTGGTATCTCTTGACCATCAGGGCTCACAGGACCAACCCGGGCCATATGCACCGGGTCTAGCTTGGTGAAGCGGGTCTTTACCATAGCCCAGGTCTCACGTGCTACTTCTCGGCAGGTCGAGATCTTCCATAACTCAAACCTGCGCCGAGCCCCTTTAAAATGGCTGGCTAGTTCGGCCATACTGTCTGGTGGCGCATCCGACGGCCATAATGCCTTCGCCATGCTCTTCATGGCTTTTCGAGCCTTTTCATAGGTCTTCGACAGTTCCTTTAGAAGATTCCCGTCATACGCACTCACTTATTCCTCGGGCCGCCCAATCAGGAGACCTAACAAGCAAGTGTCACCCATCATCATTAAAACATCAACGACATTTGTCAAATAGTGCGGTGCGGTCAGCACTTACCGAATATGCCACCTTTCAGCTTCTAGTTTTCCTCCGCGGCTTGGGCCAGATGAGCCTTCAAGCTTTTAATTTCCTCGGCTTGTCGTTGATTTTCTGCCTTGAGATCATTTTTCTCGTCCTGACTCCACGTCAGCACTCGTTTACCAGCCTCCAGCTCCCTCCGCAGCTCGCTTACAGCTCTGTGGTTGTACGGAGAATACGGTGTTAATGCTTGGTATACAAGTATACTTAGAAAAGCAGTCTTTACTACTCACCGGACACTTCGCTACTGGCTTTTCGAGCCACATCTAGTTCGGCCTTGTGTCGGGGCAACGACACCTATGGGATCACAAGGATCCCTACTACGGTTGCCGGGGCGCAGGGTTGCAAGAAGAGCAGGATCAGTAGCCAGCACAAGGATCGTTTACCCAGGTTCGGGCCGCGAGGATGCGTAAAACCCTAGTCCTGCTTTGGTGGGTGTATTTCAGAGAGTTCTTGAGCTCTCGAACCAGCTGTGGTGAGTGCGTGGTTCGAAAGAGTCGAATCCCTCTCCAGTATGCCATGGGCCTCCTTTTATAGTCGAAAGGGGCTGCCACAGTGGCACACAGGAGGTGGAAAGGCGCATAGTGCTATGAGCTTATCGCTCGTATTACAGGACAAGACGCATTTAATGCGTAGCTTAGGTGTCCCCTTGCTTTATCGGGGACGGGGGCGAGGCCCGTCCCGTCCATCGCCGCTCCTTCTCGCTTCGACGTGCGCCCTGGCCAGTGAGGCATGCGGTGCCATGTAGGCAGGCAGGCAGCTGGGGTGGCGCGGTGGTGGAGCCTTCACGAATATCTGCATGCCACCACGCAGGCGCTTGACGAGTTGGCCCGGGAGCTGCATGTTGCCACGCAGGTGCCTACTCAGCTGGTTGAGCTGGCAGCTGCATGCGAACAACGGCGGAAACTTGGTTGGCGCGGGCCTGGCGGTGGCCCTGCTGGCGTCCTTGGCGAGGGCCTTGCCGGGTGGCCCGGCAAGGGTCTTGCCGTGTGGCCTGGCAAGGGCCTTGCCGTGGCACGCTGTCGTCCCCGGCAAGGACCTTGCCGGGGATCTGGTGGCCTTCCTCGGCAAGGATCTTGCCGAGGTCGTCGTCTTCTAATCCTCATCTGATCTTGAATATGTCTTCCCAAAGATCTGCATGCCACCACAGAGGTGCCTTCCCGAGCCCTGGCCCCACGTGGATGACGGTGTTGGGGACCGTGGGCTCAAGGGTGGCTCGCTCTGTTGGTGTGGGGCGAGCTGCCCCGGCAAGGGTCTTGTCGGGTCTTGCTGGGGCTGCTGAGGCTGCCCCGGCAAGGGCCTTGCCGGGGGAACCTTCTTCGTCCCTCTGCTCTTTGTGGTCTTGGCCTTGGCGTTGTTCTGGCTGTCTTGGGCTTCGGTCTTACCTTGGCTCACCTCCCCTGTTCTGCTTGGTGCGACCGTGGGCGCGGCTCTGATTGCCCGTGCAAAGGTAAAGGGGTACAAAGGTGCGCCCCTTCTTTTGTACATCGACAGGAGCCCCCGGGCCTGGGCCACACATAGGCGCGACACGTTGTTGGGCCAGGCCCAAAACGGTGCGCGGGCAGGCGGGGCGGTTTTTACCGCGGTAAAACTTTTCGCGTGCCGCGCTTCCCATGACCCGCGCGCGCGGCGCGGTGTGGAGGGGTGTGCGTGACGTGGGTGGCATGCGTGGGGCGGTTTCTGCACGCATGCGTCACATTGCAGTAAAGAGGCGACTCGCGCCTTCCCCGTAAAAAGAGGGAGGCGTGGAGGCATGGCTCATTTACTGAATGGGGTCGGGTCACGGTCTTCAAGGCGTCCACACCCCACGATCATGGGGTGGGGAGAGGTCGCTTCACCCGTCCCCTCGGTTCTGCACGCCCGCCACGCGTCCTTAATGCGCCTGGGGTGGCAAGCGGTGGAGGCGGGAAACCGGGCCGTCCCTGGTTGGGGCAGCGGGTCGGTCCCGATTCTCTACGCCTCCGGTGGCTGGATTGGTCGAGCGGAGCGGCCGAGCCCCGACCCCACCCCTTTATAAGGAGGGGGAAGCGGGGATGGCGTCCTGCACTCTCCTATCATCTACCTCCTCTCGCTTCTGCTTCTTCTTTCCACTCGTCATGGAGAAAGGGAATCCTGGTCCCTCGACGGTGGCGGCGAGGGTCGCCGCTCGTCAGCGCGTCCCCCCTCCTCCTGAGCCCGCGGTGGTAGAGCCGGCCACAAGGGGAAGGGGGAGGGGGCGAGGCCGTGGGCGAGGCCAGGGCAGAGGTCGTAGTGCTCGGGGAAGAGGAGGACGGGGCGGCGCGCCGGCTTCGCCCCCGCCGATGATGCCTTTTCCGATAGAAGGCCATGTTGGAGACCAGCCCCGTGAATTGTTCATCAGGCTGCGCCGGCTTCCGCGTCGCCGTCTTTGTCTTCCTGCCCCGTTCGCTCGGGAGATGGAGCGTGACCTGCCCCAATCCCTCAGATTGCACATGAGGGGCTGTGGGAACGGGGGCACGCTGGTCGACGTCGACTTCCCAGCTCCTCAGGTGATGTCCCTCCACCACGGATGGAAGACGTTCGCCCGCATCCACAGCCTGACGGCGGGGCTTGTCCTCTACTTCAAATTAATGGAGGACGGCGTGCTCTCCGTCAAGGTCTTCGGAGACATCGGGACTCGCCTGAAGTGCTGCGTGGAGAGCTCCTCCAACGAAGATTCCGACGATGGAAGCTCTTCCTCGAGCGAAAGTGATGAGGAGGACAGCGGGGCAGATGATGGGGACGAGTCCGACTAGGCGTCGGACGCCCCGCGCCTGGGCGGGTGCGGCAGCAGCAGCATCTGCACCTGGCCGCTCCTCCGGCAAAGTTTTGCCGGGGGTGGGGCCAGCTCCTTGAACTTCTCGAGGCCGTCTCCTTGGGCGGCTGGCGTCGGGAGGCTGCAGAAGAGGAAGAGGGCGGGCGGCAAGGCCGTCAACTCGGAGTACGCGGGCACCGACGCCTTCATCGCGTATTGCCGGTCCTGCCGCCTCGTCTTCCAACTCCTTTCCCGGCACCGTCATCACCGGCCCACCCGTGGGCGGCCACCGAGGTGTTCTCTTGGTGCTTTCTGCTGCTCGTAGCTCGCCTAGGCGCCCCTTTTGCCCTCTCGCCTCCTTGACCTGCCTCCTGAGGAGAGGGAAAAGAAAGGGGTTATGGGCATCTTATCTCTTTTTTAGTTTGTAAGCCTGCGGGCCTTTGTTAAATTTAGAACTTGTAATCCCCTTGCTCATGTTTTTCATTCCGTATGAACTGTACCTGTATGGGATGTTTTTAATGAAAAAGGGATGCTTGTCGGGTTTTTCATTCGTGGGTAGACCCCGCGACAAGGAGCGAATCCTTGTTATTATTTAAGATAAACGTTTTTCGCCCGGCAACAGGCCTTGCCGTCCCCCTCACTTCACTCGACCATTCTCGCGCTCTTGGCGGAGGCAGGGATGAAGTGGGCTTTAGGCTCCTCGTTTTACCTCCTTGCCGCCGCGGCTACAACCAAATTCGGACCTAGGAGATAATCCTTAGGTATAGGAAAAAGGGGAGCACGGTAGCCTGGAGAAAAAAATGAGGTTTCACATGCCCCAGTTCCGTTCTGAAATGCATGATAGAGGATGAAAGACTTATCTGGACCTGCAGCCCCCGGCAACCTCACCTTGCCGCGGTTGGATCCTTGTGCTTGCAGCCCCCGGCAACTCTGGTTTGCCGGGGTCGGTACGCCGGTCCGTTTCCTTTCTTCCAAGTAGCTCAGCAGAAGTACTCACGCGCCCTGCGAACCAAAGGAGGACAGAAAAGAACAGATAGACGCGCACTCAACCTCTAAGCTAGGGGTTAGTCGCCTCTGAGCACTATCAACCCTAACCAAGGAAGAGACTCGACCTAGCATGCATGCTATGACTTAGGGCGCCAGCGCTTCATTTATTTATGCTCAGGGTCTGCGCCTGGCTTTGTACGAAGGGTTACATGCCTTGCCGGCAAAGCTTGTACAAAAGGTGGCTTGCCGGGAGGCCCGGCAAGCCGCGCCTTACGGGTAAAACCTGCGAAGATGCTTGATGTTCCAGGAGTTGCTCACTTGGACAACATCTTCGGTCTCCAGGCAGACTGCGCCAGGCCGGGTGACTCGTATTACCCGATAAGGGCCTTCCCACTTCAGCGTCAACTTGTTGGAATTCTTGGCCGACTGAACGCGCCGAAGAACAAGGTTGCCTTCCTCAAAGCTTCGGGCATGAGCCTTGCGGCTATGGTAGCGGCGCAAGGCTTGCTGGTAGCGTGCTGCTCTCACAGCCACCCAAAGACGATCTTCCTCAAGGAGCGTCGCGTCATCTTAGCACAACTGCTCTTGCTCAAGCTCATCATAAGTGAGCACTCGAGGTGACCCGTACATGAGTTTCATGGGGAGAACTGCTTCTGCCCCGTAGACCAGGGAAAAAGGTGTCTGGCTGGTGGCTCGATTTGGCGTCGTCCTGATCGACCAAAGAACCGCCGGCAATTCACCAATCCAGCGCCTTCCGCTCTTGCGTAGCTTGTCAAAAGTCTTTGCTCTTAGGCCTCGCAACACTTCAGCATTTGCCCTCTCCGCTTGGCCGTTGCTCCGTGGGTGTGCCACGGAAGCAAAACAAACCTTACTGCCGAGGTCTTGGATGTATTGCATGAAGTTGTGGCTTGTGAACTACGTGCCGTTGTCGGTGATGACTCTGTTTGGCACACCAAAACGGCAGACCAGTCCCTTGAAAAACTTGACAGCTGATTGAGCAGTCACCTTTCTCACTGCTTCCACCTCCGGCCACTTTGTGAACTTGTCGATTGCAACGTACAAGTACTCAAAGCCCCCGACAGCGCGGGGGAAAGGGCCCAGTATATCGAGCCCCCAGACCGAGAATGGCCAGGAGAGAGGGATTGTTTGAAGGGCTTGGGCTGGTTGATGAAGCTTCTTTGAATGGAACTGACACGCTTCACACTTGGTTACTTGTGCCGTCGCATCCTGGAGGGCGGTGGGCCAAAAGAAACCTTGCCGGAACGCCTTTCCGGCAAGGGCCCTCGACCCTATGTGGGAGCCACATATGCCTCCATGTATCTCCGCCAACAGCTCCAGTCCTTCCCCCGGGGGATGCACTTCAATTTCACGCCGTTCGGCCTCCTCCTATACAGGACGTCGTCGACGAACTGGTGCAGGGCAGACCGACGGGCTACTTGTTCTGCTTCTTCCTGCTCCTCAGGAAGTTCCCCTGTTTGGAGGAATCGGACAGTATGATGTGCCCACGCCAGAGCCTGGAGCTTGATGGCAAGGACCAAAGGCATTTCCTCAGCCATGGGCATGGCTGTATCCATGGCCAGGGCTTGATGCCCTGCCGGAGCCAGTTGCCCTTTGGCGAGCTCAGCGTCCGCGGCAGCACCCTTGCCGGCAGCCCCAGGGGGCTCGGTACGAAAGTACTTGCCAGGACCTGACTTCCTCCGCTTGTTCTGCCCCGTTGATGGTTTGATGGATGGTTGAGTTAACCGGAGCAAAAAGGTACCTGGTTCCACACGTAGCTTGAATGCAGCACGTTTTGACAGGTAATCGGCGGTGTCGTTCTCCATTCGGGGGATGTGCTCCGCTTGGATACCGTCAAAGCGCTCCTCCAGCTTCCTCACTTCATCTACGTAAGCTTCCATCAATGGGCTCTGGTAATCCTTGTTGACCTGCCTGACAACGAGCTGCGAGTCGCCCCTGACGATGAGCTTCTTAACCCCGAGGTCTGCCGCGATCCTGAGACCGGCAAGCAATCCCTCGTACTCAGCAGTGTTGTTGGTGGACATCTCCCGGGGAAAGTGCATCTGGATCACGTACTTGAGGTGCTCTTTGGTGGGTACGATGAGCAGCACACCGGCACCGGCGCCTTGTAGCGAGAAAGCCCCATCAAAGTACATGATCCAGTTGCGGTCTGCTTCCTTGCTGGGGAGAGTGGTCTCCTGGATTTCTTCGTCGGGCGTTGAGGTCCGTTCAGCAATGAACTCCGCCAAGACTCTGCTCTGAATTGTCGAGGTACTTTCAAACCTCAAACCGAAACTTGATAACTCCAAGGCCCACCCCACAATCCTTCCGGTTGCATCTGGGTTATGCAGTATCCGTTGCAACAGGAGGCGGGTGACGACAGTGATCTCGTGGGCTTGGGAGTAATGACGCAGCTTCCTCGAGGCCATAAGGAGGCCGAAGGGCAATTTCTGCACACCGGAGTACCTCGGTCTAGCTCCCTGCAAGAGGGAGCTGAGTAAGTAAATCGGGTGCTGCATCATCTTCTTCTTCTGCACCACCTCACTTGACTACGCGGGCACTGCCTCGGTGGCATCAGACTCTGCCGGGGGCCTCGCCTTGCCGGCACCAGGCCCTGCCGGGGGAATCTTGGGCTTGCCATCCGCTGGTTCTGCTGCCGCCACTGCCTCCTCGTTGACCTCCCTCTGTGCCACCAATGCGGCGCTGACCACTTGATTCGTCGCCGCTAGATACAGCAGCAACGGCTCTTGTGGTTTAGGCGTAACCAGTATTGGCGTGGAGGAAAGGTATTTCTTCAGATCCTGCAATGCTGCCTCGGCTTCTGGGGTCCACTCCATTGGGCCTGCCTTCTTCAAGATTTTGAAGAAAGGAAGGGCGCGCTCGGCGGACTTGGAGATGAATCGGCTCATGGCGGCAACGCAGCCGGTGAGCCGACGCACATCCTTGATCCGCTTGGGCGCCTCAATCTGCTCAATAGCCTTGATTTTGTCTGGGTTTGCCTCGATCCCGCGCTGCGACACAAAGAACCCGAGAAGCTTGCCGGATGGAACGCCAAAGACACACTTCTCAGGGTTCAGCTTGAGGTTGATCTTGCGCAGGTTGGCAAATGTCTCTTCCAGATCTTGCACAAGAGTTGGCCCGTCCTTGGTTTTGACCACTATGTCATCCATGTATGCCTCCATATTTCTATGGAGCTGAGGTTCAAAACCAATTTGGATTGCTCTTGCAAACGTTGAGCCAGCACTCTTCAACCCGAAAGGCATCCGTAAAAAGCAATACATACCACATGGGGTGATGAATGCTGTCTTTTCTTCATCCTCTCTTGTCATGAAGATCTGGTGGTAGCCCGAGTAGGCGTCGAGGAATGATAACAGATCACACCCGGCTGTGGAGTCAACAGTCTGGTCGATGCGCGGCAACGGGAAGGGGTCCTTAGGACAAGCCTTATTGATATCTGTGTAATCAATATACAGCCTCCACTTCCCATTCGCCTTGCGCACCACTACCGGATTGGCCAACCACGTCGGGTGGAGCACTCCTCTCACCAAACCTGCCGCTTCCAACTTCCTGATCTCCTCTGTGATGAACTCCTGCCTCTCCAGAGCCTGCTTTCTGACCTTCTGCTTGACGGGCCGCGCGTGAGGGCAGACAGCTAGGTGGTGCTCAATCACCTCCCTGGGAACACCGGGGATGTCGGATGCTTGCCACGCAAACACGTCGACATTCGCCCGCAGGAAGGTGCGAGCGCGCCTTCCTATTTGCTGCCGAGGGTGAAGCCTATGGTGAAGGCCCCTCCCGTGCCATCCTCCCTGGCGGACACCTTCTTGGTCTGCGGTGGCTCGGCTCTGGATCTCTTGCTCTTGCCGGTAGAGCTCTCTGGCACGTCCTCGACGGTAGCGTAGCACTCCGAAGAGGCGTGCCTGCCAGAGTGGGTGCGAGAGGTCTTGTCGGGCTTCCTCTTCCCTTCCGGGCCTTCAGCGGCAGGAGCAGGTGCCTTGGCGGCAGGAGCAGGTGCCTTGATGGTAGCTGCTGCAACTGCTTCCCGGTAGAGTTGGTCGGCGCAGATCAGCGCGTCCTTCTTGTTGGAGGGGACGGAGATGATGGTCAACGGCCCGGGCATCTTTAGCATGTTGTAGGCGTAGTGTGATGCCGCCATGAACTTGGCTAGCGTCGGGCGGCTGAGGATCCTGTTGTAGGGCAAGGGGATCTCGGCCACGTCGAAGATGATCCTCTCCGTCTTGTAGTTCAACTCTCCTCCAAATGTCACGGGTAGTGTGACCTTCCCCTTCGGCTGGCTCCTCCCCGGATTGGCCCCTTGAAACGTGCCCGTTTCCTCGAGGTCTCCATCAGGGATTTGCAATCTTTTGATTACGACATGCGAGATCAGGTTCAGGCTAGCCCCGCCATCAACCAACATCTTGTTCACCCTGAGGTTGCGCATCGTTGGTGAGACCAACAATGGAAAACACCCGACCACGGTAGTGCGGTCAGGGTGGTCCTCGGCGTCAAAGATGAGGGGCGTGCTGGACCACTTCAGCGGCTTCTGAGCGTCGAACGACGGCTCCGCTGCTGTAATCTCACGCGCCCACTACTTGAGCTGGCGGTGAGAGGTATGCAGCGAGGCTCCACCACGCACATGGCCTCCGTAGCCTTCTGGAACCCTTGCTCACCAGACTCGTCGTCCTCGTCGTGATCATCGTCTTCTTGTTTCTTGTCACGGCCCCAGGCGGGCCTCTCTTGCTGGTTGTCCTTGCCGGGGCGGCTTCCTTGGCCGCCACGCTTCTTGCTGGATCCCTCAACACCGTCCTGGTCCTTCTCCTTGTCCCGCCTCTCGTACTCGGCTTTTTGCTTCTCAGCAAGCAACTCGACTTGTCGGCAGTTCTGGAGGTCGTGGCCCTTGGTGCGATGGATCTTGCAGTATCGCTTGCCGGAGTTCCCTGGCTTGTCGGTAGCCGCCAAGGCCCGGCAGGCGGCGCACCCGGCAATCTCCTTGCCAGGGCATCTGTCTTGACCTTCTTGCCGGCACCGGTGTCGTCAGATCCCTGAACGGCAAGCACGGCCTTGCCTTTGCGTTTCCTGTTGCGACGCCGGCCCTTCGTCGGGGTGGCGGCGTCTTCATCGGTAGAGTCGGTTTCCGCGCTGGCGTCTTCGCCGGGGTACTTCCTTCCCTCTTCAGCCCGGGCGCACCTATCGGCCAGAACGTAGAGCTCGGCCACATCCTTAACCTTGTTCATCGCCAGCTCTTCGCGCATCTTGCGGTTGTGCACGTTCTGGTGGAACGCGCTGATCACAGCGGCGGGATGAACATCCGAGATGTTGTACTGCACCCGGCTAAATCTCTGGATGTACTTGCGCAGGGTTTCCCCTTCCTTCAGGGGAATGATATGCAAATCACTGGCCTGGCCATGAGCTTGGTGGCCTCCTGTGAAGGCGCCAACGAACTCATGGCACAGATTCGATCAAGAAGAAATGGAATCCACCGGCAGGTGCATCAACCAAGACATCACATTGGGCTTCAGCGCCAGCGGGAAATAGTTGGCAAGCACCTTGTCGTCACGAGCTCCAGCAGCCTGCATCGTGATGGTGTAGATGCTGAGGAACTCGGACGGATGGGTCTTGCCAGTGTACTTCTCGCCGACGTCGGGCTTGAACGTGCGGTGGGACGGCCACTGGAAGTGCCGCAGCTCACGGGTAAAGGCCGGGCAGCCCACCTCGTAAGGTAGGCCGCCGGGGCCCCCGGTGACGGGTGGTCCCTAGCGGGTCCCGCCCGCTTGTCCGATTGGCGGCGGGTTTTGCGCCGGCGCTCGACGGTGGTTCGAGCGTCTTCGTGAGCTCGTTCCCGAAGGACCTGGCACTGGTCGCGGAGGGTCCGCGGGTCGGACGACGCTATGGAGATGTTATCACAAGCATCGTCACGACGGGCCGACGCCCGCGGCGGCTGGCGAGGAGGAGGAGAGTGCACCGTGGCCGCAACTCCCCCGGTCCTCCCAGCGCCAGCATGTGGTGGGTCAGTGGAGCGCCGACCCGAGGGCCCCGCCGGTTGCGGATCGTCTTTGTTGGCGGCGGCGACGAGGCTCCGGATGGTGGCCCTCCACTCGTCGAGCTTCTCCGCAGCAGGAGGGGAGTCGAGGAGCAGATGCGCGCGCGCCAAAGCTTCCGCTGGCGTGGGCGGCGGCGACAGCTGCGTGGATCATGGCGCGCTTCGACTTCTAACTACGTTAGAAGGAGCTCCGTTACGACCCAGCGGCTGCGTGCCATTTTTGCCAGCACTTCGGCGAGCGTGCTGAACCCCTTCATCTTGTGGATGACGCGCATGGCTCTTCCCACGGCGGTGCCCAGGGTCACCAACGTGGTGACGCTGCTCGGTGCGCACACCATGGGAAGAGCGCGCAGTGGTCGCCGGTGTGGGAGTCTTGGAGGTCGCTGCGCCGCCCGGAGGTGGCACAACGACACCCCTGGAGGGCCCCGCGCCGCCTGCGGGGGGCCCAGCTCCGTCTTTGGATCTGGCGACGTACGGCCGGTCGTCCGACGCGCGAACAACGCCGCTCGCCAGGCTCTGACTGCCAGAGCGATGCTGGTGCTCGCGGACCGCGGCCCGGGTCCTATCCGCGACCGGTCCCCTGCTCGTACGCACCGGCACGGGCCGTTCGGCTCCCAACGAGCCGATCGCCGTGGTCGTCTTCTTCTTAGGAGCCATGGCAATGAAGAACTGCTAGGCTAACTTCTAGAATAGATTCTCACAATTGCGCCCCCTACCTGGCGCGCCAAAGATGTCGGGGAAACGACACCTATGGGATCACAAGGATCCCTACTATGGTTGCCGGGGCGCAGGGTTGCAAGAAGAGCAGGATCAGTAGCCAGCACGAGGATCGTTCACCCAGGTTCGGGCCGCGAGGATGCGTAAAACCCTAGTCATGCTTTGGTGGGTGTATTTCAGAGAGTTCTTGAGCTCTCGAACTAGCTGTGGTGAGTGTGTGGTTCGAAAGAGCCGAATCCCTCTCCAGTATGCCATGGGCCTCCTTTTATAGTCGAAAGGGGCTGCCACAGTGGCACACAGGAGGTGGAAAGGCGCACAGTGCTATGATCTTATCGCTCGTATTACAGGACAAGACGCATTTAATGCGTAGCTTAGGTGTCCCCTTGCTTTATCGGGGACGGGGGCGAGGCCCGGCCCGTCCGTCGCTGCTCCTTCTCGCTTCGACACGCGCCCTGGCCAGTGAGACATGCAGTGCCATGTAGGCAGGCAAGCAGCTGGGGTGGCGCGGTGGTGGAGCCTTCACGAAGATCTGCATGCCGCCACGCAGGCGCTTGACGAGTTGGCCCGGGAGCTGCATGTTGCCACGCAGGTGCCTGCTCAGCTGGTTGAGCTGGTAGTTGCATGCAAACGACGGCGGAAACTTGGTTGGCGCGGGCCTGGCGGTGGCCCTGCTAGCATCCTTGGCGAGGGCCTTGCCGAGTGGCCCGGCAAGGGTCTTGCCGTGTGGCCTGGGAAGGGCCTTGTCGCGGCGCGCTGTCGTCCCCGGCAAGGACCTTGCCGGGGGTCTGGTGGCCTTCCTCGGCAAGGATCTTGCCGAGGTCGTTGTCTTCTAATCCTCATCTGATCTTGAATATGTCTTCACAAAGATCTGCATGCCACCATAGAGGTGCCTTCCCGAGCCCTGGACCCACGTGGATGACGGCGTTGGGGACCGTGGGCTCAAGGGTGGCTCGCTCTGTTGGTGTGGGGCGAGCTGCCCCGGCAAGGGTCTTGTCGGGTCTTGCTGGGGCTGCTGAGGCTGCCCCGGCAAGGGCCTTGCCGGGGGAACCTTCTTCGTCCCTCTGCTCTTTGTGGTCTTGGCCTTGGCGTTGCTTTGGCTGTCTTGGGCTTCGGTCTTACCTTGGCTCACCTCCCCTGTTCTGCTTGGTGCGACCGTGGGCGCGGCTCCGACTGCCCGTGCACAGGTAAAGGGGTACAAAGGTGCACCCCTTCTTTTGTACACCGACACCTTGGCTTCGACCAATTGTGTCCGGCTCACTCCAAGGTCCTCGGACAGCTTATTGTTCTGATCCCATGCGGCCTACAAAAATAATAGCATTATACACCCTTAACTCGGCCATCCCGCCCGAATTAAGGGTCGGGGGCTAGTTGGTTAGGGAACATGATCTGCTTTTAAGCTATATATACGTACACCTTGGCGGCAAATAGACCAGCAATCCTGTCCAGACTTGTCCGGGCTGCTCCAAGGTACGCGTCCACCGAACTAAAAGCATTGAA
The DNA here is from genome assembly GCF_018294505.1 of Triticum aestivum. NCBI lineage: Eukaryota > Viridiplantae > Streptophyta > Magnoliopsida > Poales > Poaceae > Triticum > Triticum aestivum. The sequence goes on along the minus strand of NC_057811.1, from coordinate 328,544,198 downwards.
ATCTTGTTCGGAAAAACCAGTATGACGTAAAGTCTCTCTCCAACGGCGATGGTTCATTATGCTCTCGACTTTGGAATTAGTGATCGAAACATCGTCGGAATCAGCCGGGGGTACGCCAGCCGTCGCATGTTCGGAGGACACTCTGGCTTGTGCCGAAGGCTTGGAACCGGAATTACGGTTCGACGCATTTGGGTGATCCTCGGATTGGTGTAGAGGCATGCGCCTTCTGCAAAATTGAGTAAAGCCTTAATAAAAAGAGTGCCAGCGACGACTCTTGCTACGATTCCGAAATACGTTACCTCTGGGTCGAGGAGGCAGGTGCCTCCGTTTTGGTGGAGGCTTTTCGCTTTGATCCACCATCAAGGGCCTGAGCTGGTGCGGTCCGTGCTCCTCGAGGCATTCTTACGCGTAGTGCGGTGACCCTTGGGAGTAGAAGTGAGCACGTGGGGATTAGCGCAAGACGAGCGCCCTGTTCAGGAGGGGTTCTTATTTTCACTTACTGAGGAAGAGGGAAGAGCCCCGGGGTGACCGGCTATTACAGCCACCTTGGCGCCATCAAGGCCCTCCTGATAGAATACCCCATCTTCAAATTTGATTGACGTCTCTAGATCGTCGTGATATCCCGGATCGCCATCTCGAGAGTGACTCTCTGGTTGAGGAGGAGGACAACTAATAGATGCGACCTGATGCCTCCATCCCTATTTAAATGACGACCAGTAAGAATTCGACATAATCTACAGACTCAAAGTAATAGGTTGTGACTTACCCAGTCCGCCAGATTGTATCCGGAGCAGCCTTCTCAAATACTCATACGAGCGAACTCTGCTTTGTATACCTTGAAGAGACCGGCCAGTATTTTGGTCAGGGCCGCCTTGTTGTCCGGCCCTTGCCGCTAGTGATGTGTTACATCGTTGGTCCCGTTATAGCACCATAAAGGGTGACCCCGCTGTTGGAGGGGTTGCACGCATCGGGTAATGGTGATAGCCATAACTTCGATCATGGTCAGCCTGCTACTAGTGAACAGTCTGATCTTGGCTGACAGTGCATGCACCTCTTCACTGTCTTGTTGGGAAGGGCCTCTAGGCCGCCAGTTGTACCGCTTTATAGGCGGATCATTTGAATATTTGGGTAGCCCTTGTTGAATTGGGTCGGTGAGGGTAACATCCTCGATATAGAACCTCTCCGAAGTCCATCCTTCAGGATCTTTAGGTTGGGGTCCTGATTGGGTACCCTGTCCCAGCTATTCGCCATACTTCGGCACAGCCCACCTCAAATATAGATCCCTCCTGGAGGCGGGGGACATGACAAAAATACTTCCTCCATAAGTCAAAGTGGGGCTCGCAACTCATAAATATCTCGCACAAGGCCACGAAGCCAGAAATGTGCAATATCGACCCCGGGGTGAGGTTGTGGAGTTGGATCGCATAGAACTCTAGTAGACCCTGTAGGAAAGGATGAATGGGAAAGCCCAAACCCTTAGAAGGAAGGGCACGAGACATACCCTCTCTTCCTTGTTTGGGGCAGGGGAGTTCTCGGCAAGAGCGGCCATCAACGGAGATAAGACCGGCGCGAACTGGGACCAGATCGGCCGAGGGGAGGAAGCGTTGTGTCTGCAAGCGACTCAGCTAGAGATGCGAGACCGAGCAGCTCGACCAATCGCCTGGGAGTGGGCCGTGAGGGCGCGAGGAAGAACCTGGGATGTCGGCCATGGCTTTGGGGATTTTTTTCGGTGTCATTCTTGGCGAAGGGGAAGATAACTGTTCTCAGCACCTTTGGATCTATAAATAGGCGTCTTGTCGTGAAGCTAAAAGGGTAGGTGCGTGGAAGGGTGGCATTGGGCCACATGCACTCTGGAAAGGTGTGCGAAGCCCTTGTCCTGAGGAACGGCATTAAACTCTGCTGGACCCACCTCGATCTCAAGGCCTCTCAGGATCTTGGAACCTTGAGACTGTCCGGACCCAAGGACGTCAGAGCGGATTCCGGATACTGTTCGGCGATAGTAACATGACTTCAAGCAAAATAAAAGAACTCGTCTCGCAAGCTGACGATGTGAAGATTCCAGAAGACGATTCCCGACATTGGAGGAAAGTTCGGGGGCTACTGAGGGAGTCATGGACTAAGGGGTCCTTGGGGCGACGGCCCATTGTGCATGGGCCGGACTGGTGGAACTGTATTATGACAGGAGATCTACGAAGCCGTGGTGTGCCCTCCAAGTCAAGAAGGCGGAAGATCTCTTTTATTATTGTAATCTATCTTCGGCAATCCTAGCCCTATCAATGTCTATATAAAACGAGGGTTGTAGTCATTAGGGGCATAGCTATTTTCATCCCCCATAGCATAGGGTTTAGCTCACGCTGATCTCGAGGTAGATCTACTCTGTAAACCACGTTATACAATCAATATAATCAAGCAGGACGTAGGGTTTTACCTCTTCGAGAGGGCCCGAACCTGGGTAAACACTGTGTTCGTCGTCCCTTGTTACCCATCGATCCTAGATCCATAGCTCGGGACCCCCTACCCCGAGGTCTGCCGGTTTTCACACTGACATTATGCTTAATGCTCGCTTATGAGATTTTTCGTTTCTTGGTTGGATGCTTCTCAATCTTTTTGCTAGCCTTCACTTGTACTTAGTAGGAATACTACTTGTGCTTCCAAAATCCTTAAACCCAGTTTTTCCATATGAGTGCAGTATACCTACCTATATGCGGTATTTCCATGACGTTCTAAGCAAATTTGTATGTGCCATCTCTAATTTTCAAAATAAATTTCCTTTTTGTGTGCTCGTACCGCTCATGAAACGGTAGGGGTGGTTGATATTTTTCCATGCTAGATGTCTTATTCTCAAGATGAGTGTTTATTCACTTGTCATTGCACGAGAGTACGGCAAAGGTACTAGGGATGCCCAGTCCCAAAATGAAAAATGAATTTACTTTATGTTGTCAAATAATAAATTCCTTGGAAAGTGTTGGTATGGACGACACCCGTGGATACGGCTAGCCGTGGAATGTGAAAGTATGGTGGAAAAAGGAATAAACTTTATTTTATATTTGGGAACAGCCTATGATATATCTAGCATGGAAAGTATTGGGAACTACTTGATCGTTTTCCTTGACAGGAAAAGCATGTCACCCAAAATGTTTTATCTCTATTTCTTTCGCTTCGAGCTCTGGCACCTCTACAAATCCCTACTTCCCTCTGCGGAGGGCCTTTCTATTTACTTTATGCAATCTTTATTTTTATTTGAGTCTCCATCTTCTCTTACAAAGCACCAACTAAGGGGCACTATGACCGTACTTGAGCATTGGGTGTAGCTAATATGCGAGTGTGTTTCATGAATGGATCAATGATTGAGCATAATGGGCTAGGGATAACTTGCTTTAGCATTGATATTTTGAAAGACATGGTTGCTTGTTGATATGCTTGAGTATTGAAATCTTCATGTCGAAACTAGACTATTGCTTTGAATCGTATAAAAGTCCAAATGTCCATGCTACAAAATAAAAGAATATGTGATGAACATGTTAGGCACCATTCCACATCAAAAAATTTGTTTTTATCATTTACCTACTCGAGGACGAGTAGGAATTAAGCTTGGGGATGATGATACGTCTCCAACGTATCTATAATTTTTGCTTGTTCCATGATGTTATATTATCATTCTTGGATGTTTTACAATCATTTTATAGCAACTTTATATCATTTTTAGGACTAACCTATTGCCATAGTGCCCAGTGCCAGTTGCAGTTTTTGCTTGCTTTTTACTTTGCAGAAAATCAATACCAAACGGAGTCCAAACACAGCAAAACTTTTTGGAATTTTCTTGTGGACCAGAAGACACTTGTTGGGCCAAAGAAGTACCAGAGGAGGGCTTCGAGGGGAGCACAACCCACCTGGGCACGCCTGGGGGCGCAGGCACACCCTAGTGGGTTGTGCCCACCTCATTAGCCTCCCGCACTGCCTCTTTGCTCTATAAATACCCCGAAAATTAAAAAACCCTAGGGGAGTCGACGAAACACAATTCCAGCCGCCGCAAGTTCCAGAACCACCAGATCCAATCTAGACACCATCACGGAGGGGTTCATCATCCTCATTGGTGCCTCTCCGATGGTGCATGAGTAGTTCATTGTAGACCTACGGGGTCCATAGTTAGTAGCTAGATGGCTTCCTCTCTCTCTTTTGATTCTCAATATAATGGTCTCTTGGAGATCTATTTGATGTAACTCTTTTTGCTGTGTGTTTGTTGGGATCCGACGAACTTTGAGTTTATGATCAGATCTATTTTATCCATGAAAGTTATTGGAGTCTTCTTCGATCTCTTATATGCATGATTACTTATAGCCCCGTATTTCTTGTTCGAATCTTTAGGAAGAGGTGCTTTGTGATGGGTTCATTCGTGCGGTGTTCTTTCCCAGTGACAGAAGGGGCAGCAAGACACGTATTGATCACTGCCATTAAGGATAACAAGATGGGGTCTATTCCTACATGAATAGATCTTGTCTGCATCATGTCATTCTTCTTATTGCATTACTCCGTTTCTCATTAAACTTAATACACTAGATGCATGCTGGATAGTGGTCGATGTGTGGAGTAATAGTAGTAGATGCAGGCAGGAGTCAGTCTACTAATCTTGGACGTTGTCGGTGTTTTGGGAACGGGGGTCCCCAGACTTGCCTGCCTGCGGCCCACGGCGTGGCTCTGCGAGCGGGCCCGTATGGCCCATCTTCACCAAAAAGCTTTCAAGACCCTCGCAAGGGGCCAAGCCTCGCGAGGCGGACGACGCAAGACCTCCTCGGGAGCGGCCTCACCAGGCTAGCTCGCGAGGGGCGGAGAGATCAAGGCAAGGCAAACCTCGCGAGGTTCTCGTGACGTGAGCCATGACGATCGAGACCAGGCGGGCGCCAGCGCGCACAGTGTCCTTGTTTCCTCTTTGGTGCTAAGGAGGCAAGCGCAGGCGAGGAGTACTGAGGCGTCAAGCAAAGGTTTCCATATCGGTGCAACGAGACCAAGACCAGCAGGACGGCAAGATGGAGGTCATCGTGGAGCCCAAGACGGCGTCACCACCAGAGCCTTTAGCAGGCGAAGACTACTTTTGTCAGGATAAGCTGTACTAGCTGTCCCCTTTCAAATTGGATGTTGTGGGATTCCTTCCCGCTCAATATTTGGGAAGAGGACTAGGGCCTCTATAAATAGGACTAGCCACCATAGTAGGGAGGGGAGATCTCATCTTGATCGAATCCTCACCCACACAAGTTCACCAAGCACAAGAACACCTCTCCTCAGGAGGCTGTTCTTCCCATTGTACTGTTCATCCTCAGCCCTAGAGGCAATCCACCACCACCACACTGGAGTAGGGTATTACACCACAACGGTGGCCCGAACCAGTATAAATCTTGTGTTCCTTGTGTTGCGAGTTCGTCGAGCTAGCTTAGAGATCGCGAAGCGTGTGAGGGCGTGATCTGCGAGGGAGAGATCTTCGTGCGCACCCCAGAGTTCGAACCTTAAGGGTTTTGCCGGAACCCGAGATCCGACATTTGGCGCGCCAGGTAGGGGTACGCCGGAGTTTTCCTTCCATTGATCTGCTCCACGCTGCCATCGCGCTCTGCCCCCATGGTGAGCGCGGCGCTTCCTGCTCCAGCGACCGATGCCGGCGACGGGGCTAGGGGGCTCCGAGCCCTTGCTCCCGCCTTGCGGCGGGTGCAATGGCCATCCGAGTTCAAGCTGGAGATGCCGCCACGCTACAACGGCGCGGCAGATCCGGTGGCCTTCCTGCTAGCGTACGAGGAAGCCGTCCTCAAGGCCGGAGGCGACGACAAGGTCATGACCAACTGGCTCCCCATGGCCCTGACCGGTGTGCCACGCGCCTGGCTGCTCAACGTCCCAGGATCCACAGTGGCATCTTGGGAGGAGCTCTGCGATCTCTTCGTCGCGCGCTTCACGGTGCCGGCACCCCACGCGGTCACAGCCCTCCTTGGCGGCTCGCAAGCACCGCCCTCAGACCGCCACATCAAGTCGTTCCTCCGCCAGATCGGCGCCGCTTCCAAGCGCCCGGGGGCTCCGCCGGGCTGGGTCGTGCCCGAGTCCGACCTCACCTTCGACTCAGGGGATCATCCCGTCTCCACCGCCAGCTCGAGTATGCTCCCAATGCTTTGCACTCCCACCATCTGCAACGTGGCCGTCACCAAGACCCTCATCGACGGCGGCATCGGCCTCAACGTGCTCTCCGTGGAAGCCTTCGACCTCCTTCGCGTACCACTCGAGCGGCTCCGCCTCAGCAAGCCCTTCTCAAGAGTTGGCGGCAACACCGCCCACTCCCTGGGGCAGATCCGTCTTCCTGTCACCTTCAGCACGCGCAACAATTACCGCACCGAGCTGGTCGACTTCGACATCGCCCGCATCGGCCTCTCGTACAACGCCATCCTCGGGTACCCAGCTCTGGCCTAGTTTATGGCAGCAACCCATCCGGCTTACAACCTCATGAAGATGCCTGGGAGCAAGGGCGTCCTCACCGTCGAGGGGGACACCAAGGAGGCTCTACTGGCGCTCAAGCTTGCTTTCAAGACCGCCGCGGTGGCGCAGCCCGCCGGCGTAGGCGCCTCCGAGGCCAAGGGAGCCACACCAACCAAGAAGAAGCAGTTGTTCACCCAAGACAAGGCAGAAACCAAACAGGTGCCCGTCGTTGAGGACGGGTCTTCAGGAGCCACCTTTACCATAGGTGCCGACCTCGACCCTGACAAAGAGGAAGCGTTGGTGAAGTTCTTGCACGCAAACAAGGAGATATTCGCATGGGAACCCAAGCAACTGGTGGGGGTCCCGAGAGAGGTGATTCAGCATCACTTAAGGGTGTGCCCCAACGTACGCCCTGTGAAGCAGCGGGCAAGACGACAATCCGCGGAGAAGCAGGCCTTCATCGTCCAAGAAACCTGCAAGCTGGAGGCGGCGGGTGCCATTCGCGAAGTTCGGTACCCCGAGTGGCTGGCAAACCCTGTTGTTGTGCCGAAGAAAGGCGGGAAGGAGCGCATGTGTGTCGACTTCACCAACCTCAACAAAGCCTGCCCCCAAGATCCGTTCCCGCTTCCACGCGTCGACCAGATCGTTGACTCCACCACGGAGTGCGATTTGCTGTGCTTCCTAGACGCGATCTCGGGCTACCACCAGATCAAGATGGCGGTAGAAGATGTGGAGAAGACCGCCTTCCTGACCCCGTGCGGGGTGTACTGCTATACTTGCATGCCTTTTGGACTGCGCAACGCGGGCGCGACCTTTCAGCGGCTGATGCACATCGCCTTGGGGCGGCAGCTCGGGAGAAACGCAGAGGCCTACGTCGACGACATCATGGTGAAGTCTCGGGAGGCGAGAACCTGATCCAAGAACTAGAGGAGACTTTCGCAAGCCTACGCCAGGTGAACTTGCGGCTCAACCCGGAAAAGTGCGTGTTCGGTGTCCCTTCCGGCAAGTTGTTGGCTTTCCTCGTATCCCACAGAGGGATCGAAGTGAACCCAGAGAAGGTCAAGGCAATCGAAGACATGAGCCCGCCGCAGACCCTCAAGGAGATGCAGAAGCTTACTGGTCGTGTGACTGCGTTGGGCCGCTTTATCTCCAAACTAGGAGAGCCAACCCTACCGTTCTTCAAGCTGATGAAGAAAAAGGGCCCATTCGAGTGGACTCCGGAAGCCGACCAAGCGTTTCAAGACCTCAAGAGATACCTGACCAGCCCGCCAGTGATGGTGGCGCCTCGACCCCTCGAGCCCTTGGTGCTCTACCTGTCTGCCACACCCCGCTCCGCCAGCGCAGCGCTGGTGGCCCTTAGAGAAGAGCGCCAGATCAAGGGCCCGCCGGGGGGAGCCCCCAGGCTGGACGAAGTGGCACGATACCAAGGCGAAGCACCTGAAGCAGCAGCTGCTTCAGCGGACCACCAAGCCCCTGAAGCCAAAGCCCTCGCAGAGGCACCTCAGCTCCCGGAAGCCGAAGACTTCGTCAGCTCTCCCGCCCTTGTCGAGCACCCGGTATACTTCGTCAGCACAGTGCTGCGGGATGCGAGGGCGCGGTACCCCATGCCTCAGAAGATCTTGCTCGCGCTCCTGGTGGCCTCGCGCAAGCTGGGCCACTACTTCCAGGGTCACCCCATCAAGGTCGTCTCGGCTTACCCACTGGAAAGAGTGCTTAGGAGCCCCAATGCTACCGGGCGAGTCGCTGCATGGAAAATCGAGCTGCAAGCGTTTGACTTGGAGTTCAGCACAACAAGGGTCATCAAGGGGGCCGCTCTCGCAGACTTTGTGGCTGAATGGACCGACGCCCCAGAACTCGAAGCAGGTGAGGACCAATCCCTATCTCCAGGAAGCGAAGCGCCGGATGGCTGGGTCATGTACTTCGACGACGCATTCTCACGCCAAGGCGCGGGGGCTGGAGCGGTGCTCATCTCGCCCACCCAGGACAAGCTCTACTACGTCGTGCAGCTCTGCTTCCAGCAGGGCGAGAAGGTCTCCAACAACATAGCAAAGTACGAAGGCCTCATAGCTGGCCTCGGGGCTGCGGTGGCCCTGGGGTGAGGCGTCTCACCATCAAGGGCGACTCACAGCTCCTCGTCAACTTCTCCAACAAGGTTTATGAGCCAAAGGACGACCACATGGAGGCATACCTCGCGGAGGTGCGCAAGATGGAGAAGCAGTTATCGGGTCTGGAGTTACAGCATGTGTCCCGTGGCACCAACAAGGAAGCTGACGACATCACCAGAAGAGCATCCAAGCGGCTACCCCAAGAGCCTGGCGTCTTTGAGGAGCGGCTCTTCAAGCCATCAGCAACGCCACCGCTCTCGAGGACAGCGCTGCCTCGCGAGGAGCTCCCTCAACCACCTGCCTCAGGAGCCCCAGCCTACGGCCCGACCTCGGGGGCGCGCTTGCTCTTGGTGCTCGAACCTCAGGAGGGATGCTGGATCAAGGAATTCAAGGAGTACCTGACGCAAGGGACGCTGCCGGAAGAAGAGGAAGACATGGAGCGTGTGGCCCGACAAGCCACGGCATATTGCATCCGGGATGGTGAGTTATACAGGAAGCGGCCAAATGACGTTTCCCTGCGTTGTATCTCCACGGAACAGGGGAAAGAGCTGCTAGCCGACATACACGACGGGGACTGCAGGCACCACTCGTCGTCGTGAACCCTCGTCGGCAAGGCATTCCGCAGCGGATTCTACTGGCCTACGGCACTCAATGACGCGACTGAACTGGTGAAGTCCTGCTAGTAACACGCCAAGCAGATCCATCAGCTGGCTCAGGGTCTCCAGACCGTCCCACTCACATGGTCGTTCACGGTCTGGGGGCTGGACATCCTGGGCCCGTTCCCTCGAGCGCCAGGGGGCTACCGATACCTCTATGTTTCCATCGACAAGTTCACCAAGTGGGCGGAGGTGGAAGCCGTCCGCACCATCCCAGCCGGCTCTGCGGTCAAGTTCATCAAGGGTCTCGTGAGCCGTTTCGGGGTCCCCAACCGCATCATCATCGACAATGGCTCGCGGTTCACCAGTAATCTCTTCAAAACATATTGCGCTAACCTTGGAATGCAGATCTGCTACGCTTCGGTGGTGCACCCCCGGAGCAATGGACAGGCCGAATGCGCCAACGCAGAGGTCCTGAGGGGCCTCAAGACCAGGACCTTCAACAAGAAGCTCGAGGCCTGCGGCAGGGGCTGGTATGACGAGCTCCAATCCGTGCTGTGCTCCATCCGCACCACCGCCACCAAGCCAACAGGCGAGACCCCGTTCTTCCTCGTCTACGGAGTAGAAGCGGTCCTCCCTCACGAGGTCAAGCATCGCTCCGGACGGGTCCTGGCGTTTGATGAAACGCAGCAGGACGCCACGCGGGGGGTGGACCTCGTGCTGGGGAAGGAACGCCGCCGTGAAGCTGCACTACGGGAGGCAAGGTATCAGCAGGCGCTGCGGCGGTACCGCTGCCGCAACATCCGCCCCAGGACGCTCGAGGTGGGTGACCTCGTCCTGAGGCGGGTCCTCTCCAGGGAAGGGCTGCATAAGCTCTCACCCATGTGGGAGGGCCCATTCAAGGTCGTCCATGTCTCCAGGCCTGGCGCCGCGCGCCTGGAGACACAGGACGGGGTACCCATCCAGAATGCCTGGAACATCCAACACCTCTGGAAGTTCTACCCATGAAGAAAGGCCCAGCGCCTGTGAAGAAGGCCCAGTGCCTGTGAAGGTCTCCGCTCGTGAAACTCTCACGCAATAATGAGTGGGGCTGTACACGCCCCGGAGTCTCAGGAGTGCCGCCCTCGGGCCTCGGGGGCTCCCTCCCACGTCTTAGTGGCAGCACTTAGCTCCGCGCTGGTGAGAAGACTTGAAGACTAGACTAGGTGCCGGACGCGGCTTTTCATTTGCTTTCCGTAGTTGGCTCGCCCATCTTTAATTGAAGTTTGCTTCTGGTGTTCTCGGTTGGTTTGGTTCCGTTGCCTTCTGCCTCTGTTTCCGTCTTTGGCTTGGCCTGTACTCTCTCTCGCATTCCTCGCGAGGGGGCTGAACAGGTGCCCTCGTGAACGTTTTTCTTCCCTCGTGAGCATTTTTTTTTCTTGTTCTGCCTTTCGTCTGCTTTTCACGAGGCACCCTCGTTCGAGCCCACAAGCTGGCGCACTTCTTCTAATCCATGCCCCACGGGTACCGCGATACAAAGCGCAGGGTCAAGGCCAGCGGCGCCTGCGACCAAGGCTCGGGAAAACATTAAGCCTCCTAACGAGTTTTTTCTCTGCAGTTCCTAAGCGCCTACCAGGCCAAGGGGGCCTCGATAGGCACGAGGAAGCGAGCGCCTCGTGGAGAGGAGACTGCTCCAAGCACGTCAAGCTAAGTTATCCTTACATAAGGCACGACACAGCACAGGGACGATAAACATAGCATAATAACTGGGAAATCATAGTTCGTTGCACGCCCCTCCGGGGCCCCATACTGGTTCTTTCTCGATGCAGGAAGGAAAGGAAGAACAAAATAAAAGTGGCGCCTGCCCCTACAGCGGTCCACGGGGGCAGGCTCCGTCCTGAGCTCAGCTAGACCCCTCCTCACGCTTCACGGAAGCGCGGCGGCTGGTCGTAACCACCGCTGCTGGAGCTGTCGCTGGGGGGAGAGCTGCCGTAGCTGGACGAGACGCGATCGACGCCAAGGGCGGGTTCGCCCTCATCCTCGTCGCGACCATCGCCAAGGCCGAGCACCTCCTCCCCGTCGTTGACCTCGGGGCAGCATCCGGTGCGGCGACCATCTTCCCCAAACACCCTCACGTAGAGGGTCGCATCGCCGTCGTACTTGAAATGAAGGGTGCACTGCTTGCCAGGCCGCGCGCGCGGGCAAACGTCTGCCAGCCGCGTGCCAGGGCTATGTTGCCCGCGATAGAGACTTCAACCGTGACCCAGGAAGCCCTGCTGCAGCAGCCATCTGCCTGCAGCCAGAGGCCGCCTGGACCTGCGGCCGGCAGCTCGTCGACGAAGAAGCATGGGAGCTGAAGCCAGTTGCGGCCGGGTCCTCCGACCAGACAACGAACTCCGTCAGCACCTCTGCCGAGTGGAAGCGCGGCCGGGGAGGCCGTGCGACCACGGCGCGTCTCCCTTCATCAACAGGGCTGCCACGACCGGAGCGACCCCTGCCACGCGAAGCAGCACCGCCACGGCCGCGGGGGGCCGCGGCGGGGGTCGAGGTGTGCTTGCGGGGACGGCCACGTCCACGCTTGGGCATCGGAGAGCTGGGCCCTTCGCGAGGGGCCTTCCCCTTCTCCGCGGCGGAGAACCTCTTCGACGACGCCATTGGTGTTGCTGCTAGCAATGGAGCAAGGGGGAAGAAGCGAGCGGAATGGGAAGAGATGGGCGACAGGGGCTCTGCCCCCCTCCCCATTTATAGCAAGAGAAGACCAACCAGCGCCCCCCACGATCACAGGTAATGATGGTTTTCCTTGCATGTCGCAGGGACTTGTCAAGTCGGGCAGTTGCCGAGGCAGCGTGGAGAAGTGGAGACGCCCACGTCCAATCAACCGCCACACGTCGACCAAGGCCGCAGGCTGTTGGGGCCCGCGGTGCTCCGCACTTGCCCTTTGGCTTCGCCTCGAAGCCAAGTCCGAGCGCGCCTTGGGCCTGGGGGCTACTGTCGGCGTTCTGGGAACGGGGGTCCCCAGACTTGCCTGCCTGCGGCCCACGGCGTGGCTCTGCGAGCGGGCCCATACGGCCCATCTTCACCAACAAGCTTTCAAGACCCTCGGGAGGGGCCAAGCCTCGCGAGGCGGACGATGCAAGACCTCCTCGGGAGCGGCCTCACCAGGCTGGCTCGCGAGGGGCGGAATGATCAAGGCAAGGCAAACCTCGCGAGGTTCTCGTGACGTGAGCCATGACGACCGAGACCAGGCGGGCGCCAGCGCGCACAGTGTCCTTGTTTCCTCTTTGGTGCTAAGGAGGCAAGCGCAGGCGAGGAGTACCGAGGCGTCAAGCAAAGGTTTCCATATCGGTGCAACAAGACCAAGACCAGCAGGACGGCAAGACGGAGGTCATCGTGGAGCCCAAGACGGCGTCACCACCAGAGCCTTTAGCAGGAGAAGACTACTTTTGTCAGGATAAGCTGTACTAGCTGTCCCCTTTCAAATTGGCCGTTGTGGGATTCCTTCCCGCTCAATATTTGGGAAGAGGATCAGGGCCTCTATAAATAGGACTAGCCACCATAGTAGGGAGGGGAGATCTCATCTTGATCGAATCCTCACCCACACAAGTTCACCAAGCACAAGAACACCTCTCCTCAGGAGGCTGTTCTTCCCATTGTACTGTTCATCCTCAGCCCTAGAGGCAATCCACCACCACCACACTAGAGTAGGGTATTACACCACAACGGTGGCCCAAACCAGTATAAATCTTGTGTTCCTTGTGTTGCGAGTTCGTCGAGCTAGCTTAGAGATCGCGAAGCGTGTGAGCGTGTGATCTGCGAGGGAGATATCTTCGCGCGCACCCCAGAGTTCGAACCTTAAGGGTTTTGCCGGAACCCGAGATCCGACAGACATGATGCCTATATAATGATCATTGCCTAGATATCGTCATAATTATTTGAAGTTCTATCAATTGCCCAATAGTAATTTGTTTACCCACCGTACGCCGTTTTTCTCGAGAGAAGCCACTAGTGAAATCTCCACCCCTCGGGTCTATTCTTCATCATATTTGCTTTCCAATGTATTATTTGCCACTTTTATTTTCAGATCTATATTTCCAAAAACCCCAAAATACCTTGCTGCACTTTTTCTTTATTTATTTTGTTTTGTTTTATTGCGAGATCTATTTATCCAATCTACCACAAATTTATCTATCTTTTTACCGTGGAGGGACTAACAACCCCTCTTACGCGTCGCGTTGCAAGTATTTATTCTTTGTGTGCAGGTACCGTTTACATAGTGTTGTTTGGTTCTCCTACTGGATTGATACCTGATACTTCTCCAACGTATCTATAATTTTTATTGTTCCATGCTATTATATATATTCTATTTTGGATGTTTAATGGGCTTATTTATACACTTTTATATTATTTTTGGGACTAACCTATTAACCGGAGGCCCAGCCCAAATTGCTGTTTTTTGCCTATTTCAGTGTTCCGCAGAAAAAGAATATCAAACGGAGTCCAAACGGAATGAAACCTTCGGGAACGTGATTTTCGGAACAGACGTGATCCAGAGGACTTGGAGTGGACGTCAAGCAACCGACAAGGAAGCCACGAGGCAGGGGGCGCGCCTACCCCCTGGGAGCGCCCTCCACCCTCGTGGGCCCCTCGTGGCTCAACCGACCTACTTCTTCCTCCTATATATACCTACGTACCCCCAAACCATCAGGAGAGGAGCCAAAACCCTATTTCCACCGCCGCAACCTTCTGTACCCGTGAGATCCCATCTTGGGGCCTTTTCCGGCGCTCCGCCGGAGGGGGCATTGTTCACGGAGGGCTTCTACATCAATACCATAGCCTCTGCGATGATGTGTGAGTAGTTTACCTCAGACCTTCGGGTCCATAGTTATTAGCTAGATGGCTTCTTCTCTCTCTTTGGATCTCAATACAAAGTTCTCCTCGATTCTCTTGGAGATCTATTTGATGTAATCTTCTTTTGCGGTGTGTTTGTCGAGATCCGATGAATTGTGGGTTTATGATCAAGATTATCTATGAACAATATTTGAATCTACTCTGAATTCTTTTATGTATGATTGGTTATCTTTGCAAGTCTCTTCGAATTATCAGTTTGGTTTGACCTACTAGACTAATCTTTCTTGCAATGGGAGAAGTGCTTAGCTTTGGGTTCAATCTTGCGGTGCTCGATCCCAGTGACAGTAAGGGAATGACACGTATTGTATTGTTGCCATCGAGGATAAAAAGATGGGGTTTATATCATAATGCATGAGTTTATCCCTCTACATCATGTCATCTTGCTTAAGGCGTTACTCCGTTCTTATGAACTTAATACTCTAGATGCATGCTGGATAGCGGTCGATGTGTGGAGTAATAGTAGTAGATGCAGGCAGGAGTCGGTCTACTTGTCACGGACGTGATGCCTATATACATGATCTTACCTAGATATTCTCATAACTATGCTCAATTCTATCAATTGCTCGATAGTAATTTGTTTACCCACCGTAATACTTATGCTATCTTGAGAGAAGCCACTAGTGAAACCTATGGCCCCCGGGTCTATTTTCCATCATATAAGTTTCCAGTCTATTTTTACTTTGCAATCTTTACTTTTATCTTTATCATAAAAATACCAAAAATATTATTATCTCTATCAGATTTCACTTTTGCAAGTGGCCATGAAGGGATTGACAACCCCTTTATCGTGTTGGCTGCAAGGTTCTTATTTGTTTGTGTAGGTGCGTGGGACTTGAGCGTGGTCTCCTACTGGATTGATACCTTGGTTCTCAAAAACTAAGGGAAATACTTACGCTACTTTACTGCGTCACCCTTTCCTCTTCAAGGGAAAACCAACGCAGTGCTCAAGAGGTAGCAATACCTTGGTTTCATAACTGAGAGAAATACCTACCGTAGCTGTGCTGCATCATCCCTTCCTCTTTGGGGAAATACCGACATAGTTCAAGCGACATCAATGATGAACTCCTTGCTCTTTGTGCTTTAAATGATAGTCTCCCCAACACTCAACTCTCTCTAACAGATTTGGCTATGGTGGAGGAAGGATTTGAGTGGAAAGCAACTTGCGGAAGGCTACAAATCAAGGTTCAAATGGTAGGAATGGAATCTCTTGATCTCAACACATGAGCAGCTGGTTCTCTCTCAGAAAATGAATGGTGGAAGTGTAGGCATGTTTTGATTGCTCTCTGTGTGGAGAAGAAGGGGTGGAGGGGTATATATACCTCCACACAAAATCCAACTGTTACACACTTTTGAACGAACTCGGTGGCACCTATCAGAAATCTTGGTGGCACCGACCTGTGTAAAATATATGAACATTAGGAATCTTGGTGGGACCCACCGGAACAACTCGGAGGGACCGATGTGGAATGGCTAGGGCAAACCTCGTCTCGGTGGCACCGGTTGCATCAACTCGGTGAAAGCAGTAAGGCAACAGAGAGTTGGCAGGCCATCTCGATGGTACCGATTGCATCAACTCGGTGAGACCGAAGTGATGCAATAAGTAACAGAGAGTTGGCAAGCCATCTCGATGGTACCGATTGCATCAACTCGGTGAGACCAAAGTGAAGCAATAACTAACAGGGAGTTGGCAGGGCCATCTCGGCGAGACCGAGATCCATATTGGTGGATCCATTTTGTTAGGGTTTGGCAGTGGCCAAGTTCAGATGAACTCGGTGGCTCCGGATAGGAAATTTCGGCGGGGCCGAGTTAGAAAGTAGGGTTTGGACATATTAGATAGAGAAAGTGGCTGAGGGTTTTGGAGAAATATCACTAAGCACTTGAGCAAGTAGATCATTAAGCAACACCTCATCCCCTTTTAATAGTAATGGTTTTCCTATGGACTCAATGTGATCTTGGATCACTTAACCAAAAATGAAGAGTCTTGAGCTTTTTGCCAATCCATTTCCTTAGCATTTTGAAGGGGGTGTCCACGTCCTCTTGTCCTTGCCATGCCACTGTTGAACTTGTCTGAAATATACTAGATGAAACTATTAGTCCAACAAACGATATGTTGACATTAATTACCAAAACCACCAAGGGAGCACTTATGCTTTCAACTGACGGTTCAGCTCAAACTGTGCCATCATGGCGGCAACATATGGTGGAGGGGGTGGGTTGTCATCACCACGACCACGACCAAGGTTACTTCTCCCGGTCATTCTAAATAGAACAACATGGATCGGTTAACAATTGCAACAGTAGGCAAGTAAGACAGAAAAGTACGGGGAATGTGACGGAATGCATGGTAGTAGCCATATCTTACAAAAGGGGTCATACATAGAGTTTAGTACATGGACTAGTGACATCATAGGCGGCACACAGGCTCGCGTCGAATGCATCTGATACTAATAATTAAGACTACATCAGTCCCAGAGGGAACTATGGAAGTGAGTGTATCTTGACAACTGCTGGTGATGCGTCGGGAAATCGTCCACGGAAGGATCCTGCGGTCCATGGATACTTTTGTGTAGAAGTCGACGCTCAGGTGGCAAAAGAGGACCACGAGCGGGAGTGTGGCCTCCAACCTCAGGCCAACCGACACCACGAGGCATCACTGTCCTAGCTGGGTAAATCACAGAACGATGCAGCTGCCTAGATACAACAAAGGGGAACAATTGCATTAGAGCGTCGTAAAGGTGCACACAGGTGGCATACAACTCACAGCAAAGAGCTCAGTTAGCTAGATCCAGACCATCAGCATGCTGGACCAAGGCCAGGTGGTAGAAGGGCTCGCGGGTGAGAGTGGTGTAGGTAGCAGTGTAGTATCCCTGTTCACCCTCACTGAAGCAATAGCAATGTGCCTAAAAGGGGAGTTACCGAAGTCCTGATACTCTCCATGAAGACGTGTCAGAACAGTGTAAGCAGCATCATGGACTGCCATATCAATGGTCACCCCAACACCATGAGCGATGTGCAGCACAGAGGGGGAGTCATCGTCACGAGAATAGATACGGACGATGGCATGGTACTGCTCATACATGGTGTACTCAGGATGCCAGCGATAACACAGGTAGGTCATCATCTCAACTAGCACAACAGGTGATCCAGATAGCCGTCGTGTGGCGCACGACCTGTCTCGTAGGATCCATCTGAAAGCAAAGATGTTTCAAAGGAGTCAAACTTCAGAAACTGAAGGTATAACATAATGAAGTGGTAACTAAAAGTAATCAGGGTTCCGGAACGAAATCATTGCGTGATCATAGAGTTAGAGTTAGTAAAAATTTAACCCGAAGAGAAGAGTGATCAGAATCCCAGAGTAAAGGAGTGGAATAAAATATCATAATCCCACCCATAGGTGATGTGGGCCCGTAAGCCACACAACACAGTTAGTAAAATAGTTTTTCTTTCAAGTTTAGACTCAATTTCGACCAAGGAGTGTGGAAGCGGTTCCTATAGGTAGTCGGCTCTGATACCAACTTGTGACACTCCGAGTTAATCGTGCACTAATAATACACGCAAACATGCACGATCAAGATCAGAGACTCACGAGGAGATATCACAACACAACTCTACGACACAAAGGATAAAAAAATCTTTATATTACAAGCCAGGGGCCACGAGGACCCGAATACATAAGTCATCAAGCAAATATTATCTGAGTACAGACATAGTTAGACAAGTTTTGCCTTAAGAAGTCTGAGCAAAACATCGAAACTAGATCGAAAGGCGAGTCCTCCTGCCTAGGACCTTCAGACTACTCCTGGTCGTCGGTCTCCATGTAGTAGGTTCCATTGTGGTAACATGCATCTGCGGTGCTACCATCTATTGTAGCAACTGGATCGAAATAAAAGGGGAGAAAAGCAACCGTGAGTACTCATGCAAAGTACTCACAAGGCTTACATCAGATCTACACTCCTTATGCATCGGTATCAATAAAAGGGGTAGTATATGGACTAAATTTTAGAATGCCAGAATAAGGGGGGAGATCGAAGACCACGTCTTTTGGCAGCCACCATCTTGAAGCAGTAGAAGAGAGTAGATGATAAGGTAACAAGTATCAACATATAGCAATAATCCTACCCCGGAGATCCTCTCCTCGTCTCCCTGCGAGAAAGCGATCACCGGGTTGTATCTGTCACTTAAGTGGGTGTGTTTTTATCAAGTATCCGGTTTTAGTTGTATGAGGTCAAAATACAACTCCAAGTCGTCCTATTACCGTGGACACGGCTATTCGAATAGATAAACTTCCCTGCAGGGGTGCACCACCCGATATGCTCAATCACCTCTGGCAGGACACACTTTTCTGGGTAATGCCCGGCCTCAGAAGATCAACACGTCGCAGACCAAACTAGGCTCTCTAGAGAGGTCAACACGCCGGTCTAAATCCTAAGTGCGAAGAGGTCATGGCCCATCACCCTAAGCACTCCTGCACAGTACGTGACTGGCCGGGGACCAGACCCACCTCCTTATACAAGCGCAGGTGGTTACCATCCACCCCAACAATTAGCCCGCATCTCTAAACTGTGACATCTGGAACATTTTTGGAAGGAACGTACGACGCCGAGTGCCCATAGCTTATCCCGTGTGACGGTTAGTGCGAAAAGGCCAGCGGCCAACTCAAATCAAATACCCAATCTCGATAAGCGTGTTACTTTGAAGTAACCGCAGACACTGACCAGGGACCATGCCCACCTCTCTCCTAGGTGGTCTCAATCTGCCCTGTCGCTCCGCCACAAAGAATCACTCAGGGCCATCGGGAAAAATGTCCTTTCAGCCCCTAGTCCGTGAATCACTCGCAGGTGCTCTTCGAGCCGACCCGACTTTAATGATATCAGGTATCTAGTATAGTATGTGTGTGTGCACATGATCACCGCCTGAAGGGATCACAACCCGATAGTATATCATGGCAGACGGACAAGAATGTAGGTCCACTGATGGAATACTAGCATACCTATAGTAGGATTGCCCACATAGTATCAATAGTAGTAGCAAGGACAGGCTATGCAACAGTATATGATCAAACGATAAGGCAGTAACAGTAACACTACTCTAATGCAAGTAGTAGAGGGAAAGAATAGGCGGTATCGGAATGATCAAGGGGATTTTGCTTGCCTAGAAGCTCTGCGGAGAAGGACAGGTCGTCGATGTCGTAGTCGTACTGGGTGTCACCGACAGCCTCGGGGTCTACCGAAAGAATAGGGAAGAGGGGGAAACAGATAAATAACAGAGCAAACAAATGCATCACAATGCATGTCATGGCAGTATGTGACGATGATATGCTCTAACGCATCCCTAGGCATTTTAAAAGAAGAGGGAAAACATCCGACATCTGGAAATGTTTTCCCAACTCCAGGTGTTTTTCAGTATATTGATCTAGGGGCAAAATGTCAATGTTCGCTATGCTAGAGGGGTGTGGCAGGTATGTGGATAGCATAATCAGATTCATTATATTTTTTGAGCAACTTTCATATATAAATTACTTTAATTCGAGTTATGGTTTAATTTATATGATTTTTCAAAGTTTTAAATGTTTTTCTAATTTACTGGATTTAATTTAATTTGAAATTATATTAATATTAAATTGTTATGGGTACACAGAAAGTGTACCCAGTTAATTGCAGTAGGGGCTGATAGTGGGCCCACTTGACTGCTTAGTCAGTAGCCAACTGTGGACCGGTTGACTGGACAAACTGACCAGGGGGGCCACCTGTCAATGACTGTGGCCTAAACAATTCTTATCCATTTAAACAGTGCACCGGGGCCCACATGTCATAGAGACATTTTATTTAGAAGTTTTAATTTAACCATCTGATTAATTAGCGCAGTGGGGCCCGGTTGTCAGCGGGTGTAGTGGCAGGTTTGCTCCCTAATTAAGTGGCCTGACGGCTCGGGCCCACTTGGTAGTGGCCCAGGGCGGTGGTTTAAACCACCGACGCATGGCGGCGGGTACAGAGGACGACATAGGTGCTCCGGCCAGCCGATTCCGGCGGCCGTTCGGGGGCGCCGACGAGCGTGTTGGAGAGCCCGTGGCGCGCCGCTTCGGATGAGGGTCGCGGCAGGTGCGGAGGCGGCCTGCATTGGCGCAGGCTTCGAGCAGAACGGCGCCGAGGCTCGGCCTCGCAGCGGGCGCGCCGAGCGTGGCGGGAGCTGCGGGAGCAGCGTGGCATAGGGGCACGCGTGGGCGTGACAGGGGCCCGCGGCGAGCACGGCCAGTGACGGGCGAGCGCGGCCAGAGGAGGCACGTTGAGTGCGGGAGCGAGCGACGGGCGAGGCCGCACGCAGGCGGGCATGGGTCGGCGCGGCCAGGGAACGGCTGGACGCGGCCAGTGGCTCGCTACGCAGGACGGGGGCGCGGCTAAGGGGCGGACAGGGTGCGCTGGGTGATCGCGGGGGCGGGGGAGCTTCGACAATGGCGGAGCTAGCATCAGCAGTAGCAGATCGAGGGGGGAAACGTGGCACAACTCACCAGAGGAGCTCAAGGCGGCTCGTCGACAGGTTAGGGGCAGCCGACGGAGCAGAACGACGCAGCATAGCTCTGGCGGCTGGCGGTAGAGACGAAGGCGATGACGACACTGTGGGGCGCTCCGGCTCGAGCTCGTGGGCGCAGACAAGGTAGCGGACGATGGCAGAGCGGCCGGACAAGCTCCTAGGCGGCGGGGACAACGATGAGCGTGAGGGCGACGCCGGCCATGGCGATGCGGCAGCGGGTTTGCGCGAGAAGGAAGACCTAGGGCGAGAGAGGGAGAGTGGGGGCGAATGGGGGTAGGGTTACGCGGGGGGGGGTCGGGGGCGATCTTGTAGGACTCCCGGGAGTCGCCGGATGGCCGGCACGTGGCCAACCGCGGGCACGGACGCGCCACGGTCGGCCACCGCGTCAGGTGAACAAGAGGTAGGGGAAAGGCCCCGTGGGCTGGGCCAGTTATTGTGTGCGGCTGGGCGTGAGCACAGTAACACTTTCTCCTTTTATTTTATTTTCTTTTTCTTTATTTTCACTGTTTGCATTATCCCCCCCCCCCCACTAAATGAATTTTGTTGAAGCTGGAATGTGGCATATAAATACTAGGCATGGTTTTGGACCAGCACACAAGTTTTCAAATATTTTTGATTAGTTTATATATTTATTTAATTTAAATTGGTTCAATTAAAAGCTTATGGGTCAGTTATAAATAGCTTAGGGGCATTTAAATATTTTGAAAAATGTTGGTTCTTACATGACAATTAGTTCATGAATATTTGCAACCCAGCCTACATTTTTTATTTTACCTTTTGAATATTTTAATTATTCAACTTGCATTTGAATTGGTTTTCAACTAAGAGGCAATCAAGCTTAACAAAAGGAGGTGACATGGCATCATTTATCAAAGATCACTGTAGCTAAATTATAGGGGTGTCACAGGTACTCACCTCGTCCGCCTACCACTCATGGGCCGGGCCGAGGACCTACCAATAACCAAGGAATGGGTCGTGTTTGGCACGACCGTGGGCATTCTCAAGATGGGATCTTCTGAAGACTTGGCGCACACTTCAAGGCATACTCAAATTTTATCTATAGATGCAACCGACCATGTGTAACCCTAAGTACCCTCTGGCCCCTATATATGCCGAGGGGTTTAGTCCGTAGAGGCAGGATCTTTAGACTCATTCATATAATTTCGAGGTAGATCACATGTACTTTGCACTCCATCTACAAAATATAAACAAGAGCAGTAGTAGGGTATTACCTTTTCGAAAGGGTCCGAAGCTAGGTAAACACCATGTCCCTATTCTTCGTGTTACCATATAGCCAAGACCACCAGGACCCCCTACCCAGATCTGCCGGATTTAACTCCGACACCCTATGTCAAGATCCGTACTCTATGATCCAATGGTAGACTGAAATTTCAGAATCCTACCGTATGACACTTATCATTTTGGTTAAAAAAAGCAATGCTTTGGAGGCAACTCAGAAGTTTTAGAGAGTATATTTCTTTTTTGTGTGTGCCAATGAGGTTGATATTATTGTAGCATCTTCATCGTCTACCTTTTTTAAAATAAAGTGCCAAGGTTTATCTTTTTTTCAAGAAAACTTCCGATCTATTCATCTTCAATCATGGTGGTACAACAAACACCAGAAATAATAAATATTACACTAGATCTGTAGATTACCTAGCAACGACTACAAAAACTGAAGCAACCCGAAGGCGCGGCGCCGTCATTGACCCTCCCTCGCTGAAGCTGGACAAAACATGTTGTAGTAGACAGTCGGGAGTCGTCGTGCTAAGGCCACATAGGACCAACGCAGCAGAATAGCAACCACCACCGATGAAGAGTAGCATAGATTGGAAGAATTTACCTTTAATATGTTTAGTTTTTTCATTTAATTGAGCGATCGACAAAATCATAAATTTCAGAAAATCTTACAGTCAAATCTTTGGTTTTAAGTTTCAACTCTAAAACTTGATACTCGCGCAAAATCGTAAAATTTAGAAGCTGCCGCCCACAATCGTTAGTTTTAGAAACTAAAAATTAAAATTTGTTATGCCCCTCATACGATATCCAACGACTTTGCGGATCGCAAGACAATACGACGGATGGCACAGCTGGGCAGGTGCGTGCAACCGCACGGCATTTCCTATTTAGCGCTGCAGGCGCTGGTTATAGCTGTTTCCGCAAACCGGCGCCTGCAGCCGCGTTAACTGGGCTGGCCCATCCTTTTCTTTTCCTTCCTGTCACGAGGGCAAAGACAATACGACGGATGGCATAGCTGGGCAGGTGCGTGCGACCGCACGACATTTCCTATTTAGCGCTGTAGGCACTGATTATAGCTGTTTCCGCAAACCGGCGCCTGCAACCGCGTTAACTGGGCCTGGCCCATCCTTTTCTTTTCCTTCCTGTCGCGAGGGCAAAAAAGGCGAGCTTTGGTTGGGATTCGATCCCACAACCTCACGGTCGTTCATCTCATGCACTAACCACCGCACTAACTCGTATTAGTTGCCCAAACTACTGCTTCTTCACCTTTTCTTCTTACAACAATTCTTTTTTCCTATTTCTTTTTCCTTTTTATTCGAAACGGTTTTGTTATGTTTTTTGTTCTTTTTCTTTTTCTTTTTCTTCTTTTCGGAACGGTTTTATATTTCTTTTGCTAATTTGAAAGAACTATTTTTCAAAATCGATGAACTCTTTTTCAAGACTGATGAACATTTTTCTAAATCGATGAACTTTTTTTCTAAATTGATGAACTCTTTTTCAAAATCGATGAACTCTTTTTCAAGATCGATGAACTTTTTCTAAATCGATGAACTTTTTTTCTAAATTGATGAACTCTTTTTCAAAACCGATGAACTCTTTTCACAATCCATGAACTTTTTTTGGAAAATGGATGAACTGTTTTTC
Organism: Triticum aestivum; assembly: GCF_018294505.1. NCBI lineage: Eukaryota > Viridiplantae > Streptophyta > Magnoliopsida > Poales > Poaceae > Triticum > Triticum aestivum. The sequence continues at coordinate 328,520,752 of NC_057811.1, read as the reverse complement.
AAAATCGATGAACTTAAAAAAAAATGGATGAACTCTTTTTTAAAATCGATGAACTGTTTTTCAAAATTGATGAACTTTTTTTAAATTAGTGAACTTATTTCAAAATTGATGAACTCTTTCCCAATTTGATGAACTTTTTTCAATTTTTGTGAACTTTTTTTCCAAATTTGATGATTTAAAAAATGGATGAAGGTTTCCAAATCTGTGAACTTTTTTGGGCATGTTGGGCCCTCCTAGTTGATACTAACGAAAGAAACAGCAGCGAACGAAAAAGAAGCACGCGAACCCGTAGTGGGCCGGCCCAACATGCACGCGAACGGAAACAGCAGCGAACTTTTTTCAATTTTTGTGAACTTTTTTCCAAATTTGATGATTTAAAAAATGGATGAAGGTTTCCCAATCTGTGAACGAAAAATTGATGAACTCTTTCCCAACATGCACGCGAACGAATCCTATTGGACGCCCGTGCGCTGCTACTCTGCGTCAGGAAAAATTCTTTGCATCAGGAAAAGCTACTGAACCAAACCACTTACTAAAATCATTAGGAATTTTATCCCCATGCCGATGGGAAGCCTGTAGGTAGGGAAATGTAGACTTGTATATATCAACCGTGCAAGAATCAGTGTACAACATTGTCGTCGTCTCAATCGTGAACCGGACGGTGGAGGCAGATAGGAGAAGAAGAGTACGTACGCGAGATAAAATACACAAGAGTTTTGCTTTTGTTTTGGCAGTAAAGGGTATGCGGGGAGAGGAAAAATATTGTTACCGTTGGATGAATATTTGGTGAAGGGGAGCACGGATGGGAGCACCGAACGGGAGCAGGCAAGCCCCGTCCGTCGAGGAAACGCTCACAGCTGTTTCCGTTCGCGTGCATGTTGGGCCGGCCCACTACGGGTTCGCGTGCTTCTTTTTCGTTCGCTGCTGTTTCTTTCGTTAGTATTTTTTCTTTCACGTTTGGTTTTCTTTGTTGTTTTTTTCTTCTGGTTTTGTTCCGGTTTTCTTCTTCTAGTTTTGTTTATGTTTCTTCTGGTTTGGTTTTCTCTTGTTTCTCTTCTGGTTTTTGGTTTTTGTCATGTTTTCCTCTTTTGGTTTTGGTTTTTTTTCTTTCGGTTTTGTTTTTTCAACGAATATACAAATGCCCAATATGTTTCTTAATTTTGTTCACTGTATATATTACATAATGTTCATTGTGTATTCGTAAATTGTTCAACGTTCTTTTACAAATGTTCAGTGCGTATCCGAAAATTGTTCAGTGTGTATATTCATATTTTCAAAAAAGTTCATCGTATATTCAAAAAAGTTCATCGTGTATTATTTAAGATGTTCAAATTATTTTAAGAAAATGTTCAACGGATATAGAAAATACTTTATGTGTACTTTAAAAAAAGAATTAAACAGAGTATGTACTTAAATGTTCGAGCCTTTGATTGTCCACGATAGGTCGCAGCTTCTATTGGTTAGTAACGCTAGCTGAATGAATGGAGGTCGTGGGTTCGAGCTTCTGTTCACGCTTGAATTATTTTTTATTCGTCTGGAGCTTCGTTTCCTCCTAATGGGCTGGCCCATGCGCTCTTCCTTTCTGCGCGAAAGCTCGACCATTGGACGCACGCGCGCGTCCAATAGGAGCTCTCAACTAGGAGCTCCCCGACCGCACCTCCCTGCCCCTGCGAATTTCCGAAAAAAAAGTTAGCAGATAGTTGACATATTTGCTTCATTTCCTCCTAATGGGCTGGCCCATGCGCTCTTCCTTTCTGCGCGAAAGCTGGACCATTGGACGCACGCGGGCGTCCAATAGGAGCTCTCAACTAGGAGCTGCCCGACCGCACCTCCCTGCCCCTGCGAATTTCCGAAAAAAAGTTAGCAGATAGTTGACATATTTGCTCCCGCAAGAAAAAAGTTGACATATTTTGCAGTAAAAAATGTGCATGCACAACCAGCCCACAGTGTGTGACTGATTTATATGGGCCGGGCTTGATCGCTTGTGGCGAGGACACCAAGTATTCTCATCCGGCCCGGAGCACACCAACTGGCGGGCCCTGCCTCTAACCCCAGCCGTCGCTCGCCGTCGTCCTCGTCCTCGCCTTCCCCATCAAGCTAAAACCTCCCTCTTTTAGTGCGGCTCGCGTCGCTCTCCAGGAGGGGGCGACTCAGGCGAAACCTTGCGCGCCGCCCCCCCTCCACTTAGCCCCCGCCCCCCTCGCCGCCGTCGGGCGTCACCGCCGGGCAAAGCCCGTGCGGCAGCCGGCGGCGGCGGGCCTCTCCTTGCTCTGCCGTGCGCGCTGGACGGCCCTGGACGGCTCGGCGTGCTTCGCGGGGCCGCGCGCCGGGGCGGATCTGGCCTCCTGGCCTCTTCTGCTGCGCGGTGGCGCTGGGCGCTGGGGCGGGCGGCCCCAGACTGCGACAACGTCGTCCTCCCCTCCTCCTCGCAGTGGAGTCGTGGCGGCATGCCGGTTGGCGGTGGATGCGGGCTTCGTGCCCGGATCCGGCGGGGCGCAGGCCGTCGGCGGGATGCGGCGGCGCTGACCGTCCTGGGCCGCGCGGGCGGCAGGGCGGACGCGCGTGGTGGTGGGCCGGCGGCTCGGGGCGGCCGTGGGTGGATCTGGAGCTGCAGCTTCCGGCCTCCCTGGCTTGGCGGAGCTGTTTGGCAGAGCCGGCCCTCTGGGAAGGTGTTGTGGTGTGTCCCGGCCGGCGTGGTGCCGGTTTGGGCTGCTGGGCACCCCGGGTTGTGGCCTATGCATGGTGCGGGTGGTCCTGCCGGGGGCTGTGTTCGCGGCGCTACTTCCTCCCAGACCCGGCTTGTGGAGCGTGGTGGGCTGCAATGGTTTCTGCAGCCGGTGGTGGTTGGCGGCGGCGTGCTGCTTTGCGTGCTTGGTCATGTAGCTTGGGCGAGGACGGTCGGCATGTTGCCGGAGACGGTTTGCTGGGCAGGGCTGTGGTGAGGATGGACTTGGTGAGCTCCGGGCGAAAGCCTAGCTCGACCTCGGTCGTTGCCGGCGTCGACGGCGTCCTAGGACGTCGTTCCCTCCTTGGAGGCGTCGTCGTGGAGCCCCTTCACCACCATTGTCGCCTCGGTCTCGGGCTCTTCGGGTGAAAACCCAAGTTTCGACCTTGGTCGGAGCGGGCGTCGGCGGCGTACTTGTCGATTCCCTCTTGGGGGCGACGCCTTGGAGGTCTGGTCCTTCGTCAGGTCGCGGTGGCTCGGGTGGCTTTGCGGGTTCATCGTCCGCCAGGCGTGTGCGCGGCCTCGGGGCCGGTGAGGAAGTCGGAGCGGCGGCTCCGGAGAACAAGGTTGTGGAGTGTCGGATCTGGTCGCGTGGGCGGCAGCGTCGTCGGCTCAGGTGGAGCGCGGCCTCGGGGCCGGCGGGGAAGTCGGAGCGACGGCTCCGGGGAGCACCTCTGTGCTGTGGAGTGTCGGTTCTGGTCGCGTGGACGGCAGAGTCGTCGACTCGTGTGGAGTGCGGCCTCGGGGCCGACGTGTGTGAGTTTAAGTGGTTTGTAAGCCGGAGTGGTGGCTCCGGGTCGTGTGGTGGGGTGGCAACTCTGGTCGTGTGGGCGACAGGGAAGTCGGTTCGTTAGGTACGCAGCCCCGGGGCTGGTGTGTGTCGATGTATCGGTTTTCGGCTAGTTTTCCTTATAAACTGGTCAATTCTCTTCTTCTTAATGCAAAGGCAGAGCTCCTGCTGTTTCCTCAAAAAAAAAAAACCTCCCTCTTTTCGTCGAATCCAGCCACCATGAAACCCTAAGACCACCGTCCTCCCTGCCCCTGCGAATTTCCGGAAAAAAAGTTAGCAGATAGTTGACATATTTGCTCCCGCAAGAAAAAAGTTGACATATTTTGCAGTAGAAAATGTGCATGCACAACCAGCCCGCAGTGTCTGACTGATTTATATGGGCCGGGCTTCAGCGCTTGTGGCGAGGACACCAAGTATTCTCATCCGGCCCGGAGCACACCAACTGGCGGGCCCTGCCTCTAACCCCAGCCGTCGCTCGCCGTCGTCCTCGTCCTCGCCTTCCCCATCAAGCTAAAACCTCCCTCTTTTCGTCGAATCCAGCCACCATGAAACCCTAAGACCACCGTCCTCCCGAATCCTCCATTGCCCTCCCCGATGCAGGCGTTCGCGCGCCTCTCCTCCCCCGCCGCCTCCAGAAAGGGTAAGCAATCGAGCCCAAATGGGGTGTATACTTGGTGAATGCACCCGTCTGGCGGCGCGTAACTGTGCTCGAGCTGATGTTTTGTTCCGATTATTTCTTCTCTCTTCAGTGATTTCGGGCGTCTCTGGAGCGGTCGCAAGGCCGTGCTACCGGACATGGCGGTGGAAGGCGCATGCGGCGCCGCTGTCGGCTCCGGGCCCACCCAAGGGCAAGAAGAGGGAATACATATCCAAGAATGAAAGGAAGGCTAGGATGAAGGAGTTTATTGAGGGGTAGGTGGCCTTAGCTTTGTAGCATTTGTGATTACGATTCATTGGTTTCAGTTCGGAGATTTTAGTGATTTTGCGTCAAAGGATTGCCATTTTTGTGCTGTTCCCCAGATTGGATTGTGAGAAATAGAAACCAATAGGATAAACGTAGTGGAACTCATGTGTAATCTGTATGAAAAGTCTGATCAAAGGCGGCAATTGCACGTGCACTGATACTGAATGGCTTTTGCCCTGATTCAGTGATGCTCATGAGTCTTGCATTGTGTGCGTCTGTTTAATTGCAGTTATCAGGCATCAAATGACGGTAGATTTCCGACTATGCAAATGATTCGTCAAAGTGTTGGAGGGGGTCACTACACAATTAGGGATGTACTCTCGGAAGTGAAGTATAACCAGATAAAGTTTCCGTTTGATAAGTCTAAGGCAGCCCAGCTTCAGGAGACAGCTGAAGGTGCTGAGCAGTCAAGGCCAGAGGAGGAGAGTGGAAACAGTTCATTTAACTCTCAGAGCTTTAACGGAAATCAGGATGAAGATGACACGCTCCTATCCCAGAAAGATTCTCCTGCTGGCAATACAATCATGGAAAACGTACACTCTCCTTCTTTCACCTTTATTTTCAAACTATTCCTTGAGTGCTCTACTTCATTTTAATGTTTAAATGGGGTAACTGGTAACATGATTCCAACACAGTGTCTTGTGTGTCTTTATTTCATATGCCCATATGTCCTGCAGACTGAACAGTGGAGATCTCTAGAATCACAAGAGTCTTTTCATATCAATTGAGAACTGGAGTTACCATGCAAAATTTGCGCACTGCAGATGACTGCAAATATTCTCCCAATATTGTTTTTTTGTATGCAGATAAGATTTTGTAACCATTTTCCTCAAAACTATTATGCATATGCAGACTGAAGCTTCCATATCTTTGGACGCAAAGGAGGTGAAGTTACCGCTATATAACTCCGAGGCAGCCCAGCTCCATGAGACAGGTGAATGTGCTGAGCAATCAAGGCTCGGGGAAAGCGGGAGCAGTGCATTGAACCCAGATGACACACTCCTCTCCCAGAAAGACTCTGCTATGGGCACTACAATCATAGAAAACGTACACTCCTAGTTTCACCTTTATTTTTAAACTACTACTCTGGTGTTTTTACTTCAGTTTAACATTTCAATGGGGCAAGCTGGAAACATGATTCCAACAGTATCTTGGGTTTCTATATGTCATATGCCTAATACTATGTTGTCCCTGCAGAATCAACCATTGGGATCTCTAGAGTCACAAGACTCCTCTCATTACAGTGGAGAAACTGAGGTTGCCAAGCAAGATTCATGTACTGCAGCAGCAGATGCAAATGACCTGACTGTATCGAAACAAGCAGAAATTGATGGCATGAAGGTTCTAATGCTATGCACTCAAAATATTCTGCCAAAATTGTTATTTTGTATGTCGGCCAGATTTGCCATTTCCTCAAAATTATCATGCCTATGCAGACTGAAGCACCCATATCTTTGGAACTGGAGACTAAGTCAGACAACGGGAATCGTCAAGGGGAAACTGAAGTTAACAAGGTGCATTCGAACAATGTGAAAAAATTCCAGGATCCAACTGAACCAACTGTATCTGATCAAACTGAACATGACATAGTGATCAAAGGAAATGTACTTCACAGGTATTATTTGTTACATGCTAAATGGCTAAGTGCTTATAGTGATAATACTTAGTAAATTAAATGCATGGGCAAGTCATGTCCTTACATTATTATGATATAACTAAATATGCTTGCATCGGTATGATGAACCGTGAGGACTGATTGCGTCATTTAGCCTTGGTGATAGCCAGTTCCCAGCAAATTGTCGGATTTCCATCAATTTGTACCAATGCCTTTGTTCAATCCTGTCATTGAGAAAATGCTTCATGCTATCAAGCACTGAGAATTCATTCCTGATAATCTTACTTAGAAGCCTCAATTGATTTCTGACTTGCGATTCAAATGGGTGGTTCGTTGGTCTCAGGGTACGTGTCATCATAATACTGGGAGGGAACAACCAAAACAGTGCCACTGGCACTCTGGGAACTTGGTTTGGACATGTTTAAGATCCCTAGTTGTGGTTCAGAATGCAAGGAAATTATTACTTCAATTCTTTTACGTTGAATTCCTGCTGAAGCTAACAAATTCCTAGTTCTGACTACCTGCTGACCAGGGTTAGTTTATAGTTTGACCAAGTCATTTGATTCAAAAGCTCAGACCCCATAACATACCACCATTTGCAGTAGGTTTGTATAAATGTATCCATAAATCGTTTCCTTTTGTGAATTGCTTGTCTATAGGGATGTTCATGTCAGTTTAGTGCTGTTCCAACAAAACCAGCAAGTGGTGGATTAACACTAAACATGACACCCTCATTTGTACTGTTTTCATGTTGCTAGTAAGGAAACTCACGGTTTGACATCGTTTGGAGAGATGGAGTTTGTACACCCTATTGATTACAATTTGCCTTAAGCAACATGCTGGGCATTTCAGCTGTTTTTTGTAAGTGTTAATGCTGGACGTCCTGATCATATTTTGTCTCTCTTTATGTTGCGCAGAGAAGAGAACCCCGAGGTCGAGGAGCAGGGATCAAGCAAGACAAGTCTTTTAGGGAGCCTGAAATCGCTTGCTTCTGGGATCAGAAACTTCTGGAGAAATCTGTAAATTTGTCTCATTTTGGCTTGGAGCTAACACACATGAAGTCCCCTTATTTATCATTTTGTGAGCCTGGAGCAGCTTGTGAAGCTTTGTCAAGGCTACAGAGTTAATGATCCAAGTGCCCCTTGTTTAGTGTTTTTTGCGAGGCTGAAGAAAGCTGTAAAGTTTTATTTTTTGCACTACTGAACACTGGTCTGACTCCTGCAGTGTCACGTCACTTATTAGCTACTCCCTCCGTCCCATAATATAAGAACGTTTTTGACACTACTGTAGTGTTAAAAACGTTCTTATATTTTGGGACAGAGGGAGTAGATAAGAGCACATTCCGGTGCATCTAAGGTTCACAGGCTGGTCTGTCATGATGCTATGCTGTGAAGCTTATTGACGACAGGGCGGTCCTCTTTGCTTTGCTTGTTGTCAAAATGTACTGGTAGAAGATAGTATGATCGGTAACTTGGGACATAATTTTAGCAGAGGAACATTGCCGTTGAAAGCAAGAAGGAAACCGTGAGTTCCTATCCTCACTTTTGTAGACTGGCGAAGAACTGCCGGATCATCTCAGGATCCCAGTCACATTGTTTCTCCATCATCAAACTCTTAAGACCAATGGAATGACAACTCGTACGAACTGTCCTGTCCACTTCATCGTTGAATTTTCTCCGGTTGATCCAGTGTTGCGTAGCGAAATCCTTGTTGCAGTACAGTCTTTCGTACAGGTCCTGCTGCTCGATGTTCCAAAAGCGTCTATCATTACAACTCCAGGACTTCAGATATAATCTCTCTGTAAAAAAAATATAAGACCGTTTAGATCACTTAGGGAGTACATTATTTACAATGAGTTATGTATGGTCCTGGCTAGCAGATCCGACGATCACCATGGTTGGGTTTTCTACGTCTGGGACTCCTGTGATTCTGTAGGCGATCTAGGTCTCGTACCGCCGCCGCGGGCCTTGACGCCGTGACGAGGTGTTCCATCTTCAGATCTCCGTCCCCTAGCAGAAGGACGCTAGGGTTTTTTGTCCTCCGGTGGCTCTGCCAGCCGTGAGTTTCTTCGTCGTCCACCGACGTTTAAAGTTGGTGTTTGCTGTCCTCCGGCGGCTTCGCCGGCCGAGAGTTTCTTTCTTTTGCCGTGTCACCATTGGTATGAGTGTGGCTGACCGGGCGCAATGAGGATCTTGAGTTGGAATTGCCGTGGCTTGCAACAGGCTGCGGCAATACGTGCGCTTTTGAACGTTCGGAAGCGTAGGAGTCCGGACATTATTTTTCTTATGGAAACACACTTGGACGAGTTCCCGGCAGAATGTTTGCATCGGCGGACCAAGATGGATCACAAGTATGTAGTGGGGAGCAATGGCCGCAGTGGGGGTTTGCTTTTGCTTTGGAAAAAAGAGTTAGCTGTATCTTTGAGAGACAAAACAGAGAATTTCATAGACGTTTTTGTGGGGAGTGGTTCTGAAAATTTCTGGAGGTTGACAGGGTTCTATGGAGAGCCTAAGTGGAAAGATAAACACTTATCCTGGGATAGATTAAGAGCGCTGAAGTCAGTGGTGGATATGCCGTGGATGGTAATTGGGGATATGAATGAGATCATGTTTTCTTTTGAGAAGGAAGGGGGTAATAATAGACCAAACCACTTCATGCAAAGTTTCAGAGATGTGGTAGCTGAATGTAATCTGTCGGACCATGGTTTCATCGGGGATAAATTCACATGGCACCGAGCTCTTATAGAGAACGTTTAGATCGTGCGCTTGTAAATGAAGGATGGAATGAAATGTTTCCAGGATCAGTCCTGGAGCATCTTGACTATTATAAGTCGGATCACAGGCCGATCATTATGAATCTGCATGAGGAAATTACTCAAGAAGCGGCGGGCCAAGCAGTGCTTCGTTTCGAGGCACGTTGGCTCAAGGAGGAGAAATTTCGGGATGTGGTCGAACAAGCCTGGCAGTCTACAGAAGGGAATATGGGACTTGCGGAAAAGCTTGCTTTGGTACATAAACAATTGCACGTATGGGATAAAACAGTATTGAAAAAGTCATCAAGGAAAATAAACAATGTACAGAGAGAGTTGGAGCAAGTTGCAAGGGATACTTTGACACACCAGAATGCTCAAAGGCAGAAAGATTTGGCCGAAGAACTTGAGAAACTACTTCAGATTGAAGAGATTCACTGGGCCCAAAGGAGCCGGATCAACTGGCTCATGTTTGGTGACAAAAATACTTCGTATTTCCACAATTTTGCCTCTGCTAGAAGGCTACGGAATAGGATCACCAAACTACGAGATGATCAAGGCGCATGGCTGGAGGGAACTGACTATCTGAATCCATTTATTTCAGATTATTTTGCGGGACTCTTCTCCACAGAGATTGATGAGCCTGACCCGGTGTTCCTTGAGAAGGTAAATCCAAGAGTTACCAGTGAGATGAACGAAGCCTTGCTGAAACCTTATACTGCAGAGGAGGTTAAGAAAGCTCTTTTTTCTATTGGAGACATGAAGGCGCCTGGGACTGATGGATTGCATGCTATATTTTTCAAGAAATGCTGGAATATCCTAGGGGGTGCTCTTACCAGTGAGGTTCTGAATGCAGTCAATAACAAGGTAACCCCGGATGGTTGGAACGACACTGTCATTGTACTCATTCCCAAGGTAGATACCCTGGAGAGAATTTCACAATACAGACCTATAAGTTTGTGTAATGTTCTTTATAAAGTGATCTCCAAAATGATAGCTTTCAGATTAAAAGCATGTCTTGATGATGTTATCTCTCCGGTACAAAGTGCTTTTGTGCCCGGCCGACTCATTACAGATAATATTCTCCTGTCCTATGAATGTCTTCACACAATAAAAAATAAGAAGAAGGGCAATACAGGGTATTGTGCTATAAAACTTGATATGCATAAGGCCTATGATCGAGTAGAATGGAAATTCTTGGAGAAAATGATGGTGAGATTGGGGTTCCACAAAGAGATTGTTGATCTTTTGATGGCATGCGTTACCTCAGTGAAATATAAGGTGCGGTACAATGATCAAGAAACAAAAGGTTTCATCCCTTCTAGGGGGCTCCGGCAAGGGGACCCCCTGTCACCATATTTGTTTCTTCTGTGTGCAGAGGGTTTATCTAGTGCTCTATCTCAAGCAGAGGAGGTTCGTGGCATTGAAGGGGTAAGGGTGTGCAGGAATGCACCATCAGTCTCTCATTTACTATTTGCTGATGATTCCCTAATCCTTATGAAGGCGGATATGAATAATGCAACCTCATTGAGACAAGTACTGTATGACTACTGCGCAAGTTCTGGTCAGATGGTGAGTGAAGGGAAAAGTAGCATATTTTTCAGTCCTAACGTGAATGTAGATGTCAAAGCTGAAATTTGCACAGAGCTTAACATTATGACGGAAGCCCTTTCAGATACATATCTTGGACTCCCCTCCATGATTGGGTTGGATAGAAGTGATAGTTTTACCCACCTGTTGGAAAGGGTGGTTAATCGACTGAAAGGTTGGAAAGAGAAATTGTTGTCCCTGGGGGGTAAGGAAATTTTACTAAAAGCAATCATTCAATCAATTCCAGTCCTTGCTATGGGTGTGTTTAAGATCCCAAAGAAGGTTTGTAAGGAAATCATAGATGCCATGTCAGCTTTCTGGTGGGGAGATACAGAGGAGGAGAAGAAAATGCACTGGCTAGCATGGTGGAAAATGTGCATACCAAAAGTTAGGGGAGGTATGGGATTTAGGGATCTCCATGCGTTTAACTTGGCGATGTTGGCAAAACAAAGCTGGAGGCTGTTAACACATCCTGAAACATTATGTGCCAAAGTTCTGCGGTCTAAATATTTTCCTGATGGGAATCTTCTTAAAGCAGGACCCAAAAAGGGGTCATCTTATACATGGCAAAGCATCTTGGCGGGGCTACAGACTTTCCGAAGAGGTCACATTTGGCGAATTGGTTCCGGTGAGAGAATTAATATATGGGATTATCATTGGATCCCTTCTAGCCACACTAGGATGGTCATAACAAGGAGGGGTAATTCCTTGCTCCGGACAGTCGACGAACTAATGGTTCCAGGAATTGCTAGTTGGGATGAGGCACTTATGAGAAGCATCTTCCTACCTCTGGATGCCGAGAGAATCTTAAGAATCCCACTGTCAGAAAATATTGTGGAGGACTTCGTCGCATGGAATAACACCAAATCTTTCTCTTTCACTGTCGATCGGCGTATTATGTTGAATGGGAACACCAATTTGGATCAAGATGTTCAAGCATCTAGGGCACATCAAATATTAATCCGGTTTGGGAAACGGTTTGGAAACTGGAGATACCAAGTAAAGTGAAGATATTTATTTGGCGGGCGCTTCATGGTTTAATCCCTGGTATAGCAGTCTTAGCTCGCAAACATATCAAGGTTTCACCCCTTTGTCCCGTGTGCAAGTCTGGTATGGAAGACATTAAGCACTTGATTTTCAGCTGCCCTAGAGCGATGTCAGTATGGCGTGCACTTGGCTTGGATGATGTTGTTAAACATGCCCTTATAGTGGATCGCTCCGGTTCTGTCGTTCTAGAAGAACTACTGCGAAGACCACGTGGTTCTTCGCCGGTGCTTGGCCAATTGGGACTACATGAAACATTGGCTGTGACTGCATGGTATATCTGGTGGGAAAGGAGAGAATCATGCAAGGGGCAAATGGTCAAAACTCCAAGGAGCACAACTTTTGCCGTTCATGCAATAACATGCAATTCGACAGCTAAGCCAAGGGACAACATTGCTGTGAAGTTTACGTGGGAAAAACCAGGCCAAGGATCATACAAACTGAACACTGACGCCTCGTTCTTTGAAAACGGTGTCGGAGCAATTGCTGCGATCATCAGGAACTGTCGAGGAGAAGCAGTGGCGGGAGTGGCAGAACCGTTCACATATGCTGATAGCGCGACTACAGCAGAAGCGTTGGCTCTTCGCCGAGGTCTACAACTTGTCAATCAAATGGGCAGCTCCAGGGTGACGGTTGGGTCAGATTGTTTGGAGATTATTTCAGCATGTAGAGGCGAGGCTGACATTTTGGCACCATATTCTGCGATCTTAGCAGATTGCTTCCGGTATGCCCATGATATTGCTTCAATTCAGTTTCAGCATTGTCCGAGGGAGGCAAATGGCTTGGCACATTTCTTAGCAAGACATGCTTTTGATTCAAACCTGATGTTTAGTTGGGACGATGATCCCCCTAGTTTCCTTTACCGCATGTTTTGAAGGATGTAATTCTCATTAACTCATAATAAAGTGCCGAGCAGGTTTTCCCTTCAAAAAAAATACAATGAGTTATGTATTGCCGGCACTCGATCTAAAACTGTTGGTGATGTTGAGCGGCCTCTGGAAACACTTTTTTTGAAAAGGGCCTCTAGAAACACTGAAGTTACTACTGCGGGTTCCATGCCCTCTTTGTGCTCTATAAAAGGCTCAAATTGATTAGGTGAATGGACTTGTACCATGGCTTGAACATCAAATTGAATTTGCACCAATATCTACATAACCGGCACTCCATCTAAAACTGTTGGTGTAGTTGCCGCGGCCTCTGGAAACAGTGAAGTTGGTACTGTGAGTTCCATGCCCTCGTTGTGCTCTGACCAAGACTCGGACTGATCACCTGGTTGGACTTGAGCGGACTGAACAGCTGTCGAAGTAAATGGCCACGGGTAGCCTAACCGACTCCCCCTGGCCCCTCAAAAAATTATCAGGTCATTTAAGCCTTCAAGTGTACGAAGCATAGGGCCGCCTTCCCCCGGCCGGCTATCCCCCGGGCCGACTCCCAGAAGGCGACCCAGTCCCAGAAACCTTCCCCAAGGAAGCTACGGGATGGCCGACTCCAGGAAGCCGGCTCCAAAAGGACCGACTCCCGAAAGCCGGCCATGAAGAACGCCGACTCCCAGAAGCCGGCCAAGACCGCACCCAGCAAGACTGTGTCCACATAACGGTGATAAGACGGGGCGTGGTCACAGTATGGCCCACTACCCCCGAATCCCGAAGCAGGCATGGCCACAGGACGCCGTACGGGTCAGCCATCTCCCGTCCGACGCGGCACTATAGCCATGCTGGCCTCAACGTCATCCACGACAGACGCCAGTATGGCCCGCGGGCGGCGGGCCCCTTTAGCCAGTGAGACGCTCGAAGGCGGCCCGGCCTCCCCTAGTCGGCCGGGAGCGTAGCCGGCCCCTAGGAGCCGGCTACCTTCCTCCCTTGAAACATGTGCCACATTAAGGAGACAAGACGAGGTAAGGCTACAGTGAGAGCCCGCAAGGCGGCTACGCTGTAGCCATGCTTACCTCGACAAAGCCCTCGTCATCGGGGACGAGGCAACAGTAACCAGCCGCCGACAAGACCCCCAAGCGGTGGGGCCGGCCTGTCGACCAAGAGGCCGGCAGCCGGCGGGACCCACCAGTCGGCGGGACCCACCAGTCGGCGGGCTCCAATGGCCGGCGGAGAAGCCGGCGAACACAGACACTGACGGCTGGGACCCGCGCCCAGTCGGATTACTATTGTACCCCTGGGGGGTAGGCCTATATAAACCCCCCGGGGCACCCATGCAAAGGGTTGGTCTCATAGAATTACACACACCACATAGAGAGAAAAGGAGAGCTAGCCTTGCCCTTCTTCTCCCTCTAACCCGACAGCTCAAGGAGCGTTTGTAGCTACTCATTTCGATCTAGTGATCATGCGGAGACCCCGCAGAGCAGGACTAGGGGTGTTATCTCCACGGAGAGCCCCGAACCTGGGTAAGATTCGCCGGCGTGCATGTCTTCGCCTCATCCCGTTTCCAGGCACCGGCGACGTCTTACTGGCTCCCACAATGATAAGCCACCCGTTGGCATATGTCGCACCTACCACCCGACATTTGGCGCCCACTGTGGGGCCAGGTGCACCGTCGTCCGGAGACCTGTTCTGGACGGGAACCATTTTTCTCCCCCGCGAGCGCAGCCAGCCAGCTGCGCCCGACGGCGTTTGCCCCGACGCGCTGCAAGGCATCGACGACGCCTGCGCAGCGAGCCGCCTCGCCGATCTGCTCGGCGAGACTCGCATCTCCGACGAGCCCGCGTCCGACGCGGGCACGGACTACTCCGAGAGCCGCCTCGTCAGCCTCCTCGACCAACTTCACGTCTCCAGCGAGCATGCTGTAGACTTGGAGTCGGTCGGCTCCACCGACCCGATGCTTGTCGACTCCGACACGGCATCGCTCGACGCCTACCCCTCCGACGTGGTAGTCTTCGATGACCCTCTCCCTCGAGCTGACAGCGGCAGCAGCGCTGTCACCGAAGTGCTGGTCATCAGCCACGTCGCCAACTTGGGCGAGAACGCCCACGACGCCCTGCAAGCGGCGATGCACGACTTATCCGTCCCCATCCCGGCCGACGCCGACGCCGAGACCTTGGAGGCACGCCGCCTTGCCCTCATCGCGGAAGGCCAGAAGATAGCCTCCATGAGATGCCTCACCGAGGCTCACCAGCGCGAAGTCGACCGCGCCGCCTTTGGCATGCCGCCTCATGGCGGGCCGAGCCGAGCCGGCTTCGTCCAGAAGCGCGGCGCGGCTATCGCCAGCATGCTGGGGGCAGACCGCCCCGTCTACGCCACCCCGCTCGAGAATCTGCGAGCCGCTCAGGCGGCCGCTGAAGAGCTAAATGGGCTGGGAGCCGATGAGCTCCCCTACATGACAAGGCGAATCCAGCAGCTAATCGACGCGGCCGCAGAGCGACACGAAGCTGGCGCCTGCGCTGAGAGTCCTCCCCCGCGCCGAGAGCACGTCGCGACATCCCGGTCGCCAACTGCGAGCGGCGCCCAAGCGAGGAAAGACAAGGAGCCGGCTGCTAGCCGCAGCCGGACTCGGATCACCATCGAGCGCAACGCGGAAGGCCGCCCTCGAGCAGTGGAGCGCCAAGGAAATCCGCCTCCTCCCCCGCCTCGAGGGGAGAGATATCCCACCCCGCCGCCTGTCACGCATCCGACTCTTGGAGGCCGACTAGGCCACCGCGAAGGAGTCGGCGAGAACGACGCCCGCCACCGGATCGACCGCCTGGCTCGGTCCCTGGTGCTAGACGAAGAAGACGATGTCGGTCCGCCATGCTTTGGCCCCCGCATCCGCGACGAGCCCTTCCCCAAAGGGTTCTCGCTCCCCAGAGACACGCCCAAGTACAACGGCTCTGTGAAGCCGGAAGATTGGCTCATCGACTACTCTACGGCTGTCAGTATAGCCAACGGCAACCGGCGCGTAGCCGTGAAGTATGTCCCCCTCATGCTGCAAGGCACGACGCGCACCTGGCTCAACAGCCTCAAGCCCTACAGCGTCAATAGCTGGCTGGACTTCACAGAAGTCTTTATCCGCAACTTCACTAGCACGTACAAGCGGCCTCCCAAGCCGCGCCAACTCTCCCTATGCGTCCAAGGGCCCAACGAGTCGACCCGCGACTACCTCACGCGATGGGCCGAGCTCCGCAACTCCTGCGAGGGGGTGCACGAGGTTCAGGCCATCGAGTACTTCACCGCCGGGTGCCGAGAGGGCACCCTCCTCAAGCACCAACTCCTCTGCGACGAGCTGGCTACCCTCGACGAACTGCTGATCATCGCGGACAAGTACACCACGGCCGACTCCTCGATGAAAACCGAGCTTCGAGTGGACGCCTCTGGGAAGGTGATCGCTCCGGCTCCCAAGACGCCGGCTGGCGACCCTAATCGGCGCCCCAACCAGAACGACCACAAGCGCAAGGCCCCCATGCCGCCTTCCACCAGTCGGCAGGTGGCCACAGTTGAAGATGAGCAGCCCGAAGAACGGCCCGCTCCCAAGAAGAAGGGCGGCAGGCCGGCTTGGCAGCCGGCTTTCTCCTATGAGCAGACTCTCGATGCCCCCTGCAAGTTCCACAGCGGCGCGAAGCCGTCCAACCATACGACCCGAAAGTGCCACTGGCTCACGCGGATCTCCAAGGGCGAGGGGCTGGTGCCGCCTCCGCCTCCCGGCCCGCCGCCTCCAGCCCCCCAGCAGCCAGCTGCTCGACCAGCAGTCGGGGCCATTCAAGATGATTTCCCTGAAGAGCACGCCGCCTACGTCGTCTTCACCAGCCAAGTTGAAGACAAGCGCAGTCGGCGCCGACAGCACCAAGAGGTCAACGCAGTCGCCTCTAGCAACCCCGAGTTCATGCACTGGTCCGAGAAGCCCATCAACTGGAGCCAGGCCGACCACCCAGAGGTGATGCCGTCCCCTGGCTCCTACGCATTAGTATTGGATGTCACCCTCGCAACGGAGAGGCGAGCTGCCCGATTCTCCCGCGTCCTGATTGATGGCGGAAGCAGTATCAACATACTGTACCGCGATACCATGGAGAAGCTGAACATCAAGGCGAAGCAGCTCATGCCAAGCCGGACCGTGTTCCATGGCATCGTACCCGGCTTGTCCTGTTCCCCGATCGGAAAGATCAAGATGGATGTTCTCTTCGGAGACAAGGATCATTTTCGCCGAGAAGCGATCTTGTTCGAGGTAGTGGATCTAGAGAGCCCTTACCATGCCTTGCTTGGCTGACCTGCTCTGGCCAGGTTCATGGCTGTGCCCCACTACGCCTACCTGAAGATGAAGATGCCGAGCTCGAAGGGGATCATCACTGTAGCCGGCGACTACAAGAAGTCCATCGAATGCGCTGCAGCCAGCAGTCGGCTGGCCGAGTCCCTCGTAGTAGCGGAAGAGAAGAAGATGCTGGAGCGAGTTGTGGCCATGGCCGGCAAGCAGCCGGCCTTGTCCCCCAACCCCAAAGATTATGATGCGCAGGGCTCCTTCCAGCCGGCCAAGGAGACGAAGAAGATACCTCTGGACCCGGAGAACCCGAAAAGGTTTGCTGTCATTGGGGCAAACCTGGACAGTAAATAGGAAGGCGAGCTCGTCGACTTCCTCCATGAGAATCGAGACGTCTTTACATGGTCCCCAAAGGACATGCCGGGTGTCCCGAAGGATTTCGCCAAGCACAAATTACACGTCCGAGCCGACGCGAAGCCGGTCAAGCAGCCCCTCCGCCGACTGTCAGAAGAGAAGCGAAGAATCGTAGGAGAAGAGATAGCCCGGCTCCTCGCCGCCGGCTTTATTATGGAAGTATTTTTCCCAGAGTGGCTTGCCAACCCAGTCTTAGTATTGAAGAAGAACAACAAGTGGCGTATGTGTATAGACTACACCAGCCTCAACAAGGCCTGCCCCAAAGACCCGTTTGCTTTGCCACGGATTGACCAAGTGATAGACTCCACGGCCGGATGCGAGCTGTTGAGTTTTTTGGATGCCTACTCAGGGTACCATCAGATCAAGTTGGACCCAGCAGACCGCCTGAAGACTGCCTTCATCACACCATTCGGAGCTTTCTGTTACCTGACTATGACATTCGGCTTAAGGAATGCCGGTGCCACTTTTCAGCGTTGCATGCAGAAATGCCTCCTCAAGCAACTCGGCAGAAATGCCCACGTCTACGTAGACGATATTGTGGTGAAGACAGAGAAGCGCGGCACCCTGCTGGAGGACCTCAAAGAAACATTTGCCAACTTGCGCCGATTCCACATCAAGCTCAACCCCGAGAAATGCGTGTTCGGAGTACCAGCCGGCCAGCTGCTAGGCTTTCTGGTCTCCGAACGCGGCATTGAGTGCAACCCTGTGAAGATCAAGGCCATTGAGAGGATGGAGATCCCCACCAAGTTGCGGGATGTGCAGAAGTTCACTGGGTGCCTGGCCTCCTTAAACCGCTTTATCAGCCGGCTAGGAGAGAAGGCTCTCCCCCTGTACCGACTCATGAAGAATCCACTCATTTAGAGTGGAATGACCAAGCCGACCAAGCCTTCCATGAGTTGAAGAAGATGTTGACTACTCCACCTGTCCTGGCGGCGCCGACTGAGAAGGAGCCCATGCTCCTCTACATTGCCGCGACTAGCCGAGTGGTCAGTACAATTGTCGTGGTCCAGCGCGCGGAAGAAGGCCGAGCCCAGCTAGTCCAGAGGCCGATGTATTATCTAAGCGAAGTACTATCCAGCTCAAAGCAAAACTACCCGCATTACCAGAAGATGTGCTATGGGGTGTACTTCGCCGCCAAGAAGCTGAAGCCCTACTTCCAAGAGCATCCCATCACGGTCGTGTGCACCGCCCCGCTCGCCGAGATCATAGGCAGCCGGGATGCATCCGGCCGGGTGGCCAAATGGGCCATTGCGCTAGCACCTTACACCATCTTTTACCAGCCCCGCACCGCCATCAAGTCCCAAGCATTGGCCGACTTCCTCGTCGACTGGGCCGAGACCCAGTACCTACCGCCGGCTCCCGACTCTACCCATTAGCGGATGCACTTCGACGGGTCCAAGATGCGCACCGGCTTGGGAGCCGGCATCGTCCTCACCTCTCCCAAAGGCGACAAACTCAGATACACGCTGCAAATCCACTTCGCCGCCTCCAACAACGTGGCCGAGTACGAGGCGCTCATACACGGGCTCCGGCTGGCCAACGAACTCGGCATACGCCGGATCCTGTGTTATGGCGACTCAGACTTGGTGGTCCAGCAGTCATCTGGCGACTGGGACGCCAAGGATGCGAACATGGCGAGCTATCGATTCCTCGTCCAGCAGATCAGTGGGTACTTTGAAGGGTGCGAGTTCCTTCACGTGCCACGGGCCGACAACGACCAAGCAGATGCCCTGGCGCGGATCGGCTCCACCCGACAGGCTATACCGACCGGTGTCTCTCTCCAGCGCCTCCTCAAGCCGTCCATCAAGCCGTCTCCAGAGTCGGACTCTATCTTCGTGCCGCCTGCCCCTGATGCAGCCGGATCCGACTGGAGGAACCCAGCAGGCGGCACGGGGACTTCGACAACCGGCCCGGGGACTGCCGTAGTCACACCCGGCCCGGGGACTTTAGAACCCGGCCCGGGGACCGCAGCAGTCGGCCCGGGGACTGCAGCAACACAAGAAGCGGTGGTCGACTCCAATTCCACGCCACCCAACCCGCCCGCCCGAGTCATGGTGGCCGTACTGACAGTAGCAGAAGTCACAGCTCCATCATGGGCCCAGCCCATCCTCAAATTCCTAGTCAACAGAGAGCTGCCGGCTGATGAGATCTCAGCAAGACTAGTGCAACGTCGAGCCGGAGCATACACAATAATAAACAAAGAACTTGTCAAGCGCAGTGTCACTGGAGTCTTCCAGCGCTGCGTCGAGCCAGAGAAAGGAGTGGCAATCCTCAAGGATATCCATCAAGGCGAATGCGGCCACCACGCAGCCTCAAGATCACTTGTGGCCAAAGCTTTCCGCCACGGTTTCTTTTGGCCAACTGCTTTGGAAGATGCCAAAGAGATAGTCAAGAGCTGCAAAGGATGCCAAGTCTTCAGTTCCAAGCAACACCTGCCGACTTCTGCACTCAAGACCATCCCCCTCACCTGGCCCTTTGCCGTCTGGGGGCTGGACATGGTGGGCCCATTCAAAACAGCCCGCGGCGGCTTGACACATCTGCTTGTCGCCGTGGACAAATTTACCAAGTGGATCGAAGCAAAGCCGATCAAGAAGCTGAACGGGCCGACTGCCGTGACGTTCATCACCGACATCACTACTCGGTACGGCGTGCTGCACAGCATCATCACCGACAACGGCACAAACTTTGCCAAAGGAGCACTGGCACGTTTCTGCGCGACGCAGGGTATCCGACTGGACTTAGCGTCCGTTGCCCACCCGCAGTCAAACGGCCAGGTCGAGCGAGCAAATGGACTTATCCTCTCCGGCATCAAGCCTCGACTGGTCATACCACTGGAGCGATCGGCCGGCTGCTGGCTCGATGAGCTGCCGGCTGTCCTCTGGAGTCTGCGTACTACCCCTAACAAGTCAACCGGCTTCACTCCGTTCTTCCTTGTATATGGTGCCGAGGCTGTCATCCCAACCGACATCGAGTTCGACTCGCCTCGGGTCACCATGTACACGAAGGCGGAGGCCAAGGAAGCGCGAGAAGACGGCGTCGACCTGCTGGAAGAAGGCCGGCTGTTGGCACTCAGCTGGTCCGCCATCTACCAGTAGGGGTTGCGTCGTTACCACAACCGCAAGGTCAAGCCAAGATCTTTCCAAGAGGGCGACCTTGTGCTCCGGCTGATCCAGCGAATAGCCGGCCAGCACAAGCTCTCGGCCCCTTGGGAAGGCCCTTTCGTCATCAGCAAGGCACTAGGCAATGACTCCTACTACCTGATCGACGCGCAAAAGCCAAGAGCACGCAAGAGGGATGATTCTGGCAAGGAGTCGGAGCGACCATGGAACGCGAACCTCCTGAGAAGATTTAAAGTTAAAAGCAGTATGTATCATGCTACCCTTTTGTATTAAGTACGAAACAACAGGCCCCCCGAGGAGCACTCGGGGACTGCCTTCCTTTATCTATGAATGACGAGTGTCATATTCATGAATGTATTATTACATTTGATTTTCTGTCTGGCACCGGGTTCGACTAGTCGGCCCGGGGACTGGCCGCCTTAAGTTATATTAAAGTTCTACCTGAAGTCAGACAAGTAGTGTGCTGGCTCCCGAGTCCTCTCTTGTTGAAAGTCGCAGCTCGAAGAACCGACTGTCCGACTAGCAAGAGCCAAGGCAGAAAGGATGCCCACACGAAAAATGGCTAAGGACTAACGAACTTGTATAGCGAAAAGACGGCCTCCAACCACGCTTGCCGGCTGTCAGAACAGCCGGCTGGCCGGCTTCCCAAACACTTCGCTACAATCCAACAAAGCTAGAGTACTTGCCCTCCCAACTGGCCAAGCACTTCTCCAGCCACAGATTGCAGAGCAACTGTCCGACTGGGGAGGCGGCAACCAAGGAAGGGCGGCAAAGGAAACAGCAGAAGGATGAAAAGCAAAGAACAAGGGAAAGCCAAACGCATGCATAATCATATTTACATATAAAGCCCCCAACAGGCCGGCAATCAACATAGTTCGAATACACCCCCGGTGGGTGGAATTGTGCAAACTTAACAAAATATTGTTCCAAAAGTGATAAGACAGGAAAATAAAGATAGTAGACTAGACTAAAGGCGCGGTGTGGGAGCCGGGTTGGTCGGTGGAGACGGCGCCACCGGCTGGAGGAGTGGCCGGCTAGCGGGTCTCGGCTTGATCATCGCCGGCTGCAGGCGGTGCACCCGCGCGTGCCGTGTTGCTGGAGGCACGGTCAAGCTGAGGCTGACCGGCCGCTCCACCATCTGGCCCGGCGTCTTCACCCTCCTCCTCCTCCTCCTCTTCGCCCTCATCGCTGGAGTCGATCTCCTCCGCCGAGTCTTCGCCGTCTGCCGGGTTCAGCCCGAACCATTCCTCCGGCTGGGCAACACCGTTGTCGTCCACCTTAGGAGCGAAGGCGCTGGTGTCGGTGTAGTCGGCGATCGCTGAAGCCCGCCGGATGATAGCCGGCCGCGCCGGCTCCAGCTCCGTGTCGGCCTGCTGCCGCCAGGTGGCCAGCTGGTCTAGACTCAGCCCGGGATACCAGGCCTTGACGAACTCCAGCGCCCGCCTGGCGCCGGACCGAGCCGCCGAAGCCTTCCAGGCCTCGAAGCGGCCGACCGCCACCTCCAGCCAGTCGGCAGTCCGACTGGGGGTGCGGGGAATCACTTCACCAGGCCAGAGAGCGGCCAACACCTGCGCCCCAACACGTTGAAGCCGGCGGAGCAGGCGATGAGCCAGCTGGAGGCGGGCCTGGATCGCCAAGAGCTGCTCCTCCAGCGACCGGCGAGCGTTTGGCGCGATCTCGGCGCCAGCCTGCCTCTGTGCCTCACGGCGGGCCTCGATGATCTGGTTGGCGGCGGTAGAGTAGCCAGGGAAGTACTCTACGCAAGAAAGAAAGAGAAAGAAGAGAAAAACACCAAGTCAAAAAACGAGCCAAAACGGCAAGCGGCAAGCAAGGACGAAGAAGAAGGCGGCTTACCGTCAACCAAATCTTCGATCTGGCCATAGCCGTTGATCAGCGTCTGCTTCGCTTCGGCCCAGCTAGCCGCCTCTGTCTCATACTCGGCCTGGAGGGTGGCCTCGCTGTCCTCCACCGCCTTCAGGGCCGCCTTGTGGCTCTCCTCCTGGTCGGCCAACCTCTTGGCCAGGCGGTCACGCTCCTGCGCCAAGGCGGCAAACTCGGCCTCCTTAGCACGGAGGGCGGCCTGAGACCCTCCCAGCTGCTCCCTTAGACTGGCGTTGGCTGCTGCAGGGATGGCAGAGTAAAAGAAGCAATAATAAGAAGTCGTCAAGGAAGATCCGACCCGACTGCTCAGCAGTCGGCCCGAATCTCGGCGACTACACCCAATGGGTGCGCTGACGCGCCCCCACGTGAGATAAAAGACGAAGCACTTACCCCGACTCTCAGATAGGTCAGCAGTCTTCTGGGTCAGCTCCCGAGCCTGGGAGTTGAAGGCAGCCGCGCGGAGGTTGTGGTAGTCCTGCAAGTCAGGCAGAAGAGCGAAATGAGAACAAGAATAGCAAAACAAGGTCTGCTAGGAAGTTCCAAGCCGCCTGCTCAGCAGCTGACTCGGAACTCGGGGACTACACCCAGTGGGTGCGCTGACGCGCCCCCACGGAAGAAACCAAGATCAAAAAAGCAAAGACAAGAAGACTAACCCGGATGGCCGCCCGCGTCGCAAGGAACTCGTCGTTGTACTTCCTTAGCACCGTAGCCTGGGCTTGGAGCCGGGTCCGGACGTCCTGCGCGGCCACGTTCATCACGGCCGTCCCTCCGCCCGGCGTCCACCCCGAGCTGGCGCTGGCCGCCTCCATATCCTGGGCCGACGAGCTGGAGCCCGCGGCCGGCTGCGGCTCTGATGCAGCCTTCTGCGGCTCTGATGCGGCCTTCCCCGCGCGCTGGCGCAACGGCGTCCGGACCACTAGATCAGTCCTCGCGGCCGGCTGGGCCCCGGCCGATTGCACAGGCGGCAGGTTAGGCCGGCCGCCTTGAGTCGCCCCAGTCGGCGGGGCCGGTGCCGCCACCCTCTCCAGGACGACGACGTCGTCCTCCCTCTCCAGCCCCGGCTGGTCACCGCTGGCTTCTTCTGGCGAGGGCTCTGGGGCCCCAGGCGCCGCGACGCGCAGTGGGGTGACCAGCAAGGCCCCCTCCGGCATCGCCGCAGCCTCCGCTTGGGCCTTGGCCGCGGCGTCGGCGCGCGCCTTTGCCGCCTCCTCCTCCTGCGCCGCCTTGGCGGCGGCCGCCCTCAATGCCTCCGCCTCCCGCGCCTCCCGCGCCTCCCGCGCATTCCGCTCTGTCGCCGCCTGAAGATCGGCACGGGGGTCCACGCGGCGAGTGGTGCTCCCGGATCCTCCCGGCGACACAACGACGGAGGCGGCAGCAACCCGCTCGAGCGACAATGGAGCCCTGGTTTTTTTAAAGGACAAGGATTCAGGAACTACCAGAGAAAAGAAGAAAGAATACATGAAGGAGTATATACTTACGCCGACACCGTCTGCGGCTGCTTCACCGCCTTGCGGGAGCGGGCCGCCTTCGCGGCCGCCTCTTCCCGCCTGGTCGCCGCTGCCTCGCCCCTGGGCTTCTTCGGCCGACACCCGAACAAGCCCGGCGCGGCACGACGCTTTTGCCCGCCGCCCCGAGCAGGCGGCGCGGCGGAGGAACCCGCGTCGTGGCCAGGCGCCGGCTGGCGGCGTGGGACGACTTCCGCCTCGTCGTCATCCGGCCAGTCGTCAAAGCTGACTCCAAGCCCGGAGCCGCCTGCCTCGCCGCCGGCTTGGCCACCGCCCGCCTCGGTGTTGTCATCCATGGCGGCCGCCCCCAAGTCGGGGTCCTCCAGGTCATGCTCCGTCCGGTCGGGGACGAATCGGCGCTCCGCGTCCGACCCACCTGCAGGCCGAAGAAGAGGGCTCTGTCGAGACAAGCCGACTAGTCAGAGTCAGCCAAAAGGAACTCGGCGACAAAACTGAGAGAAGAAAGGGAAAAAGAGAACATACCATGGGTGGCGGGTGAGCTCGGCAATATGGCTCCTTGCCAAACTGCCACTCTGCGGAGAGCTTGTAGTTCGCAAGGTAGTTCACCATGTGGGCCAATTCGTCGTGCGGCATGTGTTTGGTGCACATCCGACTCGGATCGAGCTGGCCGCTCATCTGACAGATCAGATGAGGGCGGCTCTGGAGCGGAAGCATCCGGCGCGTGACGAAGGCGGCCAGCAGGTCGGGCCCAGATAGGCCCTCCGACTGGATCATCACCCGCAGTCGGGCGACAGCCGCGGCTCCAGCCGGCGTCAGCGTCACGGCCCGATAGGACCACTGGGGCCGCCTACCCGCCAGCGGGCCGGCTTCATAAGCCGGCAAATTGACGTAGTCGCCTTGCGGGGCGACGTTCTTCACATAGAAGTATGACTTCTGCCAGAGCTTCACCGACTGGATCAGCGTGATGACGGGGAAGGGGTTGTCGGCTGTCACCCTCCGCATCGCGATGAAGGCGCCACTCTGAGCCGGCACGCCCTGCATACGCGTGCCCAGCTTGGACTGGAAGAACTCCCCCCAGAGCTCGAGGGTGGGGAGGACGCTGAGGTAGCCTTCGCACAAGGTGACGAAGGCGGACAACAGCACCACCATGTTCGGGGTGAGGTGGTGCGGCTGGAGTTGGTAGAATTCAAGAAAGGAGAGGAAGAAGGCGCTCGCCGGCAAGCCGATGCCGCGCAAGAAATGCGAGCGGAAGACCACCCGCTCGCCTTCCTCCGGCTCCGGCTTGATCTCCTTCTCCGGCGCGAGACGGACCCGCACCTTGTCCGCGCCGGGCAGCCGCCGCGTCCTGCGGAGGAACTCGACGTGGTCCTCATGAACGTTGGAGCTGTCCCAGTCCCCGCCGTACTGCATCGTGACGTGAGGCCGATGAGAATGGGCGCGGCGGCGGGGAAAAGAGTGGTGGAACGGTGCAACGGCGAGACGCTGCTGTGAGGGAGAGCAGAAGGAAGAAGATGGCGGAGAGGAGAGGGGCGTGCGAGCGCCTGTCGCTTCCCCTCCCCCCTACTTATAGCCTCGTGCGGCGAAGCCGAGGAGGCGAGACGTGGGATTAACTGCACCCACTCCCCCCGCGTCCCGCGATTGCTGCGCCCTAAATGCGTGCCGAAACCGCCGCAGGAAGACGTGCGGGCGGCTTTGGGCCGCAGAGAATCCGTGCCTGGGCCCGGGCGTAGGAGTGGTGGGCCCCCGACCTGCGGCGACGTCTCGTCGCGCACGTGGGCTGGCAGGCTTTTTTAGCCAAGGGATGCCACGTGGTTCGCAGGCGGCGAGTGGCCGGCCCGCAGCCCGGCGCGCGAGCCAGCAGACTCCCGCCCTCCGACTTCAAAAAATTTCGCCAAGACGGCGCGCCCAACCGAAGCCGGCTCCCAGCTGCCGGCTTGTCAAGATAGGAAGCTGAATGAACTTCTCGACTTCCACCCAACCTCGAAGCCCAATCAGCTTCGGGGACTACTGCCGGAGTAAATGGCCACGGGTAGCCTAACCGACTCCCCCTGGCCCCTCAAAAAATTATCAGGTCATTTAAGCCTTCAAGCGTACGAAGCATAGAGCCGCCTTCCCCCGGCCGGCTATCCCCCGGGCCGACTCCCAGAAGGCGACCCAGTCCCAGAAACCTTCCCCAAGGAAGCTACGGGATGGCCGACTCCAGGAAGCCGGCTCCAAAAGGACCGACTCCTGAAAGCCGGCCATGAAGAACGCCGACTCCCAGAAGCCGGCCAAGACCGCACCCACCAAGACTGTGTCCACATAACGGTGATAAGACGGGGTGTGGTCACAGTACGGCCCACTACCCCCGAATCCCGAAGCAGGCATGGCCACAGGACGCCGTACGGGTCAGCCATCTCCCGTCAGGCGCGGCACTGTAGCCATGTTGGCCTCAATGTCATCCACGACAGACGCCAGTACGGCCCGCGGGCGGTGGGCCCCTTTAGCCAGTGAGACGCTCGAAGGCGGCCCGGCCTCCCCTAGTCGGCCGGGAGCGTAGTCGGCCCGCAGGAGCCGGCTACCTCCCTCCCTTGAAACATGTGCCACATTAAGGAGACAAGACGAGGTAAGGCTACAGTGAGAGCCCGCAAGGCGGCTACGCTATAGCCATGCTTACCTCGACAAAGCCCTCGTCATCGGGGGCGAGGCAACAGTAACCAGCCGCCGACAAGACCCCCAAGCGGTGGGGCCGGCCTGTCGACCAAGAGGCCGGCAGCTGGCGGGACCCACCAGTCGGCGGGCCCCAATGGCCGACGGAGAAGCTGGCGAACACAGACACTGACGGCTGGGACCCGCGCCCAGTCGGATTACTATTGTACCCCTGGGGGGTAGGCCTATATAAACCCCCCGGGGCACCCATGCAAAGGGTTGGTCTCATAGAATTACACACACCACACAGAGAGAAAAGGAGAGCTAGCCTTGCCCTTCTTCTCGCTCTAACCCGACAGCTCAAGGAGCGTTTGTAGCTACTCATTTCGATCTAGTGATCATGCGAAGGCCCCGCAGAGCAGGACTAGGGGTGTTATCTCCACGGAGAGCCCCGAACCTGGGTAAGATTCGCCGGCGTGCATGTCTTCGCCTCATCCCGTTTCCAGGCACCAACGACGTCTTACTGGCTCCCACAATGATAAGCCACCCGTTGGCATATGTCGCACCTACCACCCGACAACAGCTAATAAAATGCCATCATTCAGTGAAAACTGAATTCTTTGTGCATCTAAAGCACACCGAGCAGTCTCATTTTGGAAAATTTGATTGAGATTCTTTAGGCATCTTGCTCTTTTTGGAAATTTTGATTGAGATTCTTCATTGCCATGTTCCTGAAGTGGAATAAAATATTTCTTACAATCTTTGTTACGTAAAAGGAAGAAAAAGGCCAAATCTGATAACCATGAACAAATATGCTTATTCCTTAATACATTTTGAGAGGCTCCTGGTTCCTGTGCATCAGTATTCGCATGAATGTGCAATTGACAATGCAGATAAAAAAGGAAAGGAACTGGTGGAAGGCGCCATTAGCACGTAAGAAAATACTGGAAAGAGAACTAGAGACTGTGTGCGAGTGACAAAAGGTGTGAGACGATCTGGGAACGGTTGGAAGAAAAGGTAAGGCAACAGGGTGCTAAATTTAAGCAAGTATTGTCCGTACGATCATTGGAATCAGCTTAGCTGAAAAAGGCAGATCTGGTTGAACTAGGAGTCTAATTGAAACCTTCTCCTTCTTCATCACACAAATAACTCAAACTGCCATATATGACATAGTAAAGCTGAAGGTGTACATCGAAGTAAAATACAACACAAAAATCTGATTGGAGAACATAAACTCTGAAATACGAATAGGTCCACTTAACCCCATGAACTATAAAACTATGGTATTAAAACCCCTGAATCTACTGCACAACATTACCTGATCTATTGCACCCTGGAGTGTGTTATCACAACTAGCCTTAAAGAAAGATTCACATCGTTTTGAATAATTGACGACGGATGTCATTGGCGGATCTAGGGGTGGGGTCATTATGGGGGCCATGGCCCCCATACACAAATTACAAATTCTATTTTACTAGTGCAATATTTGTCCATCATACTAACTAGCTTAGCCCGCGCGGCATGCCCGCCGCGCCTGTCGGTAAATCACAATGTAGACCGTGGTTGAAACGATACAATTATAAACAATTATGAGTTAACAGAATACGCATTGCGGCTTTATATGTTTCTTTTACTATTAGGTAAAGAAAAGCATATTAGTATATATGAAAGTTCAAGATGGCAAACAAGTACATTTATTGCAACCATGCATGCTACATGCTGATAAACAGAACAATAAGAGCATCTCCAGCCGCGCCCCCAACAGGCCCCCCAGGCCACTTATTGGCGCCGTCGCCAAAAAAACGCCCCAGTCGCGCCCACAGGACGCCGAAAAGCGCCGGTTCGGCCCGTTTTTGGGCCCGGCGGTCGCAGGCCGAACCCGACACACTAGGGGGCGATCGGGGGCTCCGGCGCAAGGGAAAAGCGCGACTGGCCCACACCGTCAGTGTAGCAACCCGACCTCAAACAGTCAAGTCTCTGTGCTTCAGTGTCATCCCTGGATCGGTAATGCTGACACACACAGTACTCGAAGGATTTATAACAGAGTAGCAATCACACACTTATTACATCGAATGTCTCAGAAGAGAACTTACTACAACAAATATGGCTTAAGGCCATCTAATACGATAACAGCGGAAGGTTTGGAAGATAAAGTGAGTCCATTAACTCCAACGGCATAGCTGAGCTGCATGGCAACGATCTAACGAACCTTACTCCTCGTGTGAAAAGTCTGCAACATGATACGTTGCAGCCCGGAAACGGTTCAGCACATGGAATATGCTGGCAATATAACACAGTAGAGCAAGA
The DNA here is from genome assembly GCF_018294505.1 of Triticum aestivum. Lineage (NCBI taxonomy): Eukaryota > Viridiplantae > Streptophyta > Magnoliopsida > Poales > Poaceae > Triticum > Triticum aestivum. The sequence continues at coordinate 328,492,288 of NC_057811.1, read as the reverse complement.
ACTTAATAATGCTATCACTACATGCATATTTGGCTGGTGGAAAGCTCTATGGTTATAGTTTTTGCGAAAAGCCAATTTTTCCCTACAACAAAGGAATAAGTTTTATTTTAACTATCATGGTAGTTGAAACATCATTGAGAAGGCTCCTCCAACTCAATCCCAATTAAAGTAATTATCAACCCAACAATATTAAATTAGAGTGATGATATACTTAGGATAATCCAAGTACTAGATACTCAAGACGTCCATAACCGGGGACACGGCTAACCATGATTAGATTGTACACTCTGCAGAGGTTTGCACACTTTTCCCCACAAGACTCGATCTCCTCCGTTGGAGTTCTCGCACTACATGGTGTTTGAGAAATGGATGACCGAGACACAGTCTTTCAGAAACATTAACACTTCACTCCGGGCAGACCATACCAAACCTACATCCCTCTACCTGCTGATCCACCTCTTCAAGAGCTCATGAAACTTACTCAACTATGCTAGAGCCCATAATAGCTTGTGGCTGCACACGGAAGTTTCTAGCATGAAAATATCTTAGTTCCCTTCGTGCCTGGGTGGCGGACCTTAGGATTATCACACGGGTACTCCGGGAAATCCTAGGACAACACTGGATTCTCCAGGTGCCCGACAAGAAATCCACCCAGATGTGTATTTAAGTTGCCACCTTAGTTGAACCATCAATTAACAATCTCCCATGTGTCATGGATTCACTCACCCAAACCACGTCTACGAGCATAGCATAGCAATATAAGCAATACGTAGAAGTAACTCCCAAGGGTTTGAATATAACAGGCAATAGGTTCTACCTCATCAACTAGTTCCCAATACCCACAAGTTAATCACATCCTAGTCATGCAATGTTTGAGGATTGGAACTAATGCATAAAAACTGGGTATGAAAGGAGTATGATCAATGTGTTACTTGCCTTGCTGACGATCCGCAAAACCTAGGGACTCGTAGTAGCACGCTTCGCACTCCGGGAATTCTATCGCAAACAAACAATAGCATACATAAGCAATCAAGCAAAGATGCACGGGCAAGACTCAAATAAGAAGAATTGACCAGAAAGTTCAACTTAAGAACTCTGGTTTGCGAAAAGAATCAAATCAAACGGAGCAACGAAACTCACACTGCGAAAGAAACAAGATCCGTTTACTAATCTGAACTAAAGTCAAATTTTACAGTACCAAAATCTTGTTCAAGTTGATTAAACAGAAAGAGGGTTTCGAGACGAAGATCTAGGCGCTTGAATCGCCTGATTCCAATTAATGAGCGAAAAGATAAACTAACACGAAAATCGGATCAGAAATCGCGATCGAAAATAATCGCGGAAAATTCGGGAAAAAGAAAACTGACGAACAGGCTAACGAACGAACGTTCGTTGTTTGTAACTAGCGAGCGAAAACCGTTCGTTAAAACGAACGTACGGACGACTGTCCACTAAATAAACTAAACCGTGAAAATCGGCGAACCGATCTAAAAAAATGAAACTAGGGTTTTATAAAAAAAACCGACGGTTTTTACCTAAACCGAAAAAAACGAACGGCGAGATCGGATCGGCAGCGGCTCCGGCGGGTTCCGCGGCGGCTCCGGCGGGGCGGGGTGGGGCTGCGAGTGGTGCGGTGGGGCGGCGGTGGTGCGGCGCGGCAAGCGGCAGGTGCTGCTGCTGCTTGCGGCGATGGGGTGACGATTTGGGGCGGGGGTGGCGGCTTATAAAGGGGAGGGGGCAAGGCTTGCCTGGGGGAGGAGGCGGGAGGAGTCCCGGGCGGCGACGGCGGCGGCGGCTGTGTCCTGGCCGGACTTGGGCACGGGGAGGCGGTGGCGCGGGGTGGGCCGGCCTGGCTCGGCTGGGCTTCGGCTCAGTCGGGCGCTGGAGATTTTTTTTTATAAATAATTTCGCCGGAACTTAAATAAATCTTAGAAAATAAAATAAAAATCTATAAATGCCAAAACAAATTTTCACCGTCTAAATAAAATATTTAGAACGAGATGAACATTTTCTTGGCCCTAAAATGCAATTTTGAAAAACGTGCAATTTTTCTAATGCAAATAAAATAGCAATAAAATCCGAATAAAATCAAATATTTGATTTTAATATTTTTCCTCCAATATTTCAATTATTTTGGAGAAGTCATATTATCTCCTCTCATATATTTTAATATGAAATATTTTTGGAGAGAAAAATAATTAAAACCAATAATCCTCGTTTCAATATTTGATAAAATTCAAATATGAAAACAATGAAATCCCCAACTCTCTCCGAGGGTCCTTGAGTTGCTTAGGATTTCGAGGATCGCGAAACGGAATGCATCAAAATATGATATGCATGAATGATCTATGTATAACATTCCAAATTGAAAATTTGGGATGTTACAAAACTACCCCCCTTAAGATGAATCTCGCCCTCGAGATTCGGGTTGGCTAGAAAATAGGTGTGGGTGGTCTTTGCGAAGATCATCCTCTCGTTCCCAGGTGGCTTCATCCTCGGTATGGTGACTCCACTGAACTTTGCAAAACTTGATAACCTTGTTGCGAGTGACTCGGCTGGCAAATTCAAGAATCCTGACTGGCTTCTCCTCATAGGTCAGATTACTGTCCAACTGAATCGCCTCCAAGGGTACTGTATCTCTTAACGGTATATCGGCCATCTCAGCATGACACTTCTTCAGCTGTGAAACATGAAACACATCATGAACTCCTGACAGTCCTTCAGGTAACTCCAACTTGTAGGCAACTTCTCCCATATGTTCCAAAACACAATATGGTCCTACAAATCTCGGGGCTAACTTTCCCTTGACTCCAAAACGTTTCACTCCTCGCAAGGGTGATACTCGCAGATATGCTCTGTCTCCAATTTCATAGGTTACCTCCTTGCGTTTCGAATCTGCATAACTCTTCTGCCTGGACTGAGCTACTTTCAGTCTATCTCGAATCAACTTAACTTTCTCTTCAGACTCCTTGATCAAGTCTGGTCCAAACAACTGTCGGTCTCCAACTTCATCCCACATCAACGGTGTTCTGCACCTTCGTCCATACAGGGCTTCGAACGGTGCCATCTTCAAACTGGCTTGGTAGCTATTGTTGTATGAGAACTCTGCGTAGGGCAAATTGTCATCCCAACTAGATCCATAATCCAGCGCACAAGCCCTCAACATGTCCTCCAGAATCTGGTTGACTCTCTCGGTCTGTCCATCCGTCTGCGGGTGAAATGCTGTACTGAACTCCAATCTCGTTCCCAAAGTCTGGTGCAGTTGATGCCAAAACTTTGATGTAAACTGTGTTCCTCTATCTGATACGATGGTCCTCGGAACTCCATGCAGACATACGATCCTGGTCATGTATATCTTGGCCAACTTCGCACTTGTATAGGTTGTTTTCACTGGGATAAAGTGAGCTACTTTGGTGAAGCGATCAACTACTACCCATATAGAATCATATCCTGATTTGGTCCTGGGTAATCCAGTGATGAAATCCATGCCAAGTTTATCCCACTTCCATTCGGCTATCGGCATAGGCTGTAACAATCCTGCTGGCTTTTGATGTTCTGCCTTCACTCTCTGACATACATCACATACGGCTACATACTCGGCAATATCCTTCTTCATACCTGTCCACCAGAAACGTTCCTTCAAATCCAAATACATCTTGGTGTTTCCGGGGTGTATCGAGTATGGTGAGTCATGAGCCTCCTGAAGTATTAACTTCCTGATCGCTGTGTTATTGGGCACATAAACACGGTCCTCAAACCATAAGGTGTCGTGCTCATCCTCACGAAAACCTTTGGCCTTTCCCTTTCTCATTCTTTCTTTTATCTCGGCAATCTCTTTGTCATCCTTCTGAGCTTCTCGAATCTTTCCTAACAATGTAGACTGAACCTCCATTGTTGCAACAAAACCTCTAGGAACAATCTCCAATCGAAGTTCCCTGAGATCCTCTGCTAACTCCTTTGGCAATCCCGTGCTCACTAGGGTGTTAGCATAACTCTTCCAACTCAAAGCGTCTGCTACGACATTGGCCTTGCCTGGATGATAGTGCAGCTTCATGTCATAATCCTTTATAAGCTCCAACCATCTCCTCTGCCTAAGGTTCAGCTCCTTCTGTGTGAAAATGTACTTCAAACTCTTATGATCCGTGTACACATCACAGTGATTTCCAATAAGGTAATGTCTCCAAGTCTTGAGCGCATGCACTACTGCTGCTAACTCCAAATCATGCGTGGCATAATTCAATTCGTGTGGTTTTAGTTGTCGTGAGGCATACGAAACAACTCTTCCGTCAATGAATCTTCGATAGTATCTCGCGAGTCCAATAAAATTGCGGATCTCGCTAACTGAAGTGGGTGCCAACCATTCAGTGACTGACTGAACCTTGGTGGGGTCTACTGCTATACCTTCTCCTGATATAACATGTCCAAGGAATTCGACTTCCTTCAACCAAAACTCGCATTTGCTGAACTTGGCATACAACTGGTGTTCCCTGAGTTTCTCGAGAACTAAACGCAATGCTCTTCGTGCTCCTCCTCATTCTTCGACTATACCATTATATCATCAATGAACACCACAACAAACTTATCCAAATATTCCATGAACACTTTGTTCATCATGCTCATGAAATAGGCAGGGGCGTTAGTTAGTCCAAATGACATGACCGTATATTCATACAACCCGTACCGTGTGGTGAATGTTGTCTTTGGTATATCCTTCTCTCGGATCTTCAGCTGGTGATATCCTGATCGCAGGTCGATCTTTGAAAACACCTTGGCTCCTTGTAGTTGGTCAAACAAGTCATTGATCATCGGTAGTGGGTATTTGTTCTTGATCGTCACTTCATTTAATGCACGATAATCAACAACCATTCTTAGAGACTTATCCTTCTTCTCAACCAAAAGCACTGGGGCTCCCCATGGTGATGAACTCCGTCGAATGTAACCTTTCTCCAATAACTCCTTGATCTGCTTCTTAATCTCCTCCGGATCATTTGCGGGCATCCGATAGGGTCTCTTTGATATAGGCCCTGTACCTGGCAATAGCTCTATCAAAAACTCGATGTCTCGATCCGGTGGCATGCCTGGTAACTCCTCTGGAAAAACATCTGGGTAATCCTTCACTACAGGCACTTCCTCCTGAACAACTCCCATGAGGGTATTTACTTGGCTCCTCCTAGGCGTATGCCTAGATACATACATAATCCTTTTCCCCTCCGGGTGGTGAGATAAATCGACTTACTAGCACAGTCAATGCTTCCTCCATACTTTGACATCCAGTCCATGCCTAATATCACATCCAAACCTTGTGACTCCAAAATTATTAGGTCTGACAGGAAAACATGGCTACCAATGGTTAGGGGTATCTGGTCGCACCATCGACTAGCCATATACTCTGCTCCAGGTGAACTCACTAACATAGGGGTCCTAAGGGTTTGGGTTGGTAGTTTAAAATTATCCACGAATCCCCTTGATATGTATGAATGCGATGCACCAGTATCAAAAAGAACAAGGGCGGTAAAAGACTTAACCAAAAACTTACCTATAACCGCGTCTGGCTGCTCTTCAACCTCCTCCACATTAATGTGGTTCACTTGTCCTTTGTTGAATGGATTGGGCTTCTTCCCAGCACTCCCATTGCTGTTTCCATTCTTCGCTTCAGGGCACTCGGTGGCATAGTGTCCAGTCTTCCCGCACTTAAAGCAAGTAATGTGACTTAGATCTCTTTTGGCGGGTATGGTTGGATTGGAGCGGTTCTGATTGTTGCTTGTTCTATTCCCAGTCCCATTCTTAGAACCATTGTGGTTATGCGAACTTCCTCCGGTGTGGTTATGACCTCCATGGTTATGAACAAGTCCTCCCGAGTTCGGGGTTAGGCGAGGTTTCTGCTGAGCTCCTGAGTTATACCTCCCTTGCCCATACTTCCTCTTACGGCTCTCAATTTTCTGCTGCTTCCCTTCAATCATAAGAGCCTTATCTACCAACTCCTGGTAATTGTTGAATGTTGCCACCATCAACTGCATGCTCATCTCATCATTCAGCCCTTCCATAAACTTCTCCTGCTTCGCGGCATCTGTGGCCACATCATCAGGGGCATAGCGAGATAACTTGCTAAACTCATCCACGTACTGAGCTACAGTACGGTTCCCCTGGCGTAAGTTGTGAAACTCACGCTTCTTCATGTTCATAGCTCCAGTTGAGACATTGGTTGTGCGAAAAGCTTGCTGAAACTGATCCCAAGTGACGTTGGCTATGGGGAAAGTGGCCGTATAATTCTCCCACCATGAGGCTGCTGGTCCATCCAATTGATGTGCGGCAAAACGCACCTTCTCAGCATCTGTGCATCCTGCGATGGTTAACTCCCTTCCAATACGGCGTAGCCAATCATCAGCAACTATAGGCTCGGTGCTACTGGAAAACACCGGCGGCTGCAACCTCAGAAAGCGAGCTAAGTTATCAACTGGAGGCGGGTTGTTGTTGTTGTTGCCTTGGTTCTGGACTAACAATTGCATCAAGGCATTCTGCTGCTGGATCAATTGAGTAAGCTCTGGTGGGAAGGCAAATCCGGTGTCACGTCTTGGAGGCATCTGGTGGGTTTAGAGGGGAGAGATTAGAATAGAAAAGGGGTCTAGTGAGAAAGCACTACCCATATGCACATGAGACAAACACAATCATTTCACTCAATCAATCAAGCAAGGGCATACAAACGGTCTAGAACTATCGTTAAACTCAACTACTACTATATACATGGGGGAATACTACTAGTCATTTGGTGGTCATCTAGAAATTTTGATCGGTGGAAGACTCCATGATGTCTGCTCCAGCTTCGTCTTCAAAGTCATCATCACTGGGGTCGGAGTCGGTGTCGTCGATGATGATGTAGTTCTCTGGGCAAGTTGAATCGTCGTCCTCTCCTCCTGGCGCGGGATCTCCCATGAATACTCCGATCTTCTTTATCAGGTCATCATTCTTCTCCAATAGTGTTGCAATTTCCTCCTTATATCCATCGCTTGTAGACTTGAGTTCTTCTTCTAGCTCGATGATCCTTGTCTTCACCTTCTTCAAATCTATCATGTCTGCGCACATCTGATTCTCCTGGCGTCGAATGTGTTGGTTTAACTCCTGGATGAAAGCTGCAATGGATCTGTCCTTCTTGGTGCTGATCATTTCCCATTGCTCATCTCGGCGCCCACATATCTGGTAGATAGTGTCCTTGAGATCCTTGTTGTAGACTTCTCCAATGCGTCCCGTGGTAATGTGGGCTGCCATGCTCTTGCCTAGACTCCAGGTGGGTGCTTTAAAAGAAAATTCTATGGGCTTAGTGGTTGGCGAGAACGTCCTTCCTGGAACTTGAACTTGAATCATCCAGCGCTCCTCTTCTGGTAAAGTGGCGTTGTAGGTCCCAGTGAAGCTTCTATTCCGATGTTCAGGTACCTAGTGACTTCCTTCAAGTGGCGTCCAAAGGGTGTGTCTTCATTCGGTTGTGCAAAATTGTTCTTCAAATCCGCCATCCTAAAGAGTAGAAAATGGAGAGGAGTCAGAAATGAGTAGAGAAGAGTGACCTATGGCTTATCTTAGTGGTCGTGTCCTACACTCAGCGTGTGCTCTGATACCATCTTGTAGCGACCCGACCTCAAACGGTCAAGTCTCTGTGCTTCAGTGTCATCCCTGGATCGGTAATGCTGACACACACAGTACTCGAAGGATTTATAACAGAGTAGCAATCACACACTTATTACATCGAATGTCTCAGAAGAGAACTTATTACAATAAATATGTCTTAAGGCCATCTAATACGATAACAACGGAAGGTTTGGAAGATAAAGTGAGTCCATCAACTCCAACGGCATAGCTGAGCTGCACAACAACGACCTAACGAACCTTACTCCTCGTCTGAAAAGTCTGCAACATAATACGTTGCAGCCCGAAAATGGGTCAGCACATGGAATATGCTGGCAATATAACACAGTAGAGCAAGAACAAAATAATGCTATCACTACATGCATATTTGGCTGGTGGAAAGCTCTATGGTTATAGTTTTTGCGAAAAGCCAATTTTTTCCCTGCAACAAAGGAATAAGTTTTATTTTAACTATCATGGTAGTTGAAACATCATTGAGAAGGTTCCTCCAACTCAATCCCAATTAAAGTAATTATCAACCCAACAATATTAAATTAGAGTGATGAGATACTTAGGATAATCCAAGTACTAGATACTCAAGACGTCCATAACCGGGGACACGGCTAACCATGATTAGATTGTACACTCTGCAGAGGTTTGCGCACTTTCCCCCACAAGACTCGATCTCCTCCATTGGATTTCTCGCACTACATGGTGTTTGAGAAACGGATGACCGAGACACAGTCTTTCAGAAACATTAACTCTTCACTCCGGGCAGACCATACCAAACCCACATCCCTCTACCTGCTGATCCACCTCTTCAAGAGCTCATGCAACTTACTCAACTATGCTAGAGCCCATAATAGCTTGTGGCTGCACACGGAAGTTTCTAGCATGAAAATATCTCAGTTCCCTTTGTGCCTGGGTGGCGGACCTTAGGATTATCACACGGGTACTCCGGGATATCCTAGGACAACACTGGATTCTCCAGGTTCCCGACAAGCAATCCACCCAGATGTGTATTTAAGTTGCCACCTTAGTTGAACCATCAATTAACAATCTCACATCTGTCATGGATTCGCTCACCCAAACCACGTCTACGAGCAAAGCATAGCAATATAAGCAATACGTAGAAGTAACTCCCAAGGGTTTGAATATAACAGGCAATAGGTTCTACCTCATCAACTACTTCCTAATACCCACAAGTTAATCACATCCTAGTCATGCAACGTTTGAGGATTGGAACTAATGCATAAAAACTGGGTATGAAAGGAGTATGATCAATGTGTTACTTGCCTTGCTGACGATCCGCAAAACCTAGGGACTCGTAGTAGCACGCTTCGCACTCCGGGAATTCTATCGCAAACAAACAATAGCATACATAAGCAATCAAGCAAAGATGCACAGGCAAGACTCAAATAAGAAGAATTGACCAGAAAGCTCAACTTAAGAACTCCGGTTTGCGAAAAGAATCAAATCAAACGGAGCAACGAAACTCACACTGCGAAAGAAACAAGATCCGTTTACTAATCTGAGCTAAAGTCAAATTTTACAGTACCAAAATCTTATTCAAGTTGATTAAACAGAAAGAGGGTTTCAAGACGAAGATCTAGGCGCTTGAATCGCCTGATTCCGATAAACGAGCAAAAAGATAAACTACAACGAAAATCGGATCAGAAATCGCGATCGAAAATAATCGCGGAAAATCCGGGAAAAAGAAAATTGACGAATAGGCTAACGAACGAACGTTCGTTGTCTGTAACTAGCGAACAAAACCCGTTCGTTTTTTTTGAAGGTTGGACAGTAGGACCACGTCCTACTGCATGTATATATTAAGGACCCAAAAGGGTGATTATGTTACAAATGTACAAGGGGGGGTGTCTCAAGCAATTACAGAGGATAGTCAGAGAACCAGTAGGTTAATATAGTTAGTGGATAGAAGTTAGGATAGCAGGGATGAGGTGTCTCTTATCTACAGGGAGTCTATGAACAATGTTGGCAAAATCGTTTCGAAACCTCACTAGCCAGCTATCAACCGAAGGGGTCACATGTCGAAAATAGTTATTGTTCCTTTCCTTCCACAGACTCCACGCAGCAACTAGGAAAGTGTCCATGAGCAATTTACGTTGATTCTGGGTCTTCAGGTGTTTCAACAGATGTAACCGATCTCCAGTAGCAGGCCAGGTGATATTGAGCTTGAGCCAGCATCGTGTGCTGAACGTGCAGTGAAAGAAGAGATGCTCAAGGGTTTCTTCCACGTGTTCGCCACAAAGGAGACAGTCTAGGTTGGTCCCAATGTTATAGTGTCTTCTGCTGAGCATATTACGCGTGTTGAGACGATCCACTAGGATAAACCAACCAAAGACTTTGATTTTGGGGACACATTTAGCTTTCCAAAGCCAATGAAACGCCTCGTGGACTTGAAGCTCTCGGAAACAAAATTTGTAGTACGCCATGGTTTTAAATGTGGATGAGCCCCAGGTGCAAGTCCAAATATCTCTTTCATCCGATAGTTCAGTGGAGGAAGCCACACTTTGGATCCTTCTGAGTTCATCATGGGCTTGAGTTGAGAGAGGTAGATGAAAGGCTTCACCGATTTCGGGTACAGTAAGCATATTGCGGACCGATGCATCTTCTCGTAAGGTATATGAGAAAGCCCTTGGGAATTGCTCCTCGAGGATACGTTTACACCAGTCATCTTTCCAAAAGAGGGCTGTCTTCCCACTCCGAATTTGGATCTCGGTCACACCTCGGTACGTGGGCATGAGCTTGACCAGTTCCCGCCACCAATGAGAGCCACAGGGTGAGGAGGCATGCGGTATATTGTCCATGTAATAGGTTGTCCAAATCAAACTAACCCAGGGGATGTCCAGTTGATTGTAGAATTTGTGTAGAAGTTTGAGCAGCAAGGCATCATTTTGGACTTTGAGGTTGAGAACACCCAGACCACCTTTCTCCTTAGGACGACAAACCATATCCCATGCAGCCAAAGAGTTGCATTTGTCACCATCCTCCGTTTTCTTGATCCACAGGCAATGTCGTCGTATCTTGTCCAATTGTTCAATAATTTTTCTAGGGAGACGGAGAACACCCATGGGGTAGATAGCCAGGGACGTGACAAGCGAGTTCATCAGAGCCAATTTACCAGCGTAAGACATGAGCGACATGGCGGCCGTGATTTTGCACTCGGCTTTGCAGATCCAGGGGGTCATGTCTGAGATAGAGGGCTTCGTAGTTCCCAGGGGGAGACCAAGGTAGGTGAACGGCATCTTAGCAGTGGTACAACCAAAGATATTTGCAATATGACCACATTTGTCAGCAGGGGTATTTATAGGGATCAAAGTAGATTTGGAGAAATTGATGTGGAGGCCCACCGAATCAGCATAGTCTGTGAGAATTGTTTTCAAACGTGTCGCTTGAGACAAGCATGCTGGCAAGAGAATTATCGTGTCGTCTGCGTACTGAATGACCGGATAATTAGAAGGCTCTGTTGAGGGTATCGGTAATTGTAACAGATTGTCGGCGAGGGCAGCATTGATTGCAGTTTGAAGAAGATCCACTGCCAGAACAAAGATGAGAGGGGAGAGAGGGTCTCCCTGCCTAACTCCACACTTGCACCAGAATTGTCTCCCTGGTACACCATTGAGCAGCACCGAAGATTTGCCAGAAGAGGAAATGCATTGGAACCAAGAAATCCAGCGATCGTTAAACCCCATGCTTTTCATGATCTGAATGATGGCCGCATGCTCAACCGTATCAAATGCTTTAGCGAAGTCTAGTTTAAGGAGAACGATTTTGCGTTTCGAAGCTTGGCATTGGTGTATATACTCAAAGGCCCATGCAAGACAGTCGTGGATCGAACGTCCTTTTAAGAACCCATATTGGTTTTTATGAACAATTCTCAGAATCACACGCTGCAGTCTATTGGCTAGTATTTTTGTGATTAGCTTAAGGCAGCAATTCAGTAAAGTTATTGGGCGAAAATCATTGACAGATTCCGGGGCTCTAGATTTGGGGATCAAAGTGATGTACCCGTAGTTGAGGCTTTCAAGGTTTAGCGTCCCCTGATGAAACTCCTCACAGAGCCTATAAAAGTCCAGCTTTATTATAGGCCAACAGACTTTCAAGAATGCACCATTAAAGCCATCTGGGCCAGGGGCCCGATCCGACGGCATTTCATTGATCGCAGCGTCAATTTCTTCGTGCGTGAATGGAACAGTAAGGCTATCGAAGTCAACCTGAGAGCGAATCATGTTTGAAAGATTGAATTTCATTTGCGGAACCTTGGCTGTACCCAAACGTGTTTTGAAAGCCTCAAACAAGATGGACTCCTTGCTCGCGTGATCATCAAAACTAATCCCATTCTCAGACTTCAGAATTGAAATATAATTTTTCCTGTACCGTTCAGTGACGATAGCTTGAAAGAATTTGGAATTTTCATCCCCGAATTTAATCCAACGAGTGGTGCAACATTTTTTCCAGTACTCCTTTTGGTATTGTAGTAGGCGAAGTAAATGGTTATTAAGGATGCGCTGGAAATTCCCCTCAGGTATTGTCAATGAGCGCTTATCAGCTATACTGTCAATCTCCAGTAGGGCTTTGTTTGTATTTTCAATGGCAATTTTCAGACGTGAAATATTTTTACTCCAACGGCTGAGAGCATGTCGCAGATTCTTAAGCTTTTGACACAAGCTAGCTGCCGCATTAAGATTTCTCCCGTGCTTGATAGGCTTGTTCCAAGCTTGTGTGACAACGTCAAAGAAGCCCGAATGTGCAATCCAAAAGGTTTCAAACCTAAACAGTCTACTTTTCGGAATGGAGGTTTGAATGGAGACATAGCATGGAGTATGGTCAGAAACAGGCCGTCCGAGGGGCATCACAAGAGTGTTAGGGAATGTGGCCATCCAATTCAGTGATGTGAAGAACCAATCGAGCTGTTCAAGGAGGGGGGTCTGTTGCATATTCGACCAAGTAAAATTACGACCTTTAATGGGTAGTTTAGTAAGGCATTGCTCTTGGATGAAATCATTGAAAGTAAACATGTCATTTACATCACCTCCAGGTTTGTTTAGATTTTCCGGCGAACGAATATAGTTAAAATCTCCGAGCAAGAGCCAATCCTCAGTGGAGGGGATATCCAAATTGAAGAGCCAATTATTAAAAGAAGTACGTTGATCGCCTTGGCAAGGGCCGTAAATATTAACTAGTTTCCACCGCATAGCCGATTGCTTGGAGGAAAATTCCACCCCGAGTGCAAAACGTTCAGACAAAAATACCGTGCCATCGAAAACGTGACTACACCAAATCATGATAATACCACCAGACGCGCCACTCGCCGGAACGAAAGCAAAAGAATCAAAGCGCTTAGGACAAAGGATTTTAAGCATAGAGGCATCGAAATGCTGCATTTTAGACTCCTGCAGACAAATAACGGTGCAACCAGAAGAGTTGATCGCATTTGAAAGCGCTAAATGTTTTTCGGGTGAGTTTAGACCACGGACGTTCCAGCAGAGAACGTTCCAATTATGCAAAAGAACCATGACCTAACCAAAGGTAAAGGAACTAGGGAGATGAGGCCGAAGAAGCTCCACCTTCACCTGCAGTAAGCATGTCTTCAGTAAGTTCTTCAGCAGGGATGGCACACAGCTATGTGCCAATGTTCTGCATGATGGGAATGGGTGTAGGAGGTGGCAGCTCGAACTCCATATCCTTACCGTCAGATGCAGCTCCACGGGGCAGCATAGTTGGCACCACCCTGGGTTTCACCTTGGACTTTGAGGGTCGAGATTCATCATGCACTTTGACTCGAAACCCGTCATACTTGGTGGATCGAGTGCTACGTCTGAGCGAAGAAGTGTCAATGGGAGCGGGATCTTTACCCTTGCGGGCCCTGGAAGGAGGCAGCAGGGCAGTAGAAGCTTGAGGTTCAATGATACTTGTCATAGTATCAACAACATCAGCAGCAACGGGATCAACTGGGATCAGATCAGAAACTGGAGGCAGACTGTGCAGGGCAGATTCAGATTCAGACATAATATACTCAGATGCAGATTCAGACATACCAGCAGCAGTTTCAGACATAGCAGACGTGATAGTAACCTGAGCATCAGCAGTAGTTAAGACATTCAGAGCATCAGAGGCAGCGTCAGGCGGCATGAGCGATGTGGGCTCATCGTCAGATATCTCCTGAATAATGACTTGCGAGGAAGGAGCAGGCAGATTGTTGGAGTGAGGAACAGAGACAAACTGAAGGCCGTCCTCCACTTCAGAAACCTGAATTTCCACATGAAAGCAATCCTGTCGCAGACCATATCTCTGGTTCCATGGTCCCATAGTGGCCAGCATGGGGCGTAAAGCCAGGAAGATAGCAGCATTAAGTTGCTGACGAGGAATAGGCTCATTAAGCAGGAGTTCCAGCAGGCTGGAACCTTGGGTCGACAGTCCAAAATGAATCCCCTGACTATGCACGTCAACAGTGACAATGACCAGTTCGGGTTGCACTGGGGGGATGACCTGCTGGTTCTCCATGATGATCATGGCAAAATCCGAAGCATCTGCGCTAGAGTCGTCCGAAACCGTAATGGAATCATTCCAAGCATCAGCGGCATTATCAACAAGGTTGTTCTCCGGGGTGATACCAGCCTGAAAGGTGAGCCCCTGAGCATTGAGCCAAGCTTGATAGTTCAACAAGTGCGGAGGCATAACCACTGGAGGAGCAGGCGGAGCAGGAGCTTCAGGCCAAGCACCCCAACCCTCATTCTGAACTGGAGGGGCAGGTGCTTCATTGGGGGCTGCACTTTGGACCAACCAGTTATGAACTTGCTGTTGATAGAGCTGCTCAGCAGTGAGATCTGGGCCAAACTGCGGGTGGGGGTTGCCGTCAGGCGGCGGGGGCTCTTCACCAGCAGGTGGAACTTCAGGCAACAGTGCATTCCAGTCATTACTGCGCAGAATAGTTATCTGAACTGTCCAGCAATCTCTAGCACCTCCTAACTGCCAGACGATGAAACTTTTGGGAATGAGACGAAGATGGATCACTTGAGCTTTAATCAGCATGAACCGGCGGTCTTGGCATGGGTTATACCAAGAGATGAGAGATCCAAAACCCCCAAGTGACATATTAATGTAATAGTCAGTTTGATAATCGTATGGAAACCCAAAGAACATTAACCAAACTGCTGGCCCAAAAGTGGTGGTGCGGCGGTTGAGAGCTTCATTATGGGGCACAAAGGTGATGAGGAGATCTTCATCTTCAAGCTCAAGAGGCGTGGCCACAGCAGTATCACGGAGGAAAGAGTCGACAAAACCAAATATTCCAATGCCCAAAGGATGATCGCTAACCTCAGTAGTGAAGATCTGAGCTTCCTGGAGCAGAGCTTGGACCTGCTGGCGGATGGCCGCACGACGGTGGAGGGGAACATACTGGCTCGCCTCCGCAATCGCCAAATAGTCATGGTTGAGTGGCGGGATAGGACCAACCACCATCCCACCGCGGACGATGCGATTCTCCGGGCCTGGTTCGATGGCGAAGCCCGGCGGCAGGAATGACACCGGGTTGAGTGGGTAGTTCGCCATGGTGACCAGAGAGGAGGAGGGTGGCAGAACTGGTGATGGAGAAAGGACAGGACTGGGCAGCGTCGTTGGAGGAATCGAGGTGGAATTTGGAGCGTGAGGGGTATATTTGGTATGCGACTTATGTTTCGGGACCCAGCACCAACGCTGCAAAGACCGCTTCTTGAAGCAGAAGTTCACCTCGTGTCCATATCCACCACAGAAAGAACATCGGACGAAGCCAGATGAGGACGACCGCGGCTTCCGAGAACGAGTAGGTGGGGCAATAAAATCAGCCGGATTGGGTTTGTTTCCAATGACACAAGGATTGGGTTCCAAATTAGACTGACCAGCAAGTCGCAGCGGGCAGTAAATCGCCTTGTGATCAGGTGCTGAACAATAAAAGCAAATCAATCTAGCACAGCAAGAGATCCGTTTATGACCCCATTGAAGGCATCTAGCACAGAGATTAGCCCAATTTGCGGATAATGAAGAAATCTCCTGCTCATTATAGCTTGCTTGGGCCAGATCCACTTTATGTTGGGCCGATAATATAGGAGGCCATTCTTGGCAAGGTGGCGCATATTTGAAAGCCGAGGCGAGGAAACATTGGGGTGGCGCAGGATAATCCGCTCGGATAGGACATTTAAAGCTTCCCAAAATAAGATATGCAGGAGGCATGGAATTTTCAATTTCCTCCAACCGTTGATAATGAAGCATTAAATTGGTATGATAGTCAGGGGCCGTAACATTCGCCTGAGCATTAATGACTAATTGAACCTTTCCAATAGTGAGTGAAGTGGGCAAAGGATCATGCAGAACGTGATTTTGATCATGAACCAAAGCTGATGTTGAGGCTTCGTGATGATGCGAATTAGAAAAGGCCATCTTGGACAAAGGCACTAAATCAAACTTACTCAATTCACGCAGAGAGGACGAACTTAGGTCAGCACCATGCTCCAATTTAGAACGTACTGCAATAGGTTTTCTGGCCGAGATTTCAGTTAGTTCCTCATCAGCATGCCATGAAGTATGAACATGTGAGAACCGAACAAACCGACCATTAAACAGATGAAAATGGCAAATAAAATCAGGCCAAATGCGATTCTTGAGGCCATATATGAAATGACCAACTTTGTTGTTTGCAACCGAGAATCTGAACGCTCGATGATGAATATGCACCACTTTAAAACCAACACAAGAACCACCAAGACAACATTGGAGGGCAACCCCAACAGAATCAACCGTGAGAGGGAAGGAGGCCGAGGAAAACGTGGCCACCAAAAAGAATTCCTTAGCGTCCCGAGAAGGAGAGAAATGAACCGTAGAACCGAATTTTCTCCTCACCTGATCCGCAAGGGCAAGGCCAGGGGAAAAGTCCCAATGCAGAAGACCCTCCATCATGAGGGAGGAACCTAGAGATCGCCATTGTTGGTAGGGAGCAGGTGGGAGGAGAGAGGGGAGAGGAGAGAGGGGAGCAAAAACCGTTCGTTAAAACGAACGTCCGCTAAATAAACTAAACCATGAAAACCGGCGAACCGATCTAAAAAAATGAAACTAGGGTTTTATAAAAAAACCGACAGTTTTTACCTAAATCAAAAAAACCGAACGGCAAGATCGGATCGGCGGCGGCTCCGGCGGGTTCCGCGGCGGCTCCGGCGGGGCGGGGTGGGGCTGCGGGTGGTGCGGCGGGGGGGGGGGGCGGTGGTGCGGCGGCGGTGCTGCTGCTGCTGCTTGCGGCGTCGGGGTGGCGATTTGGGGCGGGGGTGGCGGCTTATAAAGGGGAGGGGGCAAGGCTTGCTTGGGGGAGGAGGCGGGAGGAGTCCCGGGAGGCGACGGCGGCAGCCGTGTCCTGGCCGGACTCGGGCACGGGGAGGCGGTGGCCCGGGGTGGGCCGGCCTGGCTCGGCTGGGCTTCGGCCCAGTCGGGCGCCGGAGAATTTTTTATATAAATAATTTCGCCGGAACTTAAATAAATCTTAGAAAATAAAATAAAAATCTATAAACGCCAAAACAAGTTTTCATCGTCTAAATAAAATATTTAGAACGACATGAACATTTTCTTGGCCTAAAATGCAATTTTGAAAAACATCCAATATTTCTAATGCAAATAAAATAGCAATAAAATCCGAATAAAATCAAATATTTGATTTTAATATTTTCCTCCAATATTTCAATTATTTTGGAGAAGTCATATTATCTCCTCTCATATATTTTAATATGAAATATTTTTGGAGAGAAAAATAATTAAAACCAATAATCCTTGTTTCAATATTTGATAAAATTCAAATATGAAAACAATGAAATCCCCAACTCTCTCCGAGGGTCCTTGAGTTGCTTAGGATTTCGAGGATCGCGAAACGAAATGCATCAAAATATGATATGCATGAATGATCTATGTATAACATTCCAAATTGAAAATTTGGGATGTTACAGTCAGGTGGAAAAGTCAAGTTCTTCTTTCCCGACTCGCCTCCCACCCCCCGCGCCCTCGGCCGCCACTAGCTATCCCGGCGCCGCCCGCCGCCCTTCACCACTAGATAGCCAATCCCCGCCGAAAAAATAGCAGAGGTTCGCCGAGGCAGCCCCTCCACCAGTAGCTGGTCGTTTCCGGCCGCAGAGGGGCAGTTTAGCGGCGGGTACACGCCCACCGGGCGCAAGGTGTTCGGCGATTTGCCTTCCCCGACGATGGACTCGGATGACGAGGATGCGCTGGCCGCGCTGCTGGAGGAGGAAGCCAAGGCCGACGTCCAGGAAGAAGAGCATCTCATGGTGCTCGCTGCCCTCGCCCAGCTGCTAGCGAGCAATGAAAAGCCACGGCGAGGTGGCTCGGCGCCGGGGCGGGTGAAAGCAAAAAACCGGCATCGTCTCGAAAGCTACTGCATGCTCTACTCCGACTACTTCGCCGATGCTCCACTTCACGGCGATAAAACATTTCAGCGCCGTTATCGGATGAGCCAAAAGCTCTTCCTCAGGATTGTGAATTCCATCCGGGAGTTCGAAAACTACTTCAAGTGCAAGATGGATTGCACCGGCAAACTTGGATTCACCTCGATCCAGAAGTGCACGACAGCGATGAGGATGCTTGCATACGGAGCTCCCGGTGATTCACTCGAAGACTATGGGCGCATGGACGAGTCCACCAGCATAGAGTGTTTCTACAAGTTCTGTCGGGCAGTGGTGGCAGTGTTTGGACCGCAATACTTGAGAACATCCAATGCGGAATACACTGCTCGGATCCTAGCACAGAATGCAGCAAGAGGATTTCCTGGGATGCTTGGAAGCATCGACTGCATGCATTGGAAATGGAAGAATTGCCCATTTGCTTGGCAGGGGATGTACAAAGGCGCCAAAGGCGGTTGTAGTGTGGTACTTGAGGCGGTGACCACACAGGACCTCTGGATTTGGCACTCCTTCTTTGGTATGCCAGGAACTCACAATGACATCAACGTGCTACAGTGCTCCCCTGTCTTTGCGAAGCTTGTTGAAGGTCATTCTCCTCCGGTGAACTTCGAGATCAATGGGCGGCACTATAACAAGGGGTACTACCTAGCTGATGGCATCTATCTGAGATGGTCTACATTTGTGAATACTATCTCAAACGCTGTGCTAGGAGGCAAGAATTCCTACTTTGCCAAGTGTCAGGAGGCTTGCAGAAAGGATGCCGAGCGGGCTTTTGGTGTGCTCCAATCTCGATTTGCTGTTGTTCGGTACCCTGCTCAAACCTGGTCGAAAGATCAAATGTGGGAGATCATGACTTGCTGTGTCATATTGCACAACATGATCATCGAGATCGAGCAAGAAGACCCAATGTTTGACACTGAACCATACTACAGGCAGGGTCCTCTAGCCGAAGTTGATCACCAGCTACCGACAACCTGGACTGCCTACCTCAGTATGCGTCAGGAGATCCGGGACCCACAGGTGCATCATCAGCTACAGCAGGATCTGGTGGAGCACCTATGGAGGCTCAAGGGCGACGCCGGGCGCGACGTGTGATGAATATGGGTTTTTGTTTGTTGAAGTATATAATTTGTATTGAACGATTTGTTGTTGCACTATTTTGTTGAACTATTTGATTTTCTATGATGATCTATGTGATAAAAAAATATTTATGTTGATAATTTAACGTCGAGCCACGACGAACCACGCTGAATATGGGCCTATTCTCGCCCATATGGGCCCTTTATTCGTCGAAAGTGGGCCAATATAGGCACCTGGGGGCGACGGTTGGACGCAAAACCGCCCCCAGCGCCGATTGTATCGCTGGCTTGCCTCCAGGGGGCGATTTTTATGCGTCCTGGGGGGGGCAACGGCTGGAGATGCTCTAAGGGCTAGTACATCTCTAATAAAGGTGCTTAATAGAACTGTATAGAGTCCACCCCGCATAGTGGGCTATATACGGTGACACGACCGTACTGCAATAAGAAATCGCAACCGATTTTCCCTGAATTAGATCATCCTTGTATAGCCTCTCGCAGGATTAGTTCCTGTAATAAAGTGGTACAGAGCTTTTGCAAATTCTTGGACACATCCGACAAGAGGTTTTGCTCATGTGTATGTGATAATAGGATCTTTGTTGTGTGCACACTGGGGGTACATACAAAGTGGTAGCACATCGGGAAAGTTGTTGCATATTTTTGCCAAAATCATTGTATGCCTTGTGAATTCATTCTGCTGAGTAGTTACTTGCTGACGGGCTATGTTAAATTGCCATTGCTTGGTTTGTACGCTCTGTTGATGCAGAGCGGCCAGGTGTGCCACATAATTATAGAGATCGGGACTTTAGCTTATAATTCCGTTTATGTAATCATTTTATTACAATAAATCAAGGAGTGCACAAATTTGGATTAGAACATGTATATATACTTATTCATTTCTAGTGATCACCTCGGCAGGATTGGTGCCCGTGATGAAATAGTACAAAACTTTTGCAAATTCTTGCATACCGCCATGGGGTCGTTTGACACCGGTGTATGTGATTAGTGGATCTTTAGTCTACGGGCGCCGAGGATACATACAATATAATGGTATGATGTCTAAAAATCAATCACATATCTTTGATAAAAAATTAACTTGCCTTGTGAATTTCTTCTGTTGAGTGCTTATTTGCCGACGGGCCATGCTAAATTGCCACTGGTTCATATGGGTCGCTTCATGTGAGGAAATCAGACTTCCCTTTGTAGCTTCAAAAACGCATAATTGTAGTGCTCTTCAAATTGCATCTTTTAGGATAGGTTTGCCATTCCTTGTGCAATATACTTTTAAACCATTGATCCAACTTCACCTGAATTTTTTTTGTTCCAGACAAATATTATGACGTGCTAATTTTCCAACTGAAGGTATGGCTGTAGGTCTGAAGGACCGAAATATTGGAATCTAGCATGCATCCAGGAGCAATTATTTGTAAGAAAACCTATAAAAATCATTTAATAAAATAATGATCCCAAGGATATAATGGATATATCATACTTAATTTTGAATGCATCAGATTCTTATGGTAAAAAGATTAATAATGCAAAGGAGATTTTGAACAAATGGTCATTTTTGCAATCCAGGGAAACTTCCAAGCAGAGTATTCTCTGCAAGCACTGAAATTATCGGCAACAGATAGTTTTGTGATAAGGTAATTTGTAACGGGCAACAAGTAATGAAAGTAAATAAGGTGCAGCAAGATGGCCCAATCCTTTTTGTAGAAAAGGACAAGCCTGGACAAACTCTTATATGAAGGAAAACGCTCCCGAGGACACATGGGAATTATCGTCAAGCTAGTTTTCATCACGCTCATATGATTCGTGTTCGTTACTTTGATAATTTGGTATGTGGGTGGACCGGTGCTTGGGTGCTGCCCTTCCTTGGACAAGAATCCCACTTATGATTAACCCCTATTGCAAGCATCCGCAACTACAAAAGAAGTATTAAGGTAAACCTAACCATAGCATGAAACATATGGATCCAAATCAGCCCCTTACGAAGCAACTCATAAACTAGGGCTTAAGCTTTTGTCACTCTAGCAACCCATCATCTACTTATTACTTCCCAATGCCTTCCTCTAGGCCCAAACAATGGTGAAGTGTCATGTAGTCGACGTTCACATAACACCACTAGAGGAGATACAACATACATCTCATCAAAATATCGAATGAATACAAAATTCACATGACTACTTATAGCAAGACTTCTCCCATGTCCTCAGGAACAAACGTAACTACTCACAAATCATATTCATGTTCATAATCAGAGGGGTATTAATATGCATAAAGGATCTGAACATATGATCTTCCACCAAATAAACCAACTAGCATCAACTACAAGGAGTAATCAACACTACTAGCAACCCACAGGTACCAATCCGAGGCTTTGGGACACACATTGGATACAAGAGATGAACTAGGGTTTTAGAGGAGATGGTGCTGGTGAAGATGTTGATGGAGATTGACCCCCTCCCTATGAGAGGATCGTTGGTGATGACGATGGCGATGATTCCCCCCTCCTGGAGGGATGTTTCCCCGGAAGAACAGCTCCGCCGGAGCCCTAGATTGGTTCCGCCAAGGTTCCGCCTTGTGGCAGCGGTGTTTCTTCCCGAAAGCTTGCTTATGATATTTTCCAGGGTAAAAGACTTCATATAGCAGAAGATGGGCACCGGAGGCCTGCCAGGGGGCCCACGAGGCAGGGGGCGCGCCCAGGGGGGTAGGGCGTGCCCCCACCCTCGTGGCCAGGGTGTGGGCCCCCTTTGGTAGATTCTTTCGCCAGTATTTTTTATTAATTCCAAAAACTGCCTGCATGAAGTTTCAGGACTTTTGGAGCTATGCAGAATAGGTCTCTAATATTTGCTCCTTTTCCAGCCCAGAATTCCAGCTGCCGGCATTCTCCCTCTTCATGTAAACCTTGTAAAATAAGATAGAAAAGGCATAAGTATAGTGACATAACGTGTAATAACAGCCCATAATGCAATAAATATTGACATAAAAGCATGATGCAAAATGGACGTATCAGTGTGCGGAATTATCCTAGGCAATCGTTAACAAGACCGGTAGTCGTCATTGCAATTTCATATGAGGGAGAGGCATAAGCTAACACACTTTCTCTTCTTGGATCATATGCACTTATGATTGGAACTCTAGCAAGCATCCACAACTACTAGAGATCATTAAGGTAAAACCCAGCCATAGCATTAAAGCATCAAGTCCCCTTTATCCCATACGCAACAACCCCCTTACTCGGGTTTATGCTTCTGTCACTCAAGCAACCCACTATAAGCGAATCATGAACGTATTGCAACACCCTACAGTGGGAATCCCTCACGCTTGCGTGACATGGAGGGCACAATAGGACAGCACCAAAATAAAACATACAACGCATACCAATCTAGATCATCAATCAACCCAAAGACAAAGGATATCTACTCAAAACATCATAGGATGGCAACGCATCATTGGATCATAATATGTGGCATAAAGCACCATGTTCAAGTAGGGATTACAGCGGGGTGCGGGAGAGTGGACCGCATAAAAGAGATGAGGATGGTGATGATGATGGTGATGTTGATGAAGACGATCACCGCGGCGATGATTCCCCTCCCGATGGCACTCCGGCGCCATCGAGAGAGAGGAGGAGAGGTTCTCCCCCTTGTGCTTCCTCCTCCATGGCCTCCCCCCCTGGATGGGGAGAGGTTCTCCCTCTGTATCTTGGCCTTCATAGCGATGATGGCCCCTCTGGGATCCTCCTCCATGGCCTCCGGTGATGATGGCCCCCTCCGGCAGGGTGCCAGAGAGGGCCTAGATTGATTTCTCGTGGCTACAGAGGCTTGCGGCGGCGGAACTTCCGTTCTGGGTTATTTTCTGGAGGTTTGGGTATTTATAGGAGATGTTGGCATCGAGAACAAGTCAGGGGCCCCACGGGAAGTCCACGAGGCACAGGGGCGCACCCTAGGGGGGTGGGCACGCCCTCCACCCTCATGGGGCCCACGAGCCTCCCCTCCGGTAAGTCTTCATCCCAATATTTTTTATATTTTCCAGAAAAATTCTTCGTTAATTTTCATCGCATTCCGAGAATTTTTATTTCTGCACAAAAACAACACCACTATAGTTCTGCTGAAAATAGCGTCAGACCGGGTTAGTTCTAATCAAATCATACCAAAATCATATAAAACTATTGTAAACATGGCATGAATACTTCATAAATTATAGATACGTTGGAGACGTATCAGCATCCCCAAGCTTAATTCCTGCTCGTCCTCGAGTAGGTAAATGATAAAAGAAATAATTTATGAAGATTGAATGCTAGCAAGTGCATAAGTTTGATCAATGATAGTTCCAGTCACTTTTTCTAGCATCATTATATATCATAACAGCAGCTCAACTCACAAAACTTCCCATGATCAAGTAATAAGCTATTCACATGTTAAAGTATAGATCATAAACTTTCTTGAAAACTAACAAACCGTGATCTTAGTCATCAAACAATTGCAATTCATCTTATTTTCGGGAAGGGTCTATGTAAGAGCTTTGATTCAGCAAACTCCACATACTCAACTATCATTTAATCTTTCACAATTGCTAACACTCATGTGATATTTATGGGTTCAAAGCTTTAATCGGACACAGAGAAAGATGGGGGCTTATAGTTTCGCCTCCCAACCTTTTACCTCAAGGGTAATGTCAACAATAATAATTTATGAAAACCTACATCCAAGTGGATATATATATCCGGATCGCTCCAACACAAAGTGCTTGCCAAAGGAAAAAGTGTAAAAAGGAAAGGTGATGATCACCATGACTCTTGTATAAGGGTAGAAGATAAAAGTAAAAGATAGGCCCTTCGCAGAGGGAACCAGAGGTTGTCATGCGCTTTTATGGTTGGATGCACACAATCTTAATGCAAAACAACATCACTTTATATTGCCGCTTGTGATAAAGACCTTTATTATGCAGTCCGTCGCTTTTATTTCTTCCCTATCATAAGTTCGTATAATGCTTATTTTCTTCGCACTAATAGATCATACTTATTTAGAGAGCAATTTTTATTGCATGCACCGATGACAACTTACTTGAAGGATCTTACTCAATCCATAGGTAGGTATGGTGGACTCTCATGGAAAAACTGGGTTAAGGAACGTTTGGAAGCACAAGTAGTATCTCTACTTGGTGCAAGGAATTTGGCTAGCATGAGAGGGAAAGGCAAGCTCAACATGTTGGATGATCCAAGACAATATAACGTTTCAGATATAGGAAAACATAACCCATTAAGTTGTCTTCCTTGTCCAACATCAACTTTTTAGCATGTCATATTTTAATGAGTGCTCACAATTACAAAAGATGTCCAAGATAGTATATTTATATGTGAAATCTCTCTTCCTTCAATATTCTTTCATGAATTGTTCAAGTGACCAATTCTGCGTTTGCTAACTTTCAATAAGTTTACTTCCTATACTTATTATGTGTGAAGTCATTACTCCCCATGTTATAAGCATATGAGACGTATATAAATTCAGATTTATGATATTCAATTCATTCAACCATTTACTCATAGGATATACGTGAAAAATGACAAACTACTCCACAAAGATATAAGTGAAGAACACTGAGTAGTCAAATAATTAACTAGCCATGGGAGGATTATTTTTCATTCAAGATTTCAGATTCAATGATTTTATTCAAACAGCAAGTAAAATTGAATACACACTCCAAGCAAAACACATATCATGTGACGAATAAAAATGTAGCTCCGAGTAAGGTATACCGATAGTTTTGAAGACGAAAGAGGGGATGCCTTCCGGGGCATCCCCAAGCTTAGGTGCTTGAGTCTTCCTTGAATATTACCTTGGGGTGCCTTGGGCATCCCCAAGCTTAGGGTCTTTCCACTCCTTATTCTCCTCATATCGATATCTCTCCCAAAGCTTGAAAACTTGAATCACACAAAACTTAACGGAACTTCGTGAGATAGGTTAGTATGATAAAGAGTAAACCATTCACTTTGGTAATGTCAAAGACAAGGTTCATAATTGTTCTCACACAATTCCTACTGTACCATATCATTTCTACAATTTATATTGAGAAATATAAGCCATAGAAACTAGAAAACAAGCAAACTATGCAATGAAAACAGAATCTGTCAGAAACAGAACAGTCTGTAATGATCTGAACAGCAACCATACTTATGCTACTCCAAAAATTATGAAATAAATTGGTGGACGTGAGGAATTTGTCTATTAATCTTCTGCAAAAAGAATCAACTCAAAATCACTCTTATGTAAAAAATGACAGCTAATCTCGTGAGCACAAAGTTTCTGTTTTTTACAGCAAGATTACATTAACTTTCACCCAAGTCTTCCCAAAGGTCTTACTTGGCACTTTATTGAAACAAAAGCTATAAAACATGATTACTACAGTAGCTTAATCATGTAAACACACAAAAAACGGTAAGGGTAAATATTGGGTTGTCTCCCAACAAGCGCTTTTCTTTAATGCCTTTTAGCTAGGCATGATGATTTCAATGATGCTCGCATAGAAGATAAGAATTGAAACATAAAGAGAGCATCATGAAGAATATGACTAGCACATTTAAATCTAACCCACTTCCTATGCCTAGGGATTTTGTGAGCACACAATTTATAGGAACAAGAATCAACTAGCATAGGAAGGCAAAACAAGTATAAATCAAAACTTTAAGCACATAGAGAGGAAACTTGATATTATTGCAACTCCTACAAGCATATATTCTTCCCTCATAATAATTTTCAGTAGAATCATGAATGAATTCAACAATATAACCATCACATAAAGCATTCTATTCATGATCTACAAGCATAGACATTTTCTACTCTCCACATAAGCAAAATTCTTCTCATTCGGAATAATGGGAGCAAACTCAACAGAGTAACGGTCATGTGAGGCATAATCCAATTAAAATCATGATGACAAGTTTCATGGTTAACATTATTCTTTATAGCATACATGTCATCACAATAATAATCATAGATAGCAGCTTTATTCTCATAATCAATTGGAACCTCTTCCGAAATAGTGGAATCATTACTAACTAAAGTTGACACTCTTCCAAATCCACTTTCATAAATATTGCACTAAGATTCAACACCCTCAAAAATAGTGGGATCACTAATTCCTAAAGTTGACACTCTTCCAACCCCACTTTAGATTATAGTATTATTCATACTCCAAAAGATATAAGTGAAGTTCATGGAACATTCTACAATTAATATATACTAACCAATATCCAAGCTCAAAATATATAAGTGAAGCACATGAAGCATTCTATAACATACTCAAAAGATTTAAGTGAAGCACAAAGAGCAATTCTATAAGATCATACTTAAAAGATATAAGTGAAGCACATGAAGTATTCTATAAATCAATGAAGGGCTATCTCATACTAGCATGGTTCTTAAAGGAAAAACAAAAACACAAAGGACACAAATCATGTGAACAAAACAAAAACCGAGGTATACCGATAATTGTTGAAGAAGAAAGATGGGATGCCAACCGGGGCATTGAAGGAAATATGCCCTAGAGGCAATAATAAAGCTATTATTTATTTCCTCATATCATGATAAATGTTTATTATTCATGCTAGAATTGTATTAACCGGAAACATAATACATGTGTGAATACATAGACAAACATAATGTCACTAGTATGCCTCTACTTGACTAGCTCGTTAATCGAAGATGGCTAAGTTTCCTAGCCATGGACATGAGTTGTCATTTGATTAACGAGATCACATTATTAGGAGAATAATGTGATTGACTTGGCCCATTCCGTTAGTTTAGCACTTGATCGTTTAGTATGTTGCTATTGCTTTCTTCATGACTTATACATGTTCCTATGACTATGAGATTATGCAACTCCCGTTTACCGGAGGAACACTTTGTGTGCTACCAAACGTCACAACGTAACTGGGTGATTATAAAGGTGCTCTACAGGTGTCTCCGAAGGTACTTGTTGGGTTGGCGTATTTCGAGATTAGGATTTGTCACTCCGATTGTCGGAGAGGTATCTCTGGGCCCTCTCGGTAATGCACATCACTATAAGCCTTGCAAGCATTGTGACTAATGAGTTAGTTGCGAGATGATGTATTACGGAACGAGTAAAGAGACTTGCCGGTAACGAGATTGAACTAGGTATTGAGATACCGACGATCGAATCTCGGACAAGTAACATATCGATGACAAAGGGAACAACGTACGTTGTTATGCGGTTTGACCGATAAAGATCTTCGTAGAATATGTAGGAGCCAATATGAGCTTCCAGGTTCCGCTATTGGTTATTGACCGGAGATGTGTCTCGGTCATGTCTACATAGTTCTCGAACCCGTAGGGTCCGCACGCTTAAAGTTAGATGACGATCGGTATTATGAGTGTTGTGTTTTGATGTACCGAAGGTAGTTCGGAGTCCCGGATATGATCACGGACATGACGAGGAGTCTCGAAATGGTCGAGACATAAAGATCGATATATTGGACGACTATGTTCGGACACCTGAATGGTTTCGGGGAGTTTCAGACACATACCGGAGTACCGAGGGGTTACCTGAACCCCCCGGGGAGACTAATGGGCCTATTGGGCCCTAGTGGAGAAGAGGAGGGCGGCCAAGGGCAGTCGCGCTCCCCCTTCCCCCCAGTCCGAATTGGACAAGGAGGGGGGCGGCGCCCCCCTTTCCTTTGCCCCTCTCTCTCCTTCCCTCTCCTCTCCTACTCCCACTTGGAAGGGGGAGTCCTACTCCCAGTGGGAGTAGGACTCGTCATGGGGCGCGCCTAGGGTGGCCGGCCCCCTCCCCCTCCTCCACTCCTTTATATACGGGGAGGGGGGCACCCCTTGGAGACACAACAATTGATCTCTTGATCTCTTAGCCGTGTGCGGTGCCCCCCTCCACCATATTCCACCTCGATCATATCGTAGCGGTGCTTAGGCGAAGCCCTGCGTCGGTAGCATCATCATCACCGTCACCATGCCGTCGTGCTGTCAGAACTCTCCCTCAAAGCTCAGCTGGATCGGAGTTCGAGGGACGTCATCGAGCTGAACATGTGCTGAACTCGGAGGTGCCGTACGTTCGGTACTCGGATCGGTCGGATCGTGAAGACGTATGACTACATCAACCGCGTTGTGTTAAACGCTTCCGCTTTCGGTCTACGAGGGTACGTGGACACCCTCTCCCCTCTCGTTGCTATGCATCACCATGAATTTTTTTGAAATTACTACGTTCCCCACCATGATCCTGTGTGTGCGTAGATGTTTATGCACGAGTAGAACACAAGTGAGTTGTGGGCGATACAAGTCATACTGCTTACCAGCATGTCATACTTTGGTTCGGCGGTATTGTTGGATGAAGCGGCCCAGACCAACATTACGCGTACGCTTACGCGAGACTGGTTCTACCGACGTGCTTTGCACACAGGTGGCTGGTGGGTGTCAGTTTCTCCAACTTTAGTTGAACCGAGTGTGGCTACACCCGGTCCTTGAGAAGGTTAAAATAGCACTAACTTGACAAACTATCGTTGTGGTTTTGATGCATAGGTAAGAATGGTTCTTGCTCAGCCCGTAGCAGCCACGTAAAACTTGCAACAACAAAGTAGAGGACGTCTAACTTGTTTTTGCAAGGCATGTTGTGATGTGATATGGTCAAGGCATGATGCTATATTTTATTGTATGAGATGATCATGTTTTGTAACCGAGTTATCGGCAACTGGCAGGAGCCATATGGTTGTCGCTTTATTGTATGCAATGAAATCGCCCTGTAATTGCTTTACTTTATCACTAAGCGGTAGCGATAGTCGTAGAAGCAATAGTTGGCAAGACGACAATGATGCTACGATGGAGATCAAGGTGTTGCGCCGGTGACGATGGTGATCATGACGGTGCTTCGAAGATGGAGATCACAAGCACAGGATGATGATGGCCATATCATATCACTTATATTGATTGCATGTGATGTTTATCCTTTATGCATCTTATTTTGCTTTGATTGACGGTAGCATTATAAGATGATCTCTCACTAAATTTCAAGATAAAAGTGTTCTCCCTGAGTATGCACCGTTGCCAAAGTTCGTCGTGCCCAGACACCACGTGATGATCGGGTGTGATAAGCTCTACGTGTTGGAGATCGTTGCAGAAATTAAAAAATTTCTACGCATCACCAAGAAAAATCTACGGAGTCTTCTAGCAAGGAGAGGGAAAAGAGTGCATCTACATACCCTTGTAGATCGCGAGCGGAAGCGTTCAAGTGAACGGGGTTGATGGAGTCGTACTCGTCGTGATCCAAATCACCGATGACCGAGCGCCGAACGGACGGCACCTCCGCGTTCAACACACGTACGGTTGGGGAAGACGTCTCCTCCTTCTTGATCCAGCAAGGGGAGGGAGAGGTTGATGGAGATCCAGCAGCACGAGGCGTGTTGGTGGAAGCAGCAGGGAATCTGGGCCCGCCATTGCTTCTTCATAGTTCGAAGGTTCACCGTTGTCTAACAACATGATTTCCAAGACAGGGTTGCCGTACCACTCTGGCGCGGAACGTGTCCTTGTGGACCTACGAAGTTCAGTAGGAGCTTGATCCGAAGTACCTTGATCATCATCATCATTAACTTCCTCTCTAGTTGGTGCAGGCACCACAGGAACATCTTCCTGAGCTGCGCTACTTTCCGGTTCAAGAGGTAGTACTTCATCAAGTTCCACTTTCCTCCCACTTACTTCTTTCGAGAGAAACTCTTTCTCCAGAAAGGACCCGTTCTTGGCAACAAAGATCTTGCCTTCGGATCTGAGGTAGAAGGTATACCCAATGGTTTCCTTAGGGTATCCTATGAAGACGCATTTTTCCGACTTGGGTTCGAGCTTTTCAGGTTGAAGTTTCTTGACATAACCATCGCATCCCCAAACTTTTAGAAACGACAGCTTAGGTTTCTTCCCAAACCATAATTCATACGGTGTCGTCTCAACGGATTTCGACGGAGCCCTATTTAAAGTGAATGCGGCAGTCTCTAAAGCATAGCCCCAAAATGAGAGCGGTAGATCGGTAAGAGACATCATAGATCGCACCATATCCAATAGAGTGCGATTACGACGTTCGGACACACCATTTCGCTGAGGTGTTCCAGGCGGCGTGAGTTGTGAAACTATTCCACATTTCCTTAAGTGTGTGCCAAATTCGTGACTCAAATATTCCCCTCCACGATCTGATCGTAAGAACTTTATTTTCCTGTCACGTTGATTCTCAACCTCACTCTGAAATTCCTTGAACTTTTCAAAGGTCTCAGACTTGTGTTTCATTAGGTAGACATACCCATATCTACTCAAGTCATCAGTGAGAGTGAGAACATAACGATAGCCACCGCGAGCCTCAACACTCATTGGACCGCACACATCAGTATGTATGATTTCCAATAAGTTGGTTGCTCGCTCCATTGTTCCGGAGAACGGAGTCTTGGTCATCTTACCCATGAGGCATGGTTCGCACGTGTCAAATGATTCGTAATCAAGAGACTCCAAAAGTCCATCTGCATGGAGCTTCTTCATGCGTTTGACACCAATGTGACCAAGACGGCAGTGCCACAAGTATGTGGGACTATCATTATCAACCTTACATCTTTTGGTATTCACACTATGAATATGTGTAACACTACGTTCGAGATTCATTAAGAATAAACCATTAACCAGCGGGGCATGACCATGAAACATATCTCTCATATAAATAGAACAACCATTATTCTCGGATTTAAATGAGTAGCCATCTCGAATTAAACGAGATCCTGATACAATGTTCATGCTCAAAGCTGGCACTAAATAACAATTATTGAGGTTTAAAACTAATCCCGTAGGTAAATGTAGAGGTAGCGTGCCGACGGCGATCACATCGACCTTGGAACCATTCCCGACGCGCATCGTCACCTCGTCCTTTGCCAGTCTCCGTTTATTCCGCAGCTCCTGCTTTGAGTTACAAATATGAGCAACCGCACCGGTATCAAATACCCAGGAGCTACTACGAGTGCTGGTAAGGTACACATCAATAACATGTATATCACATATACCTTTGGTGTTGCCGGCCTTCTTGTCCGCTAAGTACTTGGGGCAGTTCCGCTTCCAGTGACCACTTCCCTTGCAATAAAAGCACTCAGTCTCAGGCTTGGGTCCATTCTTTGGCTTCTTCCCGGCAACTGGCTTACCGGGCGCGGCAACTCCCTTGCCGTCCTTCTTGAAGTTCTTCTTACCCTTGCCTTTCTTGAACTTAGTGGTTTTATTCACCATCAACACTTGATGTTCCTTTTTGATCTCCACCTCCGCTGATTTCAGCATTGAATATACCTCAGGAATGGTCTTTTCCATCCCCTGCATATTGAAGTTCATCACAAAGCTCTTGTAGCTCGGTGGAAGCGACTGAAGGATTCTGTCAATGACCGCGTCATCCGGGAGATTAACTCCCAGCTGAGTCAAGCGGTTGTGTAACCCAGACATTTTGAGTATGTGCTCACTGACAGAACTATTTTCCTCCATCTTACAACTGAAGAACTTGTCGGAGACTTCATATCTCTCGACCCGGGCATGAGCTTGGAAAACCATTTTCAGCTCTTCGAACATCTCATATGCTCCGTGTTGCTCAAAACGCTTTTGGAGCCCCGGTTCTAAGCTGTAAAGCATGCCGCACTGAACGAGGGAGTAATCATCAGCACGCTGCTGCCAAGCGTTCATAACGTCTTGGTTCTCTGGGATGGGTGCGTCACCTAGCGGTGCTTCTAGGACATAATCTTTCTTGGCAGCTATGAGGATGATCCTCAGGTTCCGGACCCAGTCCGTATAGTTGCTGCCATCATCTTTCAGCTTGGTTTTCTCTAGGAACGCGTTGAAGTTGAGGGCAACATTAGCGTGGGCCATTTGATCTACAAGACATATTGTAAAGATTTTAGACTAAGTTCATGATAATTAAGTTCATCTAATCAAATTATTCAATGAACTCCCACTCAGATAGACATCCCTCTAGTCATCTAAGTGAAACATGATCCGAGTCAACTAGGCCGTGTCCGATCATCACGTGAGACGGACTAGTCAACATCGGTGAACATCTTCATGTTGATCGTATCTTCTATACGACTCATGCTCGACCTTTCGGTCTTCCGTGTTCCGAGGCCATGTCTGTACATGCTAGGCTCGTCAAGTCAACCTAAGTGTATTGCGTGTGTAAATCTGGCTTACACCCGTTGTATTCGAACGTTAGAATCTATCACACCCGATCATCACGTGGTGCTTCGAAACAACGAACCTTCGCAACGGTGCACAGTTAGGGGGAACACTTTCTTGAAATTATTGCGAGGGATCATCTTATTTAAGCTACCGTCGTTCTAAGCAAATAAGATGTAAAACATGATAAACATCACATGCAATCAAATAGTGACATGATATGGCCAGTATCATATTGCTCCTTTGATCTCCATCTTCGGGGCGCCATGATCATCTTCGTCACCGGCATGACACCATGATCTCCATCATCGTGTCTTCATGAAGTTGTCACGCCAACGATTACTTCTACTTCTATGGCTAACGTGTTTAGCAATAAAGTAAAGTAATTTACATGGCGTTATTCAATGACACGCAGGTCATACAAAAAATAAAGACAACTCCTATGGCTCCTGCCGGTTGTCATACTCATCGACATGCAAGTCGTGATTCCTATTACAAGAACATGATCAATCTCATACATCACATATATTTCATTCATCACATCCTTTTGGCCATATCACATCACAAGGCATATGCTGCAAAAACAAGTTAGACGTCCTCTAATTGTTGTTGCATGTTTTTACGTGGCTTCTATAGGTTTCTAGCAAGAACGTTTCTTACCTACGTAAAACCACAACGTGATATGCCAACTTCTATTTACCCTTCATAAGGACCCTTTTCATCGAATCCGATCCGACTAAAGTGGGAGAGACAGACACCCGCTAGCCACCTTATGCAACTAGTGCATGTCAGTCGGTGGAACCTGTCTCACGTAAGCGTACGTGTAAGGTCGGTCCGGGCCGCTTCATCCCACGATGCCGCCGAAACAAGATAAGACTAGTAGTGGCAAGAAAATTGACAACATCTACGCCCACAACAAGTTTGTGTTCTACTCGTGCATAGAAACTACGCATAGACCTAGCTCATGATGCCACTGTTGGAGATCGTTGCAGAAATTAAAAAATTTCTACGCATCACCAAGAACAATCTATGGAGTCTTCTAGCAACGAGAGGGAAAAGAGTGCATCTACATACCCTTGTAGATCGCGAGCGGAAGCGTTCAAGTGAACGGGGTTGATGGAGTCGTACTCGTCGTGATCCAAATCACCGATGACCGAGCGCCGAACGGACGGCACCTCCGCGTTCAACACACGTACGGTTGGGGAAGACGTCTCCTCCTTCTTGATCCAGCAAGGGGAGGGAGAGGTTGATGGAGATCCAGCAGCACGACGGCGTGGTGGTGGAAGCAGCGGGGATCTCGGCAGGGCTTCGCCAAGCTCAGCGAGAGGGAGAGGTGTCACGGGAGGGAGAGGGAGGCGCCAGGGGCTTGGGGTGCTGCTCCCATGCGCCTCCCCACTATATATAGGGGTGGAGGGGGCTGGTTTCTTGCCCTCCAAGTCCATTGGGGCGTTGGCAAAGGTGGGGGAAAGAAATCCCATCATTTCCCTTCCCCACCGATTGTTATCCCCCTTTTTTAGGGATCTTGATCTTATCCCTTCGGGATATGATCTTATTCCTTCTAAGGTGGGATCTTGGTGCGCCTTGACCAGGGGTGTGGGGCCTTGCCCCCACTACCCACGTTCATGTGGGTCCCCCCATGCAGGTGGGCCCCACTTCGGAACCTTCTAGAACCTTCCCGGTACAATACCGAAAAATCCCGAACATTTTCCGGTGGCCAAAATAGGACTTCCCATATATAAATCTTTACCTCCGGACCATTCCGGAACTCCTCGTGACGTCCGGGATCTCATCCGGGACTCCGAACAACTTTCGGTTAACCGCATACTAATATCTCTACAACTCTAGCGTCACCGAACCTTAAGTGTGTAGACCCTACGGGTTCGGGAGACATGCAGACATGACCGAGACGACTCTCCGGTCAATAACCAACAGCGGGATCTGGATACCCATGTTGGCTCCCACATGTTCCACGATGATCTCATCGGATGAACCACGATGTCGAGGATTCAATCAATCCCGTATACAATTCCCTTTGTCAATCGGTACGTTACTTGCCCGAGATTCGATCGTCGGTATCCCAATACCTTGTTCAATCTCGTTACCGGCAAGTCACTTTACTCGTACCGTAATGCATGATCCCGTGACCAAACACTTGGTCACATTGAGCTCATTATGATGATGCATTACCGAGTGGGCCCAGAGATACCTCTCCGTCATACGGAGTGACAAATCCCAGTCTCGATTCGTGCCAACCCAACAGACACTTTCGGAGATACCCGTAGTGCACCTTTATAGCCACCCAGTTACGTTGTGACGTTTGGCACACCCAAAGCACTCCTATGGTATCCGGGAGTTGCACAATCTCATGGTCTAAGGAAATGATACTTGACATTTGGAAAAGCTCTAGCAAACGAACTACACGATCTTGTGCTATGCTTAGGATTGGGTCTTGTCCATCACATCATTCTCCTAATGATGTGATCCCGTTATCAATGACATCCAATGTCCATAGTCAGGAAACCATGACTATCTGTTGATCAACGAGCTAGTCAACTAGAGGCTCACTAGGGACATGTTGTGGTCTATGTATTCACACATGTATTACGATTTCCGGATAACACAATTATAGCATGAACAATAGACAATTATCATGAACAAGGAAATATAATAATAACCATTTTATTATTGCCTCTAGGGCATATTTCCAACAGTCTCCCACTTGCACTAGAGTCAATAATCTAGTTACATTGTGATGAATCGAACACCCATAGAGTTCTGGTGTTGATCATGTTTTGCTCTAGGGAGAGGTTTAGTCAACGGATCTGCTACATTCAGGTCCGTATGTACTTTACAAATATCTATGTCTCCATTTTGAACATTTTCACGAATGGAGTTGAAGCGACGCTTGATATGCCTGGTCTTCCTGTGAAACCTGGGCTCCTTGGCAAGGGCAATAGCTCCAGTGTTGTCACAGAAGAGAGTCATCGGGCCCGACGCATTGGGAATAACTCCTAGGTCGGTAATGAACTCCTTCACCCAGATTGCTTCTTGTGCTGCCTCTGAGGCCGCCATGTATTCCGCTTCACATGTAGATCCCGCCACAACGCTTTGCTTGCAACTGCACCAGCTTACTGCCCCACCATTCAAAATATACACGTATCCGGTTTGTGACTTAGAGTCATCCAGATCTGTGTCGAAACTAGCATCGACGTAACCCTTTACGACGAGCTCTTCGTCACCTCCATAAACGAGAAACATATCCTTAGTCCTCTTCAGGTACTTCAGGATATTCTTGACCGCTGTCCAGTGTTCCATGCCGGGATTACTTTGGTACCTTCCTACCAAACTTACGGCAAGGTTTACATCAGGTCTGGTACACAGCATGGCATACATAATAGACCCTATGGCCGAGGCATAGGGGACGACACTCATCTTTTCTCTATCTTCTGCCGTGGTCGGGCATTGAGCCGTGCTCAATTGCACACCTTGCAATACAGGCAAGAACCCCTTCTTGGACTGATCCATATTGAACTTCTTCAATATCTTGTCAAGGTACGTACTTTGTGAAAGACCAATGAGGCGTCTTGATCTATCTCTATAGATCTTGATGCCTAATATATAAGCAGCTTCTCCAAGGTCCTTCATTGAAAAACACTTGTTCAAGTAGGCCTTTATGCTTCCCAAGAATTCTATATCATTTCCCATCAACAGTATGTCATCCACATATAATATGAGAAATGCTACAGAGCTCCCACTCACTTTCTTGTAAACACAGGCTTCTCCATAAGTCTGTGTAAACCCAAACGCTTTGAT
The DNA here is from genome assembly GCF_018294505.1 of Triticum aestivum. Classification (NCBI taxonomy): domain Eukaryota; kingdom Viridiplantae; phylum Streptophyta; class Magnoliopsida; order Poales; family Poaceae; genus Triticum; species Triticum aestivum. The sequence goes on along the minus strand of NC_057811.1, from coordinate 328,456,132 downwards.
CATCTCATCAAATCGAATGTTCCAACTCCGAGATGCTTGCACCAGCCCATAGATGGAGCGCTGGAGCTTGCATACCTTGTTAGCATTCTTAGGATCGACAAAACCTTCCGGCTGCATCATATACAATTCTTCCTTAAGAAAGCCGTTAAGGAATGCCGTTTTGACGTCCATTTGCCATATCTCATAATCATAGTATGCGGCAATTGCTAACATGATTCGGACGGACTTCAGCTTCGCTACGGGTGAGAAAGTCTCATCGTAGTCAACCCCTTGAACTTGTCGATAACCCTTAGCGACAAGTCGAGCTTTATAGATGGTAACATTACCATCCGCGTCTGTCTTCTTCTTAAAGATCCATTTGTTTTCTATCGCTCGCCGATCATCGGGCAAGTCTGTCAAAGTCCACACTTTGTTTTCATACATGGATCCTATCTCGGATTGCATGGCTTCAAGCCATTTGTCGGAATCTGGGCCCGCCATTGCTTCTTCATAGTTCGAAGGTTCACCGTTGTCTAACAACATGATTTCCAAGACAGGGTTGCCGTACCACTCTGGCGCGGAACGTGTCCTTGTGGACCTACGAAGTTCAGTAGGAGCTTGATCCGAAGTACCTTGATCATCATCATCATTAACTTCCTCTCTAGTCGGTGCAGGCACCACAGGAACATCTTCCTGAGCTGCGCTACTTTCCGGTTCAAGAGGTAGTACTTCATCAAGTTCCACTTTCCTCCCACTTACTTCTTTCGAGAGAAACTCTTTCTCCAGAAAGGACCCGTTCTTGGCAACAAAGATCTTGCCTTCGGATCTGAGGTAGAAGGTATACCCAATGGTTTCCTTAGGGTATCCTATGAAGACGCATTTTTCCGACTTGGGTTCGAGCTTTTCAGGTTGAAGTTTCTTGACATAAGCATCGCATCCCCAAACTTTTAGAAACGACAGCTTAGGTTTCTTCCCAAACCATAATTCATACGGTGTCGTCTCAACGGATTTCGACGGAGCCCTATTTAAAGTGAATGCGGCAGTCTCTAAAGCATAGCCCCAAAATGAGAGCGGTAGATCGGTAAGAGACATCATAGATCGCACCATATCCAATAGAGTGCGATTACGACGTTCGGACACACCATTTCGCTGAGGTGTTCCAGGCGGCGTGAGTTGTGAAACTATTCCACATTTCCTTAAGTGTGTGCCAAATTCGTGACTCAAATATTCCCCTCCACGATCTGATCGTAAGAACTTTATTTTCCTGTCACGTTGATTCTCAACCTCACTCTGAAATTCCTTGAACTTTTCAAAGGTCTCAGACTTGTGTTTCATTAGGTAGACATACCCATATCTACTCAAGTCATCAGTGAGAGTGAGAACATAACGATAGCCACCGCGAGCCTCAACACTCATTGGACCGCACACATCAGTATGTATGATTTCCAATAAGTTGGTTGCTCGCTCCATTGTTCCGGAGAACGGAGTCTTGGTCATCTTACCCATGAGGCATGGTTCGCACGTGTCAAATGATTCGTAATCAAGAGACTCCAAAAGTCCATCTGCATGGAGCTTCTTCATGCGTTTGACACCAATGTGACCAAGACGGCAGTGCCACAAGTATGTGGGACTATCGTTATCAACCTTACATCTTTTGGTATTCACACTATGAATATGTGTAACACTACGTTCGAGATTCATTAAGAATAAACCATTAACCAGCGGGGCATGACCATAAAACATATCTCTCATATAAATAGAACAACCATTATTCTCGGATTTAAATGAGTAGCCATCTCGAATTAAACGAGATCCTGATACAATGTTCATGCTCAAAGCTGGCACTAAATAACAATTATTGAGGTTTAAAACTAATCCCGTAGGTAAATGTAGAGGTAGCGTGCCGACGGCGATCACATCGACCTTGGAACCATTCCCGACGCGCATCGTCACCTCGTCCTTTGCCAGTCTCCGTTTATTCCGCAGCTCCTGCTTTGAGTTACAAATATGAGCAACCGCACCGGTATCAAATACCCAGGAGCTACTACGAGTGCTGGTAAGGTACACATCAATAACATGTATATCACATATACCTTTGGTGTTGCCGGCCTTCTTGTCCGCTAAGTACTTGGGGCAGTTCCGCTTCCAGTGACCACTTCCCTTGCAATAAAAGCACTCAGTCTCAGGCTTGGGTCCATTCTTTGGCTTCTTCCCGGCAACTGGCTTACCGGGCGCGGCAACTCCCTTGCCGTCCTTCTTGAAGTTCTTCTTACCCTTGCCTTTCTTGAACTTAGTGGTTTTATTCACCATCAACACTTGATGTTCCTTTTTGATCTCACCTCCGCTGATTTCAGCATTGAATATACCTCAGGAATGGTCTTTTCCATCCCCTGCATATTGAAGTTCATCACAAAGCTCTTGTAGCTCGGTGGAAGCGACTGAAGGATTCTGTCAATGACCGCGTCATCCGGGAGATTAACTCCCAGCTGAGTCAAGCGGTTGTGTAACCCAGACATTTTGAGTATGTGCTCACTGACAGAACTATTTTCCTCCATCTTACAACTGAAGAACTTGTCGGAGACTTCATATCTCTCGACCCGGGCATGAGCTTGGAAAACCATTTTCAGCTCTTCGAACATCTCATATGCTCCGTGTTGCTCAAAACGCTTTTGGAGCCCCGGTTCTAAGCTGTAAAGCATGCCGCACTGAACGAGGGAGTAATCATCAGCACGCTGCTGCCAAGCGTTCATAACGTCTTGGTTCTCTGGGATGGGTGCGTCACCTAGCGGTGCTTCTAGGACATAATCTTTCTTGGCAGCTATGAGGATGATCCTCAGGTTCCGGACCCAGTCCGTATAGTTGCTGCCATCATCTTTCAGCTTGGTTTTCTCTAGGAACGCGTTGAAGTTGAGGGCAACATTAGCGTGGGCCATTTGATCTACAAGACATATTGTAAAGATTTTAGACTAAGTTCATGATAATTAAGTTCATCTAATCAAATTATTCAATGAACTCCCACTCAGATAGACATCCCTCTAGTCATCTAAGTGAAACATGATCCGAGTCAACTAGGCCGTGTCCGATCATCACGTGAGACGGACTAGTCAACATCGGTGAACATCTTCATGTTGATCGTATCTTCTATACGACTCATGCTCGACCTTTCGGTCTTCCGTGTTCCGAGGCCATGTCTGTACATGCTAGGCTCGTCAAGTCAACCTAAGTGTATTGCGTGTGTAAATCTGGCTTACACCCGTTGTATTCGAACGTTAGAATCTATCACACCCGATCATCACGTGGTGCTTCGAAACAACGAACCTTCGCAACGGTGCACAGTTAGGGGGAACACTTTCTTGAAATTATTGCGAGGGATCATCTTATTTAAGCTACCGTCGTTCTAAGCAAATAAGATGTAAAACATGATAAACATCACATGCAATCAAATAGTGACATGATATGGCCAGTATCATATTGCTCCTTTGATCTCCATCTTCGGGGCGCCATGATCATCTTCGTCACCGGCATGACACCATGATCTCCATCATCGTGTCTTCATGAAGTTGTCACGCCAACGATTACTTCTACTTCTATGGCTAACGTGTTTAGCAATAAAGTAAAGTAATTTACATGGCGTTATTCAATGACACGCAGGTCATACAAAAATAAAGACAACTCCTATGGCTCCTGCCGGTTGTCATACTCATCGACATGCAAGTCGTGATTCCTATTACAAGAACATGATCAATCTCATACATCACATATATTTCATTCATCACATCCTTTTGGCCATATCACATCACAAGGCATATGCTGCAAAAACAAGTTAGACGTCCTCTAATTGTTGTTGCATGTTTTTACGTGGCTTCTATAGGTTTCTAGCAAGAACGTTTCTTACCTACGTAAAACCACAACGTGATATGCCAACTTCTATTTACCCTTCATAAGGACCCTTTTCATCGAATCCGATCCGACTAAAGTGGGAGAGACAGACACCCGCTAGCCACCTTATGCAACTAGTGCATGTCAGTCGGTGGAACCTGTCTCACGTAAGCGTACGTGTAAGGTCGGTCCGGGCCGCTTTATCCCACGATGCCGCCGAAACAAGATAAGACTAGTAGTGGCAAGAAAATTGACAACATCTACGCCCACAACAAGTTTGGGTTCTACTCGTGCATAGAAACTACGCATAGACCTAGCTCATGATGCCACTGTTGGAGATCGTTGCAGAAATTAAAAAATTTCTACGCATCACCAAGAACAATATATGGAGTCTTCTAGCAACGAGAGGGAAAAGAGTGCATCTACATACCCTTGTAGATCGCGTGTAACGCCCACGATGCGGCTATATCTCCCACGTGTCGGGGCACGACTTAGAGGCATAACCGCATAGTGGTTTTGTCGCAAGAAGGGTCATCTTCACACAATCCCATGTAATGAACAAGAATGGGATAAAGAGTTGGCTTACAATCGCCACTTCACACAATACATAAATATCATTCATACATCATCCAAAATACAATCATATAGACCGAGTACGGTCAAAATCCAGATGAAAATAAGACAATCCCAAATGCTAGATCCCCGATCGTCCCAACTGGGCTCCACTACTGATCATCAGGAAAAGACACATAATAACGACCACGTTCCTCGTCGAACTCCCACTTGAGATCGACGCCATCGTCTGCACCGGCATCGTCGGCACCTGCAACTGGTGTTGGAAGTATCTGTGAGTCACGGGGACTCAGCAATCTCACACCCGCGAGATCAAGACTATTTAAGCTTATAGGACAAGGAGGTGCAAAGAGGTGGAGCTGCAGCGACAAAAGCATATATGGTGGCTAACTTGCGTAAATGAGAGCGGGAAGAGAAGCAAAGGAACGGACGTCATCTAGCAATGACCAAGAAGAGGTCCTGAACGCCTACTTACGTCATACATAACACAGACCGTGTTCACTTCCCGGACTCCGCCGAGAAGGGACCATCACGGCTACACACGCACTTGGTGTATTTTAATTGGGTCAAGTGACAAGTTATCTACAACCGGACATCAACAAATTCCCATCTGCCTCATAACCGCGGGCACGGCTTTCGAAAGATAATACCCTGCAGGGGTGTTCCAACTTAGCCCATCATAAGCTCTCACGGTCAACGAAGGATAACCTTCTCCCGGAAAGACCCGATCAGTCTCGGAATCCCGGTTAACAAGACATCTCGACAATGGTAAAACAAGACCAGCAAAGCCTCCCGAATGTGCCGACAAATCCCGATAGGAGCTGCACATATCTCGTTCTCAGGGCACACCGGATTGTCCAAGCTTCCGATAGGCCAGACCAGAGTTGCCCCTGGTGGCCACCGGCGACTGACAGTTTGGACCAATACTCAGAGGAGCACTGGCCCGGGGGTTTAAAATAAAGATGACCCTCGGGCTCTAGAAAACCCGGGGGAAAAAGGTATAGGTCGCAAATGGTAAAACCAAGGTTGGGCCTTGCTGGAGGAGTTTTATTCAAGGCGAGCTGTCAAGGGGGTCCCATAAATCACCCGACCGCGTAAGGGACGCAAACTCAAGGAACATAATCCCGGTATAACAGTAACTAGGGCGGCAAGAATGGAACAAAACACCAGACATAAGGCCGAGCCTTCCACCCTTAACCAACATATATATAGATGCATTAATTAAATAAGAGATATTGTGATATCCCAACATGTCCATGTTCCGATATGGAACAACTTCAACTTCACCTGCAACTAGCAACGCTATAAGAGGGGCTGAGCAAAAGCGGTAACATAGCCAAACAACGGTTTGCTAGGAAAGGATGGTTAGGGGCTGACATGGCTGAAATAGGAGACATGATATAGCAAGTGATAGGTAGCGAGCATGGCAATAGAGCGAACAACTAGCATAGCAAAGATAGAAGTGATTTCGAGGGGTGGTCATCTTGCCTGCAAGATTTTCAGAGTTGTCGAAAGCTTGATCCTCGTAAGCGTACTCGACAGGTTCCTCGTTCACGAACTCGTCTCCCGGCTCTACCCAAGACAAGAACACAAACAAACGGAACCACAATCAACAACGAGAAATGCACAAGCAACATGATGCAAGACATGTATGATATGCAAGATATGATATGCGATGCGTATGCGTGCTCCGGAAGGAAAATGATGAACATGGCAGTAACTTGGCAAACCAAGCATGCCACTGGAAAGATGAGATGATTTCGGTCGAAATCGATATAAAGATCACCGGAATCGGATGCACGGTTTGCAAATGGCAAGCAAAACAAGAATGACACTAATCTGCGATAAACAGCAAGATAGCACTTAAAATACAACAAGTAACAATGCTACAGCACCCCAACATAGCAACAAAGCACATGTCAGTAATCTACAGGAGATGCTTGACAAAAGATGAACACTGAGCTACGGCTAGTTCACAACATATCAAGCTCAAACAAGCATGGCAAAAGTGCAAAAGATTACAGGTTCACAGACTTAGTGAAAAACTGGACATGGCAGAAATCAGCATCAGGTAGCAATGTTCGGAGCATGATATCAATATGCTACAAGAACTTAACATAGCAAAACAAGGCATGGTAGTGTTCTACTATATGCACATGACAAAAGTCCCTTACTGACCATAAGCCAAAAAGGACCAGAAGATATGATGGCAAGCATGTAAACATAGCAAGTTTCGTTATCAGGTTTCAGACTTAGCAGAAAGCAGAGCATGGCAGAAATATTAATATGTAGGCCTCTTTGTGAGCTTGATTCACTCACTACAGAGCAATGCATGACAACCCAAGCATACCTACAGCAAGATGGCATGTTTATGAAGCTATCCATGGCAAAAACAATTACATAGCATGTCTGGATCAACTACAATAAGCTTGGCAAAAATGCATGTCATGTTAAGAATCTGCCAGAAATATTTTATAGCAAAAGTAGAGCAAGAATGAGTCATGCTATGTTACTCTAAAATTGCAAACAATTGCAGGTATGGATCAATTACAACTATATCTACAAAACATCCTTACTGAACATCTCCAAAATATGCATGTATCTCTCTGTAGCATCAAGTTTACATGGCAACAAAATTACAGCAGACAAGGACTTGGAGAAATCACCAAGTCCCTGAAATCAGAAATATTACGGGGCCTACTTTGCATGCTTGTGCTAGTCACCACATATATCACAAAAATACATGGACTACACCACTGGAAAGATGGCATGGCATACTTCAAAACACATGTAGAGATCATGCTCATAAGATGCACAGAATAAATGATACAAAAATGACAAATCTCCAAGTTCTGATAAGAACCAGAGATTAACAGCAACTAGCCCTCTTCCAACGAAGATTTGGGCATCAATATGACCTCTAATGAAAATGGTACAATTGAACAAAATGTAGAGCTTTACGGGACGAACAATTCGACATATTATACGCGCAAATCGGAGCTACATGCACGAAGTTATCGCATCTCGAACAGAGCACGATACTAAGAATTATTGAGGACTTAGGAGAATTTTTGAGGCGAGAAAAGTCAACGGGAGGGCGCCCATACCAGATCCGATCGGGTCTCGAGGAGCTCGGGCCGCCGGCGGGAAGAAGAGGAGCCGGCGGTGGCGGGCGGCGCCGGTGGAGGAGGGGCCCGGAGGGCGGCGGCGGGCGGCGGCGGGGCTGGCGGTGGCGGCGGGCAGGCGCGGAGGCGGGCGCGGGAGGAGACGGGCCGGAGGGCCGGGGACGGGCCGGCGGGCCTCGGCGGCGGCGCTGGTGACGTGGCGCGCTCCGGTTGGCCGGGCGCGCGGCGGACGTTGTCCGGCCGGAGCGGACGCGTCCGGCGCGGCGCGGAGGGACAGGGTTAGGGTTTCGTCTGAGATTTCGTTTTTCGGGATGCCCACTCATTTATAGGTAGAGGGAGCTAGGAGACTCCAAATGAGGTGCGGTTTTCGCCCACACGATCGTGATCGAACGACCTAGAGCATGGAGGAGAGTTTGGTGGGCTTTGGGCTGGTTTTGGAGGGGGTTTTTGCTGGACACTCAAATGGACATTGCGGAGGCCCGGTTAACCGTTGGAGTACCAAACGACCTCCGAATGGAATGAAACTTGACCGGTAGTCTCCGGGTGGTATATTAAGACCACTTGACAAGCCTCGGTCCATTCCGAGAAAGTTTGACACACGCACACGAAAGAAAACTAGAGGGGTGCACCGGAGGAGATAGGAGCGCCGGATTGGAAAACGGACAACGGGGAAAAAGCTCGGATGCATGAGACGAACACGTATGCGAATGCAATGCACATGATGACATGATAAGAAAAAGCATGACATGACAAAATACAAAACGAAAGACAAAACCCAACAACGGAGGGAAAAACATATCACATAGCCGGAAATGGCAAGAGTCGGAGTTACAAATATGGCAAGTTACATGCGGGGTGTTACATCGCGAGCGGAAGCGTTCAAGTGAACGGGGTTGATGGAGTCGTACTCGTCGTGATCCAAATCACCGATGACCGAGCGCCGAACGGACGGCACCTCCGCGTTCAACACACGTACGGTTGGGGAAGACGTCTCCTCCTTCTTGATCCAGCAAGGGGAGGGAGAGGTTGATGGAGATCCAGCAGCACGACGGCGTGTTGGTGGAAGCAGCGGGGATCTCGGCAGGGCTTCGCCAAGCACAGCGAGGGAGAGGGAGGCGCCAGGGGCTTGGGGTACTGCTCCCATGTGCCTCCCCACTATATATAGGGGTGGAGGGGGCTGGTTTCTTGCCCTCCAAGTCCATTGGGGCGTTGGCAAAGGTGGGGAAAAGAAATCCCATCATTTCCCTTCCCCACCGATTGTTATCCCCCTTTTTTAGGGATCTTGATCTTATCCCTTCGGGATATGATCTTATTCCTTCTAAGGTGGGATCTTGGTGCGCCTTGACCAGGGGTTTGGGGCCTTGCCCCCACTACACACGTTCATGTGGGTCCCCCCATGCAGGTGGGCCCCACTTCGGAACCTTCTAGAACCTTCCCGGTACAATACCGAAAAATCCCGAACATTTTCCGGTGGCCAAAATAGGACTTCCCATATATAATCTTTACCTCCGGACCATTCCGGAACTCCTCGTGACGTCCGGGATCTCATACGGGACTCCGAACAACTTTCGGTTAACCGCATACTAATATCTCTACAACTCTAGCGTCACCGAACCTTAAGTGTGTAGACCCTACGGGTTCGGGAGACATGCAAACATGACCGAGACGACTCTCCGGCCAATAACCAACAGCGGGATCTGCATACCCATGTTGGCTCCCACATGTTCCACGATGATCTCATCGGATGAACCATGATGTCGAGGATTCAATCAATCCCGTATACAATTCCCTTTGTCAATCGGTACGTTACTTGCCCGAGATTCGATCGTCGGTATCCCAATACCTTGTTCAATCTCGTTACCGGCAAGTCACTTTACTCATACCGTAATGCATGATCCCGTGACCAAACACTTGGTCACATTGAGCTCATTATGATGATGCATTACCGAGTGGGCCTAGAGATACCTCTCCGTCATACGGAGTGACAAATCCCAGTCTCGATTCGTGCCAACCCAACAGACACTTTCGAAGATACCCGTAGTGCACCTTTATAGCCACCGAGTTACGTTGTGACGTTTGGCACACCCAAAGCACTCCTATGGTATCCGGGAGTTGCACAATCTCATGGTCTAAGGAAATGATACTTGACATTTGGAAAAGCTCTAGCAAACGAACTACACGATCTTGTGCTATGCTTAGGATTGGGTCTTGTCCATCACATCATTCTCCTAATGATGTGATCCCATTATCAATGACATCCAATGTCCATAGTCAGGAAACCATGACTATCTGTTGATCAACGAGCTAGTCAACTAGAGGCTCACTAGGGACATGTTGTGGTCTATGTATTCACACATGTATTATGATTTCCGGATAACACAATTATAGCATGAACAATAGACAATTATCATGAACAAGGAAATATAATAATAACCATTTTATTATTGCCTCTAGGGCATATTTCCAACACTACGTTCATCTACAACGGGTGCAAGCCAGTTTTGCACACGCAGAATACTCGGGTTAAACTTGACGAGCCTAGCATATGCAGATATGGCCTCGGAACACTGGAGACTGAAAGGTCGAGCGAATCATATAGTAGATATGATCAACATAGTGATGTTCACCATTGAAAACTACTCCATCTCACGTGATGATCGGACATGGTTTAGTTGATTTGGATCACATGATCATTTAGATGACTAGAGGGATGTCTATCTAAGTGGGAGTTCTTAAGTAATATGATTAATTGAACTTTAATTTATCATGAACTTAGTCCTGGTAGTATTAGCATATCTATGTTGTAGATCATTAGCTCGCGTTTAACTCCCCTATTTTTATTTTTGATATGTTCCTAGAGAAAACTAAGTTGAAAGATGTTAGTAGCAATGATGTGGATTGGATCCGTGATCTGAGGACTATCCTCATTGCTGCACAGAAGAATTATGTCCTTGATGCACCGCTAGGTGACAGACCGCTCTTGCAGGAGCAAATGCAGACGTTTTGAACGTTTGGCAAGCTCGATATAATGACTACTTGATAGTTTAGTGCACCATGCTTTACGGCTTAGAATCGGGGCTTCAAAGACGTTTTTGAAATGCCACGGAGCATATGAGATGTTCCAAGAGTTGAAATTAATATTACAGATAAGATAGTGATTGACAAAGTTCTCTAGTCACTATCACCAAGTTACTAGAACTTCGTGATGAACTATAATATGCAAGGGATAACGGAAATGATTCCCAAGCTCTTCGTGATACTGAAATCGACGAAGGTAGAAATCAAGAAAAACATCAAGTGTTGATGGTTGACAAGACCACTAGTTTCAAGAAAAGGGCAAAGGGAATAAGGGGAACTTCAAGAAGAACGGCAAGCAAGTTGCTGCTCAAGTGAAGAAGCCCAAGTCTGGACCTAAGCTTGAGACTAAGTGCTTCTACTGCAAAAGGACTGGTAACTAGAAGTGGAACTGCCCTAGATACTTGGCGGATAAGAAGGATGGCAAAGCGAACAAAGGTATATTGGATATAGATGTTATTGATGTGTATTTTACTAGTGTTTATAGCAACCCCTCGGCATTTGATACTGGTTCAGTTGCTAAGAGTAGTAACTCAAAACGGGAGTTGCAGAATGAACAGAAACTAGTTAAGAGTGAAGTGATGATGTGTGTTGGAAGCAGCTCCAAGATTGATATGATCATCATCGCACACTCCCTATACTTTTGGGATTAGTGTTGAACCTAAATAAATGTTATTTGGTGTTTGCGTTGAGAATGAATATGATTTGATCATGTTTATTGCAATACGGTTATTCATTTAAATTAGAGAATAATTGTTGTTCTATTTACATGAATAAAACCTTCTATGGTCATACACCCAATGAAAATGGTTTGTTGGATCTTGATTGTAGTGATACACATATTCATAATATTGAAGCCAAAAGGTGCAAAGTTAATAATGATAGTGCAACTTATTTGTGCCACTGCCGTTTAGGTCATATCGGTGTAAAGCGCATGAAGAAACTCCATGCTGATGGGTTTTTGGAATCACTTGATTATGAATCACTTGATGCTTGCGAACCATGCCTCATGGGCAAGATGACTAAGACTCCGTTCTCCGGAACAATGGAGCGAGCAACTGCCTTATTGGAAATAATACATACTGATGTATGCGGTCTGATGAGTGTTGAGGCTCGCGGCGGGTATCGTTATTTTCTGACCTTCACAGATGATTTGAGCAGATATGGGTATATCTACTTGATGAAACATAAGTCTGAAACATTTGAAAAGTTCAAAGAATTTCAGAGTGAAGTGGAAAATCATCGTGACAAGAAAATACAGTTTCTACGATCTGATCGCGGAGACAAATATTTGAGTTACGAGTTTGGTCTTCAATTAAAACAATGTGGAATAGTTTCACAAATTTGTGCCACCTGGAACACCACATCATAATGGTGTGTCTGAACGTCATAACCATACTTTATTGGATATAGTGCAATCTATGATGTTTCTTACCGATTTACCACTATAGTTTTGGGGTTATGCATTAGAGATAGCTGCATTCACGTTAAAAAGGGCACCATCTAAAATCCGTTGAGACGACACCGTATGAACTGTTGTTTGGCAAGAAACCAAAGTTGTCGTTTCTTAAAGTTTGGGGTTGCGATGCTTATAAGAAAAAGTTTCATCCTGATAAGCTCAAACCCAAATTAGAGAAATGTGTCTTCATAGGATACCCAAAGGAGACAGTTGGGTACACCTTCTATCACAGATCCGAAGGCAAGATATTCGTTGCTAAGAATGGATCCTTTCTAGAGAAGGAGTTTCTCTCGAAAGAAGTGAGTGGGAGGAAAGTAGAACTTGATGAGGTAACTGTACCTGCTCCCTTATTGGAAAGTAGTTCATCACAGAAACCGGTTCCTGTGACACCTACACCAATTAGTGAGGAAGCTAATGATATTGATCATGAAACTTCAGATCAAGTTACTACCAAAACTCGTAGGTCAACCAGAGTAAATCCACACCAGAGTGGTACGGTAATCCTATTCTGGAAGTCATGTTACTTGACTATGACAAACCTACGAACTATGAAGAAGCGATGGTGAGCCCATATTCCGCGAAATGGCTTGAGGCCATGAAATCTGAGATGGGATCCATGTATGAGAACAAAGTGTGGACTTTGGTTGACTTGCCCGATGATCGGCAAGCCATGGAAAATAAATGGATCTTCAAGAGGAAGACGGACGCTGATAGTAGTGTTACTATCTACAAAGCTAGACTTGTCAAAAAGGGTTTTTGACAAAGTTCAAGATGTTGACTACAATGAGATTTTCTCACTCGTAGCGATGCTTAAGTCTGTCCAAATCATGTTAGCAAATTACCATATTTTATGAAATCTGGCAAATGGATGTCAAAACTACATTCCTTAATGGATTTCTTAAAGAAGAGTTGTATATGATGCAACCAGAAGGTTTTGTCGATCCTAAAGGTGCTAACAAAATGTGCAAGTTCCAGCGATCCATCTATGGACTGGTGCAAGCATCTCGGAGTTGGAATATACGCTTTGATGAGTTGATCAAAGCATATAATTTTATACAGACTTGCGGTGAAGCCTGTATTTACAAGAAAGTAAGTGGGAGCACTACAACATTTATGATAAATATATATGAATGACATATTGTTGATCGGAAATAATGTAGAATTTTCTGGAAAGCATAAAGGAGTATCTGAAAGGAGTTTTTCAAAGAAAGACTTCGGTGAAGCTGCTTACATATTGAGCATCAAGATCTATAGAGATAGATCAAGATGCTTGATAATTTTTTTCAATGAGTACAGTTACAAGATTTTGAAGTGGCTCAAAATGCAACAGTCAAAGAAAGAGTTCTTGCCTGTGTTACAAGGTGTGAAATTGAGTAAGACTCAAAGCCCGACCACGACAGAAAATAGAGAGAATGAAAGTCATTCCCTATGCCTCAGCCATAGGTTCTATAAAGTATGCCATGCTGTGTACCAGACCTATTGTATACCCTACACTGAGTTTGGCAAGGGAGTACAATAGTGATCTAGGACTAGATCACTGGACAGTGGTCAAAATTATCCTTAGTGGAATAAGGATATGTTTCTCGATTATGGAAGTGACAAAAGGTTCGTCGTAAAGGGTTACGTCGATGCAAGTTTTGACACTGATCCAGATGACTCTAAGTCTCAATCTGGATACATATTAAAGTGGGAGCTATTAGCTAGAGTAGCTCCGTGCAGAGCATTGTAGACATAGAAATTTGCAAAATACTTACGGATCTGAATGTGACAGACCCGTTGACTAAAATTATCTCACAAGCAAAACATGATCACACCTTAGTACTCTTTGGGTGTTAATCACATAGCGATGTGAACTAGATTACTGACTCTAGTAAACCCTTTGGGTGTTGGTCACATATCGATGTGAATTATGGGTGTTAACCACATAAATATGTGAACAATTGGTGTTAAATCACATGGCGATGTGAACTAGATTATTGACTCTAGTGCAAGTGGGTGACTGAAGGAAATATGCCCTAGAGGCAATAATAAAGTTATTATTTATTTCCTCATATCATGATAAATGTTTATTATTCATGCTAGAATGTATTAACCGGAAACATAATACATGTGTGAATACATAGACAAACATAATGTCACTAGTATGCCTCTACTTGACTAGCTCGTTAATCGAAGATGGTTAAGTTTCCTAGCCATGGACATGAGTTGTCATTTGATTAACGGGATCACATTATTAGGAGAATAATGTGATTGACTTGACCCATTCTGTTAGCTTAGCATTTGATCGTTTAGTATATTGCTATTGCTTTCTTCATGACTTATACATGTTCCTATGGCTATGAGATTATGCAACTCCCGAATACCGGAGGAACACTTTGTGTGCTACCAAACGTCACAACATAACTGGGTGATTATAAAGGTGCTCTACAGGTGTCTCCGAAGGTACTTGTTGGGTTGGCATAGATCGAGATTAGGATTTGTCACTCCGATTGTCGGAGAGGTATCTCTGGGCCCTCTCGGTAATGCACATCACTATAAGCCTTGCAAGCAATGCAACTAATGAGTTAGTTGCGGGATGATGTATTACGGAACGAGTAAAGAGACTTGCCGGTAACGAGATTGAACTAGGTATTGAGATACCGACGATCGAATCTCAGGCAAGTAACATACTGATGACAAAGGGAACAACATATGTTGTTATGCGGTTTGACCGATAAAGATCTTTGCAGAATATGTAGGAGCCAATATGAGCATCCAGGTTCCGCTATTGGTTATTGACCGGAGACGTGTCTCGGTCATGTCTACATAGTTCTCGAACCCGTAGGGTCCGCACGCTTAAAGTTAGATGACGATCGATATTATGACTTTTGTGTTTTGATGTACCGAAGGTAGTTCGGAGTCCCGGATATGATCACGGACATGACGAGGAGTGTCGAAATGGTCGAGACATAAAGATCGATATATTGGACGACTATGTTCGGACACCGGAATGGTTTCGGGGAGTTTCGGACACATGCCGGAGTACCGGGGGGTTACCGGAACCCCCCGGGGAGACTAATGGGCCTATTGGGCCCTAGTTGAGAAGAGGAGGGGCGGCCAAGGGCAGCCGCGCGCCCCCTTACCCCCCCCCCCCAGTTCGAATTGGACAAGGAGGGGGGCGGCGCCCCTTTCCTTTCCCCCTCTCTCTCCTTCCCTCTCCTCTCCTACTCCCACTTGGAAGGGGGGGAGTCCTACTCCCAGTGGGAGTAGGACTCGTCATGGGGCGCGCCTAGGGTGGCCGGTCCCCTCCCCCTCCTCCACTTCTTTATATACGGGGAGGGGGGCACCCCTTGGAGACACACCAATTGATCTCTTGATCTCTTAGCCGTGTGCGGTGCCCCCTCCACCATATTCCACCTCGGTCATACCGTAGCGGTGCTTAGGCGAAGCCCTGCGTCGGTAGCATCATCATCACTGTCACCACGCCGTCGTGTTGATGGAACTCTCCCTCAAAGCTCGGCTGGATCGGAGTTTGAGGGACGTCATCGAGCTGAACGTGTGCTGAACTCGGAGGTGTCGTACGTTCCGTACTCGGATCGGTCGGATCATGAAGACGTACGACTACATCAACCGCGTTGTGTTAAATGCTTCCGCTCTCGGTCTACGAGGGTATGTGGACACACTCTCCCCTCTCGTTGCTATGCATCACCATGATCTGTGTGTGCGTTGGAATTTTTTTGAAATTACTACGTTCCCCAACAGGCATCCCCAAGCTTAGATGCTTGAGTATCCTTGAAATATTTACTTGGGGTGCCTTGGGCATCCCCAAGCTTGAACTCTTGCCTCTCTGTATTCTTCTCATATTGATAGCTCCTCGATCTTCGAACACTTCATCCACACAAAACTTTAACAAAAACTTTGTGAGATCCGTTAGTACAATAAAGCAAATCACTACCTTTAGGTACTGTTGCAAACTTATTCCAATTTCATATTAGAACTATATCTACTGTATTCCAAATTCACCATGGTTCATACCCCCCGATACTACCCATAGATTCATCAAAATAAGCGAACAACACATAGAAAACAGAATCTGTCAAAAACAGGACAATTTGTAGTAATCTGGAAGTTTAGTAAACTTCTGTAACTCCAAAAAATTCTAAAAAAACATGAAAATTTTAAAAATTTGTACAGAACTAATGTGCAAAAAGTTTCAGACCCATTTTACTTTCCAGTAAAAAATGTAAATTCACGCGCTATAGCCAAAATTTCTGTTTTTGTACTGCACATAGTAAACAAGCAATCTAATCATCCTAAAACCGAAGCTTGGCACATTATTTTTATAATACAATGGATATATAGAAGGGGATAATTATTTTCAGAGAAGCTTCCATGAATTTTTTTACATTGTTTCCATGAGCATGAACACAAGTGTTCAAGTTCGACCCTCACTTCTCCAACGCATAACCTTCCAATCACTTCTCTTATTGAAAAACTTTTTAGGCATGAGAGGCAAGTAATTTTTTTTGTATTTTCATTCTTTTAAAAAAAAATTGTATGTTTCACCCACAACTAAACATAAAGAAAAAGGAAAAACAAAATCTACTTAGTGAATAAAGCAAACAAGCATACACGAAAATATCAACCCCACGCTATTGCTCCCCGGCAACGGCGCCAGAAAATAGCTTGATAATCCCCAAGTGCAGGAATCATCGTAGCAATTCCCAATGGTGGAAGTGATAAGTATGGAGTGTCAAACCCACAAGGAGCTAAAGATAAGATCAATAATCTCTCAAGTCCTATCTGCCACTGATACGACTCTACGTACACCGAACGTTTGCTTCCAACTAGAAACGAGAAATAAAACTACGTTGTGGGTATGAAGAGGATAACTTTGCATCGTATCGGAGAGCTAAAATATAAAGTAGGTGTTGTTATCATAAAGTTAGAATATATTACTAAACATTATAAATAGCGAGTGTGGAATAATGATGGGTCGGTGTGCGGAATTATCCTAGGCAATCATTAACAAGATCGGTAGTCGTCATTGCAATTTCATATGAGGGAGAGGCATAAGCTAACATACTTTCTCTTCTTGGATCATATGCACTTATGATTGGAACTCTAGCAAGCATCCTAACTACTAAAGATCATTAAGGTAAAACCCAACCATAGCATTAAAGCATCAAGTCCCCTTTATCCCATACGCAACAACCCCCTTACTCGGGTTTATGCTTCTGTCACTCAAGCAACCCACTATAAGCGAATCATGAACATATTGCAACGCCCTACAGCGGGAATCCCTCACGCTTGCGCGACACGGAGGGGACAATAGGACAACACCAAAATAAAACATACAACTCATACCAATCTAGATCATCAATCAACCCAAAGACAAAGGATATCTCCTCAAAACATCATAGGATGGCAACACATCATTGGATCACAATATGTGGCATAAAGCACCATGTTCAAGTAGGGATTACAGCGGGGTGCGGGAGAGTGGACCGCATATAAGAGATGAGGATGGTGATGATGATGGTGATGTTGATGAAGACGATCACCGCGGCGATGATTCCCCTCCCGATGGCACTCTGGCGCCACCGGGAGAGAGGAGGAGAGGTTCTCCCCCTTGTGCTTCCTCCTCCATGGCCTCCCCCCTAGATGGGGAGAGGTTCTCCCTCTGGATCTTGGCCTTCATTGCGATGATGGCCCCTCCGGGATCCTCCTCCATGGCCTCCGGTGATGATGGCCCCCTCCGGCAGGGTGCTAGAGAGGGCCTAGATTGATTTCTCATGGCTACTGAGGCTTGCGGCGGTGGAACTTCCGATCTAGGTTATTTGTTGGAGGTTTGGGTATTTATAAGAGAGGTTGGCGTCGAGAACAAGTCAGGGGGCCCCACGGGAAGTCCACGAGGCACAGGGGCGCGCCCTAGGGGGGTGGGCGCGCCCTCCACCCTCGTGGGGCCCACGGGCCTCCCCTCCGGTAACTCTTCGTTCCAATATTTTTTATATTTTCCAGAAAAATTCTCCGTTAATTTTCATCGCATTCCGAGAACTTTTATTTCTGTACAAAAACAACACCACGGTAGTTCTGCTGAAAACAGTGTCGGTCCGGGTTAGTTCTAATCAAATCATACCAAAATCATATAAAACTATTGTAAACATGGCATGAATACTTCATAAATTATAGATACGTTGGAGACGTATCAGCAACCAACGAGAAAAAACGCAACTTGGAGATCACAACACCTAGGACCTAACAAAGGACTAAGCAAGAGCGAGAAAGACCCAAGGAAACCAACTCCAACTCCCCTTCAAAAAGGAAGGGCGGTGGCCGAGGCCACCTATGTTTGAGTGTAAAGGTATGGCACCGCAAAGATTTTAACCTTGGGCCCATGACCAAACTCATCTTTAAAGCACAAGTACCATAAAAATGGCTAATATGAAAGACTTGATCAATTTATGCATAATGGGGGAGGAAGAGTTCATTGAGAGAACAATACTCCCCCTATGTCCATGCCTACACCTAGAACAAGACATCACGATGAGTATGGTGGGGTGTGCAAAGATTCAAGCCACATTGCTTTAATCAATGATATCTAGCTCATGCCTTAACTCGCGAAATCTTGCTTCATCCAAAGGCTTCGTGAAGATATCTGCAAGGCTATCATGAGTGTTGACATAGTTGAGCTCGATCTCCCCTCGCCTAATGTGATCCCGGATGAAGTGATACTGAATCTCAATATGCTTCGTCTTGAAGTGTTGCACCGGGTTGAGAGAAATCTTGATGGCACTTTCATTGTCACACCAAAGAGGCACTTTGTCACAAATGACACCATAATCCTTTAAAGTTTGCCTCATCCGTAGAAGTTGTGCACAACAACTACCGGCGGCCACATACTCCACTTCGGTGGACGAGAGAGACACACAACTTTGCTTCTTAGAAGACCAACTCACCAAAGAGCAACCAAGAAATTGGCACCCTCCGGAAGTTGACTTCCTATCCACTTTGTCTCCCGCCCAATCTGAGTCTGAAAAGCCCACAAGGTTGAAGTTTGCTCCTCTTGGGTACCATAAGCCAAAGTTTGGGGTATGAGCCAAATATCGAAAGTTTGCTTGACCGCCACATAGTGGCTTTCTTTAGGTGCGGCTTGAAACCGCACACAAATTCCCACACTCGACATGATATCTGGTCTAGATGCACAAAGGTAAAGCAAGGAGCCAATCATGGAGCGATATACCATTTGATCCACCGCTTTACCATTGGGATCTATGTCAAGTTGGCATTTGACGGGCATTGGAGTGGAAGCCGGCTTGACATCACTTAGCTTGAATCTCTTGAGCATGTCTTGAGTATATTTGGCTTGGTTGATGAAGGTTCCTTCTCTTCTTTGCTTGATTTCGAACCCGAGAAAGAACTTCAACTATCCCATCATGGACATATTGAACTTCGAGGTCATGAGAGCGGCAAATTCATCATTGAAAGGTTTGTTAGGGGAACCAAAGATAATATCATCAACATATAGTTAGCATACAAACAACTCCCGTCTGACCTTCTTAGTAAAAAGAGTGGGTCGATTTTCCCAATTTCAAACCCACGATCTTGCAACAACTCGGTAAGGTGCTCATACCACACACGTGGGGCTTGTTTAAGGCCATATAGTGCCTTATCGAGTTGGTACACATGATCGGGGAAATAGGGATCCTCGAACCCCGGGGGTTGTTTGACATACACCAACTCATTAATAGGACCATTAAGAAATGCACTCTTCACATCCATTTGTTGCAACTTAAAGTTATGATGAGAGGCATAAGCAATCAACAAACGAATAGATTCAAGGTGAGCAACGGGAGCAAAGGTTTCACCATAGTCGATACCCTCGACTTGGGAGTAGCCTTGTGCTACCAACCGAGCCTTGTTGCGAACAATAATTCCATGAGCATCTTGCTTATTCTTGAATATCCACTTGGTTCCAATGACATTATGGTTCCCCGTTGGCCTTGGCACCAATCTCCACACTTTGTTGTGCTCGAAGTTGTTGAGTTCTTCATGCATGGCATTAAGCCAATCCGGATCCTCGAGCGCCTCATAGACCGTTTGGGATTCAACACAAGAAACAAATGCGTGATGTTCATAATAGTTTGCTAATTGTCTACGAGTGCTTACCCCCTTTATTAAGCTTCCAAGCACATTCGTCATGAGATGATCTTTGGTAGTGAGCTTGGATGCAATCTTGGAGGCACGACGCTCCAATTCCTCCTCATGGGAGAGTTGAGGAGCGGTAACTTGATCATATTGAGCGTCGTCCTGAGCTTGTTCTTGATCTTGAGCTTGCTCTTGATCTTGAACTTGCTTGGTGGTGAGAACTTGACCTTGGGCATCACTTGGTGGATCACCACCAACTTGAGGTTGATCTTGCCTTTGATCTTGTTCATTTGGTTTAGGGCCTTCACTTTGTTCTTCGGAAGCGTGTGGGTCTTGGGTTGGTGATGGTTCCGCTTGAGTGGAACATTGTCCTTCTCCTTCGGCCACAAGGGGTTCCTCAATGGGTAGGATATGACCAACACCCATTCTTCTTATTGCTTGGGGAGGAATTTCATCACCTACATCACAAGTACCACTTTGCTCCACTTGGGAGCCGTTATTCTCATCAAACTCCATGTTACATGTCTCCTCAATAAGTCCCGTGGACTTATTGAGGACACAGTAAGCATGAGAGTTTGTAGCATAACCAACAAATATGCCCTCATGAGCTCTAGCTTCAAATTTAGACAAGCGAACACCTTTCTTGAGAATGAAACACTTACACCCGAACACCCGGAAGTACTTGAGGTTGGGCTTGTTGCCGGTTAGTATCTCATACGGAGTCTTGTTCAAGCCTTTGCGAAGATAGAGCCGATTGGATGCATGACAAGCGGTGTTGATGGCTTCGGCCCAAAAGTTGTATGGAGACTTGAACTCCGCCATCATGGTCCTTGCCGCATCCATCAACGTCCGGTTCTTCCTCTCTGCTACACCATTTTGTTGAGGGGTGTAAGGTGCGGAATATTGATGCTTAATCCCCTCATCACTAAGAAACTCATCCAAGGTGTAGTTCTTGAACTCGGTGTCGTTGTCACTTCTTATTGTCAAGATCTTTGTATTGTGTTGACTTTGAGCTTCATTTGCAAAGTCAATGACGGTTTGTTGGGTCTCACTCTTCCTCTTGAAGAAGTATACCCAATTGTATCTTGAATAATCATCCACAATCACCAAGCAATACTTTATACCCCCAAGACTATCAAAGGATGGAGGCCCAAAGAGATCCAAGTGAAGGAGCTCCAAAGGCCTCTTCGAGTAGATGATAGTCATGGGCGGGTGAGCCTTCTCATGTAGCTTTCCTTCGATACAAGCACTGCAAGCACGATCTTTGGCAAAACTAACATTTGTTAGTCCACGGACATGGTCCCCCTTGAGAAGACTTTGCAAAGATCTCATATTGACGTGGGCTAAACGGCGATTCCAAAGCCATCCCACGTCAACTTTAGCCATTAGGCATGTCGTGGTCTTATGGGTCGCTCCGAAAAGTTAATCACATAAAGACCATTCTCGACATGCCCAACAAAGGCTACTTTAAGAGTCTTGCTCCACAAGAGGGCCACGGTATCAATATCAAAGAAAGTGGCAAAGCCCATGAGTGCAAGTTGACGAACGGAAAGTAAATTGTATGCAAGGGACTCAAGAAGCATGACTTTCTCGATCGTGAGATCGTGAGAAATGACAACCTTACCACGACCCAATACCTTAGAAGACGAGGCATCACCCCACTCGACATTGGTGGGCATAGATGAAATCTTGTGCACGTCCACCACGAAGTCCTTGCTTCCGGTCATATGATTTGTGGCTCCACTATCGAGCAACCATGATCCCCCACCGGAAGCAAACACCTACAAGAGATCAATGCTTGGTTTTAGGTACCCATTTTGTAATGGGTCCTTTGATGTTAGTAATAAGGGTCTTAGGAACCCAAATAGACCATTCAATGTACTCATAAGGAGAACCAACAAATTTAGCATAAACATGCCCATCACTAGCACGACATAACACATAAGAAGGGTTAAAGTCGCCGGCTTTGTTGGAAGGGGTGGCATTGCCCTTCTTGACACCACCACCCTTCTCATTGTTCTTCTTCTCCTTAGAAGCACCCTCTCCCTCCTTCACAAAAGTTTGCTTGAGAGGTGGAGGTCGTTTGGCCTTGTCATTCTTCTTCTTGTTCTTGGGCTTGGGAGCAAACCCAATTCCCTCCTTGGCCACAACTTCCTTTCGATTGCTCAAAAGGTCATTGAGGTTCTTCTCACCTTGTATGCAAGACACAAGGCCTTTCTCAAGTTGCTCCTTCAACTTAGCATTCTCCTCCACAAGATGCACATGCTCACAACACGGGTTAGTAGCATTTGCATTATCAATTAAGACCATGTGGGGGAAATGTGGCTTTCTCCTTGGTTAGCTTCACTTGGAGTTGATCATGAGACTCTTTAAGGCTAGCATGAGTACCCTTCAAGGCCTTGTGAGCCTTGTCAAGTATATCAAACTCCTCCTTGAGTCTAGCAAGATCAACACCAAGTTTGGCCTTCTCGGAACTAAGCACACGAGATACAACAAGAGCATGATCAAGATCTTTCTTTAATTTAGCATGATCATCATTGTGTGACTCCTCAAGAGCCAAACGATGACCACGCTCTTCCTCAAGCGAATTAGAGAGATCTGATATCTCATCAGCATAGTCACGACTATGCCCCTCCATCTTAGAGATGGTTTCTTTGTGAGCCTCGATCATGTCATTGGCTTCACCAAGTTGTTCCAAGAGAGCAACAAAGTGCTTCTTGGATTTACCCTTGAGCTTACTCATAAAAGACTCAAATTCATTTCCCTCCTCATTAGACCCCTCACTTTCATCAATGCAATCCGTCAAAGAAGGATTAGTAATGATGGTGGTTTTGATGTTGGGGGTTACCTTGTTAGTGGCTTTAGCCATGAGGCACTTGGCGGTGATATTGTCGTTGGGCAAATCGAAGAGGGACACCCGTGGAGTTGAGGCAATGGCAATGGAGGCCATGGCAACCGTCTCACCGTCACCACCATCATCATCCTCATTGTACTCTTCTTGTGCCACCAACCCCTTGGGAGGAATCTTCTTGGTGAAGTTGTTCTTGTTGGGGAAGGACTTGGCCTTGTCTTTTCAGATAAGCTTGCCACCATTGTCTTCCCTCTTCTCGTACGGGCACTCTGCAACAAAGTGGCTTACATTGCCACAATTATAGCATGTCCTCACACGTTGCTTTCCCTTGGCGCCACTTGAGTTGTTCTTATTGAAGTTGGGCCTTGAGTTCTTCTTGCTCCAAAATTTCCTTGAAGCAAGAGCCATGTGCTCATGATAAGCATATTTTGTATCTTCAGGGTTACTCTCCTCTTCTTCCTCTTCATCCTCTTCTTCCACACTAGCCTTGGCCTTCAAGGCAAGGTTGGGCTTCTTTGCGCGTTGAGAACACAACACCGCATTGTCGGCGGTCTTGTCCAAGATCCTCATTGCTACAAACTCATCCAACACTTCACTTAAGGGCAAGGTGTGGAAGTTCGGCCTTTGACGGATGACGGAGGACATGGCCTTATGGTAAGGCATCATGGCCTTGAGAAACTTGCGTTTGATCCAATTGTCATCCGTATCCTTGCTCCCATGATCTCGGAGTGAGACCGCGAGAGTGGTTAATCTCCGGTAAAGCTCACGAGGTTCTTCCTCTTCGTTCATTGCAAACTCATCGGCTTCATCTTGAACCACTTCATAGTTGGAGCGTTGAATGCTTGCGCTTCCCTTGTAAATGGAAACAACATGTTGTCATGCTTCCTTGGCCACGGTGAAAGGTCGGAGATGTGCAATATCTTCGGGAGGGATGGTGTCACGCCCAATATGCGACCCTATCCGAGAGGAACTTGAAGGTCCCACCAAGGATAGACCCGCATATTGAAACGCTTTTGCAAGGTGGATATCATTACATCAACATTACATAATAGAGGGGGGAACATGCAAAAGGCACAAATGCCCCAAGAATACATCAATACATCATACATAATATCAACATCCGACTACGGATGAAACACAAACAGAAACTCAAACGACATCCACCCTGCTAGCCCAGGCTGCCGGCCTGGAACCTATCCCCTGATCGAAGAAGACGCAGAAGAAGAACTCCAAAACAAGTAACATCGCTCTCGCGTGATGATCATCGCAAAACCTATACCTGGAACTGGTGTTGTAGTAATCTATGAGCCACGAGGACTCAGCAATCCCATTACCATGGGTATCAAGACTAAGCTTAATGGGTAAGGAAGGGGTAAAGTGGTGAGGTTGCAGCAGCGACTAAGCATGTATGGTGGCTAACATACGCAAATAAGAGCGAGAAGAGAAGCAACGGAACGGTCATGAAGCTAGCAATGATCAAGAAGTGATCCTGAACTCCTACTTACGTCAAACATAACTCAGAAACCGTGTTCACTTCCCGGACTCCGCTGAAAAGAGACCATCACGGCTACACACGCAGTTGATGCGTTTTAAATAAGTCAAGTGTCAAGTTCTCTACAACCGAATATTAACAAATTCCCATCTGCCACATAACCGCGGGCACGGCTCTCGAAAGTTTATACCCTGCAGGGGTGTCCCAACTTAGCCCATTATAAGCTCTCACGGTCAACGAAGGATATTCCTTCTCCCGGGAAGACCCGATCAGTCTCGGAATCCCAGTTTACAAGACATTTCGACAATGGTAAAACAAGACCAGCAAGACCTCCCGGCGTGCCGACACCCTGATAGTAGCCACGCGTATCTCGTCTTAGGCCACAACCGGATGAGCTAAGCGTACAGGTACCAACGTAACCCAAGTTGCCATGGGACGGTCCCGCACGATGCTCTAGTTCGGACCAACACTTAGAGAAGCATTGGCCCAGGGGGGGCTAAAATAAAGATGACCCTCAGGTTAATTACTCCCAAGGGAAAGGTAATAGGTTGATAGGCAAAAGGTAAAACCAATGTTGGGCCTTGCTGGAGGAGTTTTATTCAAGGCGAACTGTCAAGGGGTTCCCATAACACCCAACCGCGTTAGGGACGCAAAATCCGGGAACATAATACCGATATGACGGAAACTAGGGCGGCAAGAGTGGAACAAAACACTAGGCATAAGGCCGAGCCTTCCACCCTTTACCAAGTATATAGATGCTTTATTTAAATAAGAGATATTGTGATATCCCCACAAAATTCATGATATCCATGTTCCAACATGGAACAAACTTCTTCATCTTCACCTACAACTAGCAACGCTATAAGAGGGGCTGAGCAAAAGCGGTAACATATCCAAACAATGGTTTGCTAGGAAGGATGACAAAGGTTAGAGGTTCATGGCAATTTGGGAGGCTTGAAGAGCAAGTGATAGGTAGCGCAGCATAGCGATAGAACGAAGCAACTAGCATAGCAATGATAGTAGTGAGATCCAGGGTAACGGTCATCTTGCCTGAAATCCCGCTAGGAAGAAGAACGAGTCCATGAAGAAGATGAAGCCACGAAGACGAACGAATCCTCACGATCGCAACGAAACAGGAACTAACAAGAAGGAGCACAACCGGAAAGAAGCAAACAACACGGTAAACACTCAACACATAAATAAGACATGATGCTCAACCAAGCCGGATGCATGACAAGGCTACATGAAGCTACTCATGGCAAGATATGATGCATACAAGAACAATACATCAAAGCAAGTTTAAATGAGGCCGGAAACAACATATGACAATTCCGGTAAGTCCTCATATGCAAATTTCGAAATTGGTCCAGATTTGAATAAACTTTATGTTCAAGTTGTTAAACAGAAAGTTAAGATGCACCAAAATGATCTACACGAAATTCTAGTCAAGTTACATATAAAGTTCATTAGATTCGGAGCTACGGCCTAGAAGATATGAGCAAAACAAGTTAAACATGGCATTGATGCAAAAATCATTCAAACATCAAGCAAACACTCTCAAAACAAGGATGCAACAAGGTAATATGAAACTACATGCAAAACTAAGCAAGTTTCATATAGAGCGTGCTCAAAACGGAGCAACAGTGCAACACATACACTCCAAACAAGATATAACAACAATCTGTCCAAAATAGCAACTAGGCATCTTGCAAGCATCAACACAATATGCTACAGCACCTCAACATGAAAACAAAAGGCATGGGCATGATTTACAGGTAAAGCATGACAAAACATAAACACTGAGCTATCTCTAGAACTCACTAGAGCATGCTCAAAAGGACATGTCAAAATTGCAAATAATAACAGTTTCACAGACGGCAGAAATCACTGGACATGGCAGAAATAACATCAGGTTGCTAAGTTTAGAGCTATCAAACAACATACTACAACAACAGATCATAGCAAAAAAGGCATTGAATGAATCTAATAATTTCATAGAATAAAAGTCCCTTACTGATCACGAGCCAAAAAGGCACAGAAGATAGGATGGCACCCATGTAAACATAGCAAGTTTTATAAACAGATTCAGACTTGGCAGAAAAACTGAGCATGGCATAAACAGAATTATGAAGGCATCTTTGCGAGCTCAAATCACTCATCACAACGCATTTCATGGCATGTGAAGGCATCCAACAGTAAGATGGCATGTTCATGAATCTAAGCATGGCAAGAGCAAGTTCATAGGGTGCATGGATCACGAGCAAAACACATGTCAAAACTGAACTTCATGTTAACAGGCTGACAGCAACATTATTTAGCAATTTGAGAGCAAGTTTGCAACAAGCTACAGCAGAATATAAATGCAACCAAGGGCATGGGTGGATACATCATAACATTTATAACAAAACACCCTTAGTGAACATCTCCAGATTATGCATAGAACTCATGGTGACAGCAGGTTTACATGGCATCACAATGTTACAGCTACAGACTTCGCAGAAACGACACACAGAAATCAGCAACATCATGGAGGCTATTTTGCATGCTTGTGTAAGTTACCACATATATCACAAAACTACAAGACAAGCACCCCTGTAAAGGTGGCATGATGTAGTTCAAAACACATGTAGAGCTCATGCTCACAGGATGCACACACAAAATGCAATGAAAAAGACAAATCACCAAGTTCTGATAGCAGACAGCAGTTAACATCACATGTCACTCTTGCAATGACGATTAGGGCATCAAGATGGACTCAAACAAGCATGGCACAATGGAACAAAATGAAGAGCATCTCACAATAAACATTTTGACATATTATGCATGCAAAACGGAGCAACAGGCAAGAAATTATGGCAGGTCAAACTTATGCACATGATATGATTTTCTAGGGACTTGGAGAAAAAAATAACCACCTCGCGGAGTGGATGGGGTCGGGCAGCGGATCGGGTTGGAGTAGCGGATCGGGCGCGGATCGGGCGCAGCGGAGCGGATCGGGCGCGGCGGCCGGCCTTCTCCCGAATCTCGCCGGATCCGGCGGAGCTAGAAGCGGCGGGGTGCCGAACTCCGGCGAATGGCGGCGGGGCGGCGACCAGAGGCGCGGGGCGCTCGGGCGGCGCGGCGAACGGCGACGGGCGGCGGGGCGGCAACCGGAGGCGGACCGAGGCGGCGGCGGACGGCGGAGGGGCGCCGGCGCGAGGGCGCGGGCCGCGGCGGCGGGGCTGGCACGGCGAGGGGCGGCGCCGGCGGGCGGAGCTCGGCGGCGCTGGCGGGAGGTGGCCGGAGCCCGAGCGGCGGCGGCGCGGCGAACCGGGCCGGGGGCGGATCTGGGCCTCCCGGGCCCACGTGGTGGAGGGGGAACGGCGGCGGTGACGTGGTGGCGCGGGGTTGGCTGAGGAGGCGGCGGCAGACATGTCTGTCGGCGGGAGAAGTGTCCGGCGGCGCGGAGATGGTTTGATCTAGGGTTAGGGGTGGATTCATCCGCAAATTTCGGGGGAAATGGCCTATTTATAGGTAGAGGGAGCTAGGAGAGTCCAAATGAGGTGCGGATTTCGCCCCCATGATCGTGATCGAACGACCTAGAGCATGGAGGGGGTTTTGCTGGGTTAGGGGGCTGATTTGGAGGGGTGTTGGGCTGGACAAAAGAAGGGGGTTTCGGGCTACGCGGTTAACCGTTGGGGCATCAAACGACCTTCAAATGGAACGAAATTTGACGGGCGGTCTACCGGTGATATACCAAGGCCACTCGGCAAATCTCGGCCCCTTCCGAGAACGTTTTTCTCCCGCTCACGAAACAAGGTCTGAGAGGTGCAACGGGTGCGTGCGAGAGTGAATGAACTCCGAACGGACAACGGAGAAAACCGGGGGAACCCGAACGGATGCAAGTTTTTGAAAACATGCAGAAGAAATGTAGATGATGACATGGCAAAGTGCAACACGCAAGCACACGACATGGCAACAACGACGAATAACTGGAAGACACCTGGCGCATCAGATCCGGGGCGTTACAGATGGCCTCTTGGATAATGCAAAGAGTGGACTCGTTGAATTGATGATCCGCGGCTTCTCTAGGAGTGAAGTTGTTTGGGTCATGCAGGTAGAAACCTTGCTCAATAATTCTCCAAAGGTTAGTAGAACTATAATTTAAATGATGTTTAAAGCGATAGACCCAAGAGGCAAAATCCTCATTTTTCACAAGCTTAGGAAGAGGACCAACATGATTCAAATGAGTGGAGGGAACCGGTCCTCCATAAGTAAGTGGAGGTTCAACATGGGCAAAGATGCCATTTCCACTTCTACCACTAGATAAAGGAACTTTGTCACTAGTAGCTTCCCCCTTGTCGGAGTTAGCATCCATCACCTTGTTAGCGGGATCACCCACTTTCATTGGTGCAGTGGATAATTTAAGGCCTTCTAAAAACTTATTGAACATGCCTTCAACCTCGGTCGTCATGGAGGTTTTCAATGTGTCCAAAGCCGCATTGAACTCCTCATGAGAGACCGAGGATCCCCCATCGGTCGTAGATGAGGACGGAATCCCCCCGGGGGGCTCCTCCCCACCGTCTACGGTGTCAACCATACTCTTCGGACGGCAAAGTCCTTAATAAAGAGACGAGGCTCTAATACCAACTGAAAGGATCGATATAGTTGACTAGAGGGGGGTGAATAGGCAACTAACAATTTTTAGCTTTTCTTTACCAATTTAAACATTGCATCGAAGTAGGTTGTCTAGATATGCAACTAGGTGAGCAACCTATATGATGCAACAACAACAAGCACATAAGCAAGCAAGGTATACAACACAATATAAGCTTGCACAAGTAAAAGTAAGAGATAACCAAGAGTGGAACCGGTGGAGACGAGGATGTGTTACCGAAGTTCCTTCCCTTTGAGGGGAAGTACGTCTCCATTGGAGTGGTGTGGAGGCACAATGCTCCCCAAGAAGACACTAGGGCCACCGTATTCTCCTCACGCCCTCACACAATGCGAGATGTCGTGATTCCACTATTGGTGCCCTTGGAGGCGGCGACCGAACCTTTACAAACAAGGTTGGGGCAATCTCCACAACTTAATTGGAGGCTCCCAACGAAACCACGGAGCTTCACCACAATGGAATGTGGCTCCGAGGTGACCTCAACTGTCTAGGGTGCTCAAACACCCAAGAGTAACAAGATCCACACAAGAAAGTATGGGGGAATCAAATATCCTTTGGTGGAAGTGTAGATCTAGGTCTCCTCCTTCAATCCCTAACAAATCAACAAGTTTGAGTGGCTAGAGAGAGAGATCGGGCAAGAAAACTTAAAGGGCATTAATGGTGGAGAGAGAGAGGCAAGAGGTGAAGGAGGTAGGTGGAAGAACCTCCTTTATATAGGAAACCCTAAAATCCAACCGTTACCGCAGTTATTGCACTACAGCGGTACAACCGCTCATTACCCTGGTACAACCGGGATTCACGGTTACACTACTAAAACCTGACGGGCGGTACAACCGGATAGACAGGCGGTAGTACTGGTTGTGAAGAACAACCGAAACAACCGCTCTCACTACAAAAAAAATACACTTCCGTGATGATAAGTGTTTGTCACAGTAGGTCACGTTTTCTGTCATGCATGTACATCCATGACAATTTTATGAAAGAATCAAGATAGTTATACCTGTGCTGTCGTAGAAGTGTTCCATGACATTACCAAAATTATCATCACGGAAGTGTCCACTTCCATGACGATAAATCGCGCGTCATAGAAGTGCTTTCGTCAAGGGTGACCGACACATGGCATCCACCGTAACAGAACGCCGTTAAGCTATCGGGTCTGGTTTTGGATCCGATAACCCGTTAACAGCCCCGACCAATGGGGATTTTCCACGTGTAAAATCATCATTGGCTGGAGGGAACACGTGTCGGCTCATCGTTGGGACAGATGTCATCCACTCATTGGACCCAAAGCGCCTATGATACGTCGACACGTGGCACGGCCCAATAGAGGCCCATTCCTGTGAAAAGGTCGGCCCGTTTGACTTGGTCAAAAGGTGGCGGGCCGCCGGCCCACGGCAAGCCTGTTAACGGCCTGTTCACATATAGCCCATTTACAGCCTGCTAACCCAGGGCTCGTTTACGGCCTATTCGAATTAGGCCCAGTAGCGTCATCTGGGCCGTCCAATATAATTCCAGCCCGTTTTAACTTCCGGCCCATGTATGGCCCATGACGTCTTTCGGCCCATATGAGGCCCTTAGTAACCCTCGGCCCATTAACGGCCCGTGGTAAAACTGGCCCGTAATGAACAGTGTATCACTTTATACCCATTAACGGCCCATTATTCCATTGGGACGTTTCCAGCCCATGTTATCTTTCGGCCTTCTTAGGGCCCATTTATTCTTGGGCTCATTTCCAGCATTCGTTTACTTTCGGCCCGTTACTGTCATTTTCTGCTTGTGGGCCAAATTCAGCCCGTGGTTACAGTCGGCCCGTTTGTGGCCCGTTAATACGTTGGGCCGTTTTCATAGCGTCATCAAATACGGCCGATTAACGACGGCCCGTTATGGTCGGCCCATGAACGGACGATTTCAACTCTAGCCCATTTACGGCCATAATATGGTCTGTTATTGGCCCATGTTTGGCCAACCAATCATACCGCCCGTAGAAGGCCCATTGATGATACGGCCCGTAGAAGGCCCATTGTGTCTACGGCCCGTATAAGGCCCATTGTTTATACGCCCCTTAGAAGGCCCATTATTTCTACGGCCCTTAGACGGCCCATTGTTTCTACGGCCCGTAGGAGGCCCATGATAACTACAGTAAATATGTAGCCCATGGTTAATGTGGCCTAGTTTTAAAAAAAAGGTTATTGCAGCCATTAGCAAACCGCGGAAAAAGAACTGCACTGACTGCAAGAAAACAAATAAACAAGACAATAAGGAAATAAATAGGCAAGCAACTTACGCTAGGCTATCACGGCTATTACACATATTACATCCACTGGGCATCAAAGTTCGCCACCAGTGCAAATATAGGGAACAAAGCAGCATATAAATGCCGCAGCAAAACAAGTCCAGAACTGAAACCACTTCAGAAGAGCTCAAGAAACAATATCCTGGGTACCCATAATGCTGGCAAGATGCTTAGCAAGCTTATTAACTTTCTCTTGTTTGGCGCTTAAATCCTCCAGCACTTGCTGTTGCACCAGAAAGTATGCATCTGAAGTCTGCAGGGACTTCCTCAGTCCTTCGGCTTCCTGTCGCATAATATCTGATCGATGTCTTTCAACTTGAAGTTGAGACTCAAGAAGCTGAACTAATTCAGGCAGCAAGTTCGAAGAGCTGGTGCCATCAGTAGTAGCCAGTAACTCGAACACTACAGCAAGATAGGACTTTGGGGTTGTCTCAGTGTCTTCAATATAGTTTTTATCAGCTTTCTTGGAGACCAACAGGGATGTCTCACTATCTTGAACCTTATCTGCATTACTTCCTGTACCATTGCATAACGGGGTACTCTTCTTCAATATTTTATCCGCATTCTAAAAGAGAAACAAACAAACACATCACAGGTTTACAATGTAGTATATGAAACTCATTTTAGTAAACCAGTTCAGTAGTAAGGTGGACAGGATAACAGCATGAAACAAACATATATCTATGTAGTATGGTCACTGCATGGTCTATATCATTCTAGTTTATGTTGCCAAATCAAGATAGATACAGTTCGAATCATATCTATTTAAGACAAAGCAGCTTAGACAGAATATAAGCGTGGGAAACTACACAGCAATAACAACACTTGTAAGGTGCATGGCATGAGAATATAACTGTTTATTCAATTGAAACTAAAATCAACATAGAGCAAGTTACAACAGCAAACACGTTAAAGAAACAGGTTTAAAACATACTTGTTGCGCCATTGGAGTTTCAATTGCATCCTTCAAATTTGAAATTAGTTGGTATGAGTAAATACAGTGATGCAAGAGCAAAGTAGTATGAACCATAGCTATGGAACCTGACGTGAGAACAATTCTTCTTCTACTTTAAGCGTTGACTTGGGGTTCGGAGTGGTGGTCCTCGTGCTTTGGGCACTGCAGTTGCCTTACTAACTGCTCGTGTTTGGGTGCTTTGTGGTGGAGACGGTGCTGTGTCAACGGGAACTGGGTTACTATCTGCTGGGGTTGGGGTTAGAAGGGGTGTAGCTGGTTCTCTGTCCAACTGGGTAGGGGTACAATCTGCGTGAGTCTGGGTTATGTGTGGTGGGGCTGGTTCTTGGGCAAGTACAACCGTGGTTCTATCTCCATCGACAGGTAGCACGATCTTTTCTGAAGACCGTGTTTTTACTCTCACAGATACTGCCATCACCCCCTCCAATTGAAATGGCTGATAAACAAGAAAAGTAATTGAATGTACAGACATTGTAAGATAGACAGGTGCAATGGATAGTAGGGAAGAAAACAGGGCATGAAATAATTCACATTTATGTTGTCTAACCAAACAGAATAGCAGGACATAATTTCACATATATGATGGCTAATTAAACAGGATAGCATGGCACAATTTCACATGTATGATGGCTAACTAAACAGGATAGAATGACATACTTCAAAATATGATGACCATGTAAACAAGATGACATGATATAACTATACGATGTGTCTATTAAAGTGGTTGGCATGCCATAAATCACAAACATGCCGTCGATGGAAACATGATGGCATGATATAATTCATGGATAGAATGACATAATTCAAAATATGATGACTATGTGAACAGGATGAGATGATATAACTATATTATGTCTTTAGAAAATGGGTTGGCATGCCATAATTCAGATACATGCTGTCTATGTAAACATCATGGCATGATATAATTCAAATATATGATTTATATACTAAGGAAGTGAGCAGAGGGCAATCGCATATATGATGTGTCAACTAAGGAGATGGCATTCAATATCGTGTATATGATGTAAAAACTAAGCATTGCAATACAACATATACATGATATGAGTATATAACCCTACCAAGTTTGAGCATACACCTCAGGGGGATAATAGGACTGGTCATCTGCCTCTGAATCCTCCTCTGAAGAGCTATCTGTAACCAGCAAGATATCTGCTTCACCAGGTAGCATTGTCTGCTCTGAAGACCTTGTTTTCACTCCAGATTTCTCCATCACCAATTCAAATGGCTAATGCACAGGAAGAGCAGTTGAATATACAAACATTGTCGACAAAAGCAATGAGAAATACAAAAAAAGGACGGCATGATATAATTCACATATATGACGCTTGGCTAAACAGCATGGCATTGCATAATTCACATATATAATGCCTTGCAACAAGATAGCATTGCATAATTCACATATATAATGTCTTGCAACAAGATGGCATTGCATAATTCACATATATGGTAATTAGACACTAAACAGGTGGCATTCACACAAAGCATGTCTAAACTAAGCAAATGACATAGCAATGCAAGATACCATACGCACGATATGAGCAACATAACCCTGCCAAGTTAGAGCATGCACCTCGGGGGGGGGGAATAGGACTGGTCATCTGTCTTTGAATCCTCCTCCGAGGAGCTATCTGTAACCAGCAAGACATGCGCTTCGTCAGATAGCATTGTCTACTCTGAAGACCTTGTTTCCACTCCAGATTTTTCCATGACCGTGCCGAATGGCTGATGCAGAGGAAGAGTAATTGAATGTACTAAAATTGTTGACAAATTTAACACGTAATAAAAAAATGATCTCATGATATAATTCATATATAAGATGACTGGCTAACCAGGGTGGCATTGCGAAATTCACATATATGATGCCTGGCTAAACAAGATGGCATTGCATGATTCACATATATGATAAAGAAACTAAACAGATGGCATTGACACAAAGCATGTCTAAACTAAGCACATGACATCTTTAATGTATACAGTAAGCAATGCAAGGCACCATATGCATGATATTACCAACATCAGCATGCCAAGTTAGAGCGAAGACCCCATGGGGTAAATAGGAGTGGTCTTCTGCTTCTGAATCACCCTCAGAATAGTTATCTTCCTCTTGATTACGATGCGAAATGGGTGGAGGGGGGCTGCCTTTGCGCCCACCATGGAGCGACGTCTGCATGAAATTTTATTGCCACGCAAGGCTCGTCTCTTTTGCTCTACATGTTCAGTTCCATTGTGTACAATAACTGACATGCATAGGAATTAAACATAGTGAGATTATGTAAGGAGTGCATGCACAAATCCAGAGTGATGGTAGCAAACTGTGGATAGACTCAAAACAAATGATAGCAGGCAGATAATAGCTTTAGTTAAAAAATACAGATAATGGCTCCTTTAATGTTTGTTTGCACCCAACATGAAACTCATAGTAGACACCCGAGATTAACCAGATAGTAGACAGATAGTACTGATTGCTGCCCCAATATGTACCCCACAACCATTTAAAAACTCAAGTTTCAGCATAAGTTTGGACCTGAGTCGGAGTCTAATAGGTGAACACGACGATAAAGTAGCATGTCATCATATTAAGCGATGCATAACGTAAGCAGACACGGAAGAGTGTGACCTCTCTTGCGGACCCGTGTAGTCCTCAAGGTCATCTGCTCAGTTGATGATGGTAATGCAGTTGTTGTGGCTGCCGGCGGCGGGGAAGAAGACCTGAGGCGGCGAAAGACAGTCTGGACAGCGGATCCCTGCTGTGGTGAACCCTTCTGTCGTTGGAGCAGCTGAGCTGGGGTGGAACACAGCACCGCAGGAGCAGGACAAACCACACAAGGTTTTCTTTGACACATATCTGAACAGAAGCAATTGTGTAAGGGCTTGTTTGAATTTGAGGATTCTAACAATGCAGGGATAGCAAATAGACAGGAATAAGATAGGAATGCACGTGCAAAACAGAGAATTTAAAAACACAGGATTTCTGCCAATCTGGGTGTTTGGTTCACAAGAATTGGAAGATCACAGGATGCAAAGAAGCATGGTGAGATTAAGTCAAACCACAAGAAGTGTACAGCCTCTTTGGCAAAGCCATGTCGATCTCAGTGTGATTGGGTTGGCCGGTGAGGATGCTCCGGCTGAGTTGGCTGTCGGGGAGAGGAAGAAGATCTTAGGCGTCTGGAGATGGAGCCCGAGGTACTGCTCCGCTGTGATGGAGGGTTTCGTTGTTGGAGCAGCTCCGGTGAGTTGTACGACGCCGAGGCTGAAGCAGGACAAGAGAGACAACATTAACCTGAGTGGAATTCTAATAGCATCTCCAATAGATGACGTAAAATACATAACCGCAAAGTGCTAGATGTATACATCAGTCGCTCATCTCTGAACTTAACTATCGAAGCTGAATTTAACTGTCGAAACTGAACTTAAATGTCGAAACTGAATTTTGCTGTCGAAACTGAATTTTACTGTCGAAACTGAACGCACTAGAGGTGAGGCTACACGTCAGTCAACTAACTTTTTCATCTCTGGTCAGTCGATTTTGCAGCCACTTGATACGAAATCAAGGGCCTGCAGTTCATCTTCAACCTCCACCCCCTTGAGCCGCCAGCCACCACCGGCCAAACAGCCACCCCCCGCCGCCCACGGCCGGCGATGCGCCGCCCTGCCCGCCCCGAAAACACTCCCCATCGCCGGTCCGCTGCTGCCCCGGCCATCCCTCTAGCCCCCCCCCCCCCCGTGCCGAGCTTTTTCTCCGGCGATCCCCACGCCACCGCCCCGCCACCGCCCCCACCCTGAACCCTAAGATAGATAGTGGGGTACCTCTCCGGCGAGCCCCCCTCCCCGCTGCAGCTGGTTCTTCCTTAACTCCGGCGAGCCCCCCCACCCCCTGAAAATCGACTAACCCAAAAGTCGATTCAGTCGACTGAAGTGTAGCTAAATTGGAGCAGCATCGCAAGCAAGAGCAAGAGCGAGAGCAGAAGCAAGAGCAAGAGCAGACCAGGTAGGGGACCGAGAGCAAGAGCAGAGCAGCAGCGCGAGCGAGAGCTAAAGCAGCAGCAGCTCCTACTGATGTGGACGTCGCCGCCGAGGGAGTGGCGCTGTGGAGGAAGTGGCCGGCGACGCCGCCGTGGATGGAGCCGCGCCGTGTCGGCTCGGGACCGAGCGCCGGCAGCACCGTGAGATCGAATCAAGAAGAAAATGCGGTGATTAGTGTACAACCTCTTTGGTGGCGCCGATTAGGCCGCAGCTTCATCCGAGGAAACGGTGATGATGATGCTCTTCCGGTGGTGCAGGTGAAGACGGCGGTGTGGGAATGAAGGTGGCATGAAAGACGAGGGGAACGTCGGGGCACCTCCTTGAAGGTGGAGGACGGGGTGGCTGGACCGGCGGGGCGACCAGATCGGCGACGGATCCTCATCCGGTACGGTGGATGAGGGACGTCGAGGTGTTGCTGTGGACGACGTCGTCGGGGAAGATGCTCCGGCTGGGTGGTAGACGGAGGAGGGTGTGGGGCTTCGCGGGTTTTCCCGGCCTCGGTGTACGAATGGGTGGGCGGATGGGATGGGAGTGGGGAACCATGGCTTAGGGACGCGTTTGTCCGAAATGTGGGGTAAGTTACGAAAGTACCCCCACCGATTTGAGGCGGTTCTTTCGGTTTAGGGGTATCACGGGCATTTCGCGTGTCGGGATTTCACAGGAGGTGGGAGTTTTTGCGTGCGTTGTAATTTTGGAATAGCAAGGCGCGGGTTGAGATGGAGGGAGTTGTCGGAGCACAACGAGACAAAGATTTATCATAAATATTTTGGGGTAACAAGGCACGGGTTGAAGAGGCGGGAGTTTCGCAGCACAATAGACAGTGACGCTAGCTTGAAATTTCGGCATAACAAGGCGCGGCTTGAAATTTCCGGAGAACAAGCTTAACGTGTACCCAAAAAAGAGACAATTTAGACTAGTATGATATACTACGTACAATGTGTTTAACACGCACAACACACACACACACACACCATTTAGACTAGTAAGGTACACGTGCATTGCACGCATGAGATTTGGCAACCAAACTATGAATAAATACCACATTATAGCATGTAAGCTTTGAGTCATATATGCATGATGTAGATGTTCGTTTAATTCTTATAGTTCATTTCATTCAAAATCATCTAGTTTTTATAAGAAAGCTAATCTATTTTAAGATTCATGGAATTGTGCGTTGTAAGGCATAAAGTAAAAACAAATCATGTAGAAAAACATTTGGGCAATTCTGATACGGAAGATTCTAGAACAAAGAAGAAGTGCTTGTGTTTTGAGGTTTGTGCATTATGCTTAAGTTCAACCATAGAGTTTCTAGATTGTACATGTGGCAAAATCTTGTGGAATCTAGATGATATCCAACGGCCAGTAGTGCTCAAATTTGCCAGCTCTGCACCATCGGATTGGCCTCATCCAACGACTATCTTTCAAAGTTAAAGTTATCCGCACACTATATAAAAAATATAAAATACAATATATATAGGGGTATAGATATAGATATGTGATGCAAAAGCCACCCATCATCTCCAATTAGAATAGTGTGTCCATGCACGGATGCAATGTGGCCAAACGATGTCTGCCATCGGTATCTCAAATTCAAACCAGTCTGACCTTGTTCAATGTGTATACATTACAACATGCTCGTTTCCAAACCACACCGCGCAGACCTCCGTTATATTCATGCATGCATGGGTTTCAAACATCACGGTATCTTATTCAAATATTTGAATTCAACTTTACATTGATTATGACCTCACCTAGTCTTTTACACCCACACATTGGTCTTCTCTTTATAATTGTACCACTAACTTCCTCTCGTGCATGCATGCACACACACTACCAGTCGGCATTATCCATCGCACACATGCAATCTTTTTCTTCAGGTCGGTCTCCCATGAAGGCACACACACACATCCCCCTCTCAATCATATCGGGCATTCTTTATCTCTCACGTGCATGCGCAACGATCGATGTTCCTCTATGTGTGTGTGTGTGTATAGCTAGGTCTTTCATAGTTTTCCACATAAACTGATCAATCTATATATCTAGTGAGGTCTCACCCTCTTTCCCACGTCCACAACAATCAATCTATACCTCTCTATATAGGATTACATATATAGCTAATACACCCACATTAATTATATATCCAACGCCCCCTCTCATCATCCATGCCTTCCGCTTCATCTCTCAGACGCGCGCACAATGGCGAAGACAGGGGGCAGCAAGGGCCCTGCCCCCCCCCTAACATCACTATATACCGAGGCTAATATGAATGTGATCATTAGACAATTGCTGGTAAAAATGGTTTAAGTTGATGAATTGGCCCTCCTCGTAAAGGATTAGCAATGCTTGGCCCCCTAGCTCATGGGACATTTTTCATGGCTCCGCCACTGCGCAACAACGCACGTTCTCGCCCCCTCTCTCTAAATATCGATCTCGCAGTTGTGCACTCCTTCATAGTCTCCCTCCACTCGGCCCCTCGCACCATCTTCTAGCCCCCACCGGATTTTGCCACATGTACAATCTAGCAGACTCCATGGTTGAACTTAAGCATAATGCACAAATCTCAAAACAACAGTGGTTCTCCTTTGTTCTAGAATCTTCCGTATCATAACTGCCCAAACTTTTTTCTAGTTGAATTGCCATTATTTGTTTTTACTTTATGCTTTACAACGCACAATTCCATGAATCATAAAATAGATTAAGGGCTTATTTGATTCAAAGGATTCTCGAAGGAATTTTGGAGGATTCTAATCCTTAGGAATTTTTCCTATCTTGGTTGTTTGATTCGTAGGATTGTAAACCATAGGAATTTTTCCATATGATTCATTTGCACTAGATTTCATAGGAAACATCCCATCCACTCAAACCTCTTTGAAAGAATTTTGCGTTTTTTCTATGCACAATCAAACACTCGTACCATCCTGTAGGATTCGAGACGACTGTCGGTGTCAAAACCGGCGGATCTCGGGTAGGGGGTCCCGAACTGTGCTTCTAGGATCGATGGTAACAGGAGACGGGGGACACGATGTTTACCCAGGTTCGGGCCCTCTCTATGGAGGTAATACCCTACTTCCTGCTTGATTGATCTTGATGAATATGAGTATTACAAGAGTTGATCTACCACGAGGTCGTAATGGCTAAACCCTAGAGGTCTAGCTTGTATGACTATGGTAATGTGTGTCCTTTCCGGACTAACCCCTCCGGTTTATATAGACACCGGGGGATCTAGGGTTTACATAGAGTCGGTTACATAAGAAGGAATCTTCATAATTGGTCGCCAAGCTTGCCTTCCACACCAAGTAGAGTCCAATCCGGACACGGGTACAGTCTTCGGCCTTCACATCTTCACGGCTGATACGTCTCCAACGTATCTATAATTTTTGATTGTTCCATGCTATTATATTATCTGTTTTGGATGTTTATGGGCTTTATTATGCACTTTTATATTATTTTTGGGACTAACCTATTAACCCAGAGCCCAGTGCCAGTTTTTGTTTTTCCCTTGTTTCAGTGTTTCGCAGAAAAGGAATATTAAACGGAGTCCAAACAGAATGAAACCTTCGGGAAAGTTATTTTTGGAACGGAAGTAATCCAGGGGACTTGGAGTGCATGTCAGGGAATCAACGAGGAAGGCACAAGGCAGGGGGCGCGCCCTCCATCCTCGTGGGCCCCTCGTGGCTCCCCTGACGTATTTCTTCCTCCTATATATACCAATATACCCTAAAACCTTCGGGGAATAGAACAGATCGGGAGTTCCGCCGCCGCAAGCCTCTGTAGCCACCAAAAACCAATCGGGACCCTGTTCCGGCATCCTGCCGGAGGGGGGGATCCCTCACCGGTGGCCATCTTCATCATCCCGGCGCTCTCCATGACGAGGATGGAGTAGTTCACCCTCGGGGCTGAGGGTATGTACCAGTAGCTATGTGTTTGATCTCTCTCTCTCTCTCGTGTTCTTGAGATGGTATGATCTTGATGTATCGCGAGCTTTGCTATTATAGTTGGATCTTATGATGTTTCTCCCCCTCTACTCTCTTGTAATGGATTGAGTTTTCCCTTTGAAGTTATCTTATCGGATTGAGTCTTTTAATGATTTGAGAACACTTGATGTATGTCTTGCATGGGATACCCGTGGTGACAATGGGGTATTCTATTGATCCACTTGATGTATGTTTTGGTGATCAACTTGCGGGTTCCGCCCATGAACCTATGCATAGGGGTTGGCACACATTTTCGTCTTGATTCTCCGGTAGAAACTTTGGGGCACTCTTTGAGATTCTATGTGTTGGTTGAATAGATGAATCTGAGATTGTGTGATGCATATCGTATAATCATACCCACGGATACTTGAGGTGACATTGGAGTATCTAGGTGACATTAGGGTTTTGGTTGATGTGTTCTTAAGGTGTTATTTTACTACGAACTCTAGGGCTATTTGTGACACTTATAGGAATAGCCCAATGGATTGATCGGAAAGAATAACTTTGAGGTGGTTTCGTACCCTACCATAATCTCTTCGTTTGTTCTCCGCTATTAGTGA
The DNA here is from genome assembly GCF_018294505.1 of Triticum aestivum. NCBI lineage: Eukaryota > Viridiplantae > Streptophyta > Magnoliopsida > Poales > Poaceae > Triticum > Triticum aestivum. Next base: position 328,415,074 of record NC_057811.1, on the reverse strand, counting down.
CTTTGGAGTGACTCTTTGTTGCATGTTGAGGGATAGTTATATGATCCTATTATGTTATTATTGTTGAGAGAACTTGCACTAGTGAAAGTATGAACCCTAGGCCTTGTTTCCTAGCATTGCAATACCGTTTACGCTCACTTTTATCATTAGTAACCTTGCTGTTTTTATATTTTCAGATTACAAAAACCTATATCTACCATCCATATTGCACTTGTATCACCATCTCTTTGCTGAACTAGTGCACCTATACAATTTACCATTGTATTGGGTGTGTTGGGGACATAAGAGACTCTTTGTTATTTGGTTGCAGGGTTGTTTGAGAGAGACCATCTTCATTCTACGCCTCCCACGGATTGATAAACCTTAGGTCATCCACTTGAGGGAAATTTGCTACTGTCCTACAAACCTCTACACTTGGAGGCCCAACAACGTCTACAAGAAGAAGGTTGTGTAGTAGACATCAACAGCCCATCAGTACGGCCCATGGATAATAGGCCGGACGCCCGAGGACCCCTTAGTCCAGGACTCCCTCAGTAGCCCCTGAACCTGGCTTCAATGACGCAGAGTCCGGCGCGCAGATTGTCTCCGGCATTGCAAGGCGGGTTCCCCTTTCCGAACTCCAAGATAGTCTTCGGATGCGGTAACAGTATCCGGACCTGCCACATACACACCATACATAACCGCAGAGAGAATGTATATTTTCACACGAGTTCTATCCGCTGACAGCTTTTTAATAACACAGTCATCACGTCTGTCCGGTCATAATTTCGAACCGTTTTTCGTCTGCCGCTCCATGTTTTGAGATGCGGTTGCCATTGGCACGTCTTGTCAAAGCAGAGATCGTGTCCCCCTATCGCGGGATTCTCATCAATGCGGGCATGGGTAACCTAACCGTGCCGTTTATACGACCCTTGGGAATAGGCGAGGTTTCATGGCGAGTGAGGAAGCGTTTAATATTCGCTGCCTTTATAAGGGGATAAGGACCCCCTCTTCCTCTCTCACGCCCTCTCTCTGTCTCCGTCTTTCCAATCTCGAGCTCCAGCGCCCAAGTACTCATCTCCTTTCCACTCAAGCAACCATGTCCGGATCCGGAGGCCAGGGCAAGTGGATGGTCTCCTCCGTCAAGGAGGAGGACATTACTGAGCTTCGGGCGGCCGGGTATTTGGCGAAGGAGATCGCTCACCGTTTGCCGTCCGAGGGGCAAATCGTCCCCACACCGAAGCCCATTGAGAGGGTAGTATTCATCCCCCATTTCTTCCGCGAGCTGGGGTTTCCGCTCCACCCTTTTGTCTGCGGGCTGATGTATTATTACGGGATAGATTTTCATGATCTGTCCCCGAATTCCTTCCTCAACATATCGGCGTTTATCGTCGTGTGCGAGGCCTTCCTCCGCATCCAACCCCACTTCAGGCTGTGGCTCAAAGTCTTCAACGTAAAGCCGAAGGTGGTGGACGGCCAGCACGCGGAGTGCGGAGGAGCCATGGTGAGGAAGCTACCCAATGTCTCCTGGCCGAAAGGCACTTTTGTGGAGACAGTGAAAGAATGGCAGAGACAATGGTTCTACATCACAGAACCCCGCGGCACCACCTGGGCCGCGGCTGCTGAATTCCGCTCCGGTGCTCCCATGCGACTCACCTCTTGGGTCGAGAAGAGTCCGGACTAGTGTTCACCCAATGAGCTGATAGCGTTGCAGACGCGCGTCCAGAGCATGATAGCCAAGGACATCAAGCTCATATGTGATCCAGGTGATGCTAGTTCGCCGGATTCTCCCATGCCAGCGCAGAGGTTGCCCTCTGTGGGATTTCAATCTGAAGAAGCATCGGACCCTGGTGAGGCTCTTCGAGACCACCCACGAAGATGCCTGGAAGTTGCTCTTTAAGGGCAACGAGAAACCGCCGGCCATGGATTCAGACCGTGGTCACGACTGTAAACACCTCGCCAGCGAGGTATGTTACTTTTGACGTATCCCCAACTTAAATGTTTCGAGGATGATGTCTGAGCTTTTATTATTGCCCTTTCAGGACTGGATGGAGAGGGCGAAGCGGATCCAGTGTCCGGCTCCGCTGCTAGAAGAACCGGTCATCCCGCGCCTAGCGAAGATGCTGGTGCCGGCGCCGTATAAGGTGCCGGAGAAGAAGGCCAAGGGGGCCAAGAGTGGCCTCCGTTGCAAGGGCACTCCGGACGTGGCGTCCGAAGACGACGAAGCCCATTCCTCTGTCCCTGAGGACAATGATGAGGAAGAGGAGGACGAAGAGGAAAACATCCCTCCCCCTGAGGAGAGTGTCGGTGTCAAAACCAGCGGATCTCGGGTAGGGGGTCCCGAACTGTGCGTCTAAGGCGGATGGTAACAGGAGGCAGGGGACACGATGTTTACCTAGGTTCGGGCCCTCTCGATGGAGGTAATACCCTAGTTCCTGCTTGATTGATCTTGATGATATGAGTATTACAAGAGTTGATCTACCACGAGATCGTAGAGGCTAAACCCTAGAAGCTAGCCTATGGTATGATTGTTGTTGCCCTACGGACTAAAACCCTCCGGTTCATATAGACACCGGAGGGGGCTAGGGTTACACAGAGTCGGTTACAAGGGAGGAGATCTACATATCCGTATTTCCAAGCTTGCCTTCCACGCCAAGGAGAGTCCCATCCGGAGACGGGTCGAAGTCTTCAATCTTATATCTTCATAGTCCAACAGTCCGGCCAAAGGATATAGTCCGGCTGTCCGAGGACCCCCTAATCCAGGACTCCCTCAGTAGCCCCTAAACCAGGCTTCAATGACGATGAGTCCGGCATGCAGATTGTCTTCGGCATTGCAAGGCGGGTTCCTCCTCCGAATACCCCACAAAAGATTTTGAACACAAGGATAGTGTCCGGCTCTGCAAAACAAATTCCACATACCATCGTAGAGAGAATAATATTTCCACAAATCTAATCAGCTGACAACTTTTCATGACGTGGCATCACACCATGGCCCGGTCATTATTCGAACCGTTTCCCCCAGCCTGCCACTGCATGTTTCGCGAGGCAGTTTTATTGGCACGTCTTGTCGAAGCAGAGATCGTGTCCCTTTTTCATGGGATTCTCAGCAATACGGGTGTGGGTAACCCAATCAGGCCTGTCGGTATGACTCCTCGATTTAGTGCAAGTTCCAAACGGCCACGCGGAGGACGCTTGATATTCACCCTCTTTATAATGGGGCCAAGGCATGTCTTTTTCTTCTCGTGCTCAATTGAATCCTCCCCCACCCCGAGTTCCAACACCCAAGGCTCAGGCTAGGCGTTTCGGACCTTCAATCATGTCCGGATCCAACCTTCAAGGTCGGTGGATGCCCTCCTCCGTCACAGAGGAGGACATCAAGAGGCTAAGAGAAGCCAGGTATCTGACCGCCGAAGTCGCGCACAGGCTGCCTGCTCGAGGGCAAGTCGTTCCTACTCCCGAGCCCAACGAGAGTGTCGTATTCGTTTCCCACTTCCTCCGAGGGCTTGGCTTTAGTCTAGATCCCTTCGTTAGAGGGCTCATGTTCTATTACGGGCTCGATTTCCATGATCTGGCCCCGGATTCCATCCTTCACATCTCGTCGTTCATCGTCGTGTGTGAGGCCTTCCTCCACGTCACCCACACTTCGGCTTGTGGCTCAAGACCTTTAATGTGAAGCCGAAGATGATTAATGGGCGACACGCAGAATGCGGAGGCGCCATAGTAAGCAAATGCGCCGATGCTCCATGGCCAAAGGGTTCCTTCCCGGAGGTGTCCAGCTTATGGCAACGGGAGTGGTTTTACATCACAGCTCCCCGTGGTACTAAGTGGGTTGCCGCCCCTGCTTTTCACTAGGGTCCCCTGCCACAACTGGCATCATGGGTCAACAAGGGGCTGGACTGGGGGCCAGCAAATGATGTGCCGACATTGCAGAGCCGCATCCGAGATATCCTCGAGAGAGATGTCAGCCTCGTCAAGGTAATGCAAGTCATGCTAGTTCGTCGAGTCCTGCCTTGCAAACGTCGACCTCTCCGTATGTGGGAGTTCAACCCGGAAGGACCGCGAACTATTCAGCACTTCTTCGGCATGACGCATGAAGAGATGTATGGATTGTTCTTCGGATCACAAGTAAAGTGTCCAGACACCATCGAGGATGCGGGTCTGAGCTGCAATCGTCCAGATACCGAAGTAAGTAATTCCGCGGCCGAACATGTTGTCTTTTAATTTGCCACAACATCATTCTGAAAAGTTGCCTTCTGACCAGGGCTAGATCAAAAAGGCGAAGATGATCAGGTGTCCGGCCCCCCTTCCCGAAGGCCCACCAGATCCTGTACTAGCCAGGATGCTTGAGCTTGCGCCTTATCAAGCGCCATCAGGGGAAGATAAAGGGAGGAACAAAGCAGCCGAAAGCGGGCCGCACTCATTATTCATCCAGACCGGGGGAATTAGTGCCTCCGCGAAGGAGGATAACCGGGGAGAAGAATCTAAAATTCCCCCTCCCCAAGGAAGGAAAAGGGCCGCCTCTGAAGAATTGGAAACAACGGCTTTCAAACGAGAGAAGAAACCTTTGTCAGAGGACCCTACCCCGGAGGGCATCCTTACCGCACAGTACCCGCAAGGGGACCAGCCCTCCATCGAGCTGTAAGTAAACAAAAGTGCATTAGTAAATATACCCTGCTTCGTTTCTGAGAACAATAACCGAGACATATGTCTTGTAGTTAGGATCGTAGCCCTTCTCGACAGAGTTCGTCTTCAGGGGATCTTCTTCCGGAGATGATGGAGAGCGAAACACCCCCCCGTGCCTCCCCGCCTCATGAAGCGGACGACCCTGAGGTGTCGTCACGGAGGATTTCTCCTGATCCGCCCAGGCCAAAGGGTAACCCTTCGGCCACCCAAAGTTCGGAGTATTCGGCTCCTAAGGAGAGCAACAGAAAGAGTCCGGGGCTGTCCGGTGCGCGATCAGACGTACTGATGAATCTTTCGGAGCAAGCGGCTATCTCAGAAGCGCATCGTACGCTAATGGGTACGGTGGTTGAGAGGATTTCATCCGCCGAAAGCGGGTTGCATGAAGCTTTTATGAGCCTACTGAGAGGCTTTGTGGTACGCAAAGTAATATATATTTTTTGACGGTACCGCACACGCTAAGTGTGCCCTATGCAGATAGTAGCCCCTGAGACCCTGTTTGCTGTCAAAAAATACGGCAAATAGAGGATCATAGTCCCAGGTAATAACCGTGCTGCTTTCATGTGCAGGCGGCTGAGGGTCCGGTTGCTAGCCGGACTGGTGAGTTTGCCGAACTGAAGCGACAACTTGATGCGGCAGATGCCAACATCATGCTTGTAAACAAGCGGCTTGACGAGGCACAGGGTACGTATTCTCCTATGATCAACACATATTAAGAGGAGCATGATGCTAGTATCTGTAATATGCTGTGACTGCAGATGGGGCTGCCGCCGTGGAGACCCTTCGAGCGGAAGTTGCCCGAGCCAAGGAACAAGCCAGGAGGAGTGATGCGGCCGCCCTAAAGGCGGTCGAAGAGCTAAGAGCCGAACAGGCTGCCCATTGCTAGAGCAAAGAGAAAATAGCCAAGATGGATGTTGAGCTGAAAGATGCCGCCGACCGTTATGAGCTTCTTGAAAAGGAAAACCGAACAAAGACGGCGGACCTGGAGAAAGCCACGGTAGCAGCCAAGGAAGCCCGCTCTAAAATCAGAGCGGCGAAGGAGGAGCTACGTCAAGCCGGAAATATCACGGCTGGGAAGCCCTTTTTGTTGCGGACAAAGTTCGGAGATCCTAAGTATGCCCTTCTGGATCAATTATGGAGTTCTGCGGACGCGTACCTGGATTTGGCGGCAAGTGCTGCTGATGCGACCAACTTTTTTGAAGATCAAAAAGATCACGAAGTGGGAAAGTTGTTCTGGTCGCAGTTCAATGCTCCGGCGCGTCCGTTGGTGTTAAATGAGCAAATGGCCGAGTGGGCCGAGCTCCATAGGTTGTCCGGGCTTGCCATGAGGTCTGTTGTGGATCATCTTTGGCCGGAAGGACCAAAGCCGAATAGTTATTTTGGCTTAGTGCAACAATTCCTTGGTGTTGTGCCGCATATCGACGCTGTGAAGAGGTCGGCGTGCATAGAGGGTGCGCGGATGGCTCTTGCCCGTGTCAAGACATACTGGGCAGAGATGGATGCCACCGCTATTGCATCCCAGAGTTCGGCGGTAGGCCGGGTATCGGCCGAGCACTATTTTGAAGAAGTCTTAGAAGGCGCTCGTTTAATAGAGGCTCAATGCTCGAAGAGTATCATGTTCTAGTGACATGTATCCCAATTGTAAGAACAATGTTATTTGAATTATAAAGGTTGTGTTTATACTTTTGCCTGAAAGTATGATTATGCCTCCTGTGCGGTCGTTTATGTATGTATATATATATATCCTGAAAGTTTGCAGTTGTCGGCTTCAGCCCCCACGCATATAATGCGGGGGTGTTCGCAAAAGCGCGTCTTCACACTTAATCCAACGTCATGGTCCATGAAGGAGGTGGTAGCGCGGCGAACGAGGCAATCGGACTATATTGCTTTAACACTTTCACTTAACCATAGGAGTTTGACAGTGGGGCTACGATATAGCCCCTGGTATTTCTGCGGCTATCCGAATACAGTGCGCGTACGTACATGACTGGGGAAACCGGTCCTTCGTTAATGCGGAGGAATCCCGAAGATTCCGATGAGTCATCGAGTGGTTGACCAGTCTCACGCTTTATCATGACAGTCAGTTTTCGGCTTTCTCTACTGAGGTGCTCATCCGGATGAACCAGGGCACAATCGCAGTAGTTCTCCCGATGCCACCTTAGCCGATAGAGCGGAACGTAAGGTAGCAAAAACACGGGAGCCGGGCAAACCCAACATTTGACCAAAGACATGATTCGGAGCTGATGCATATAAGGCCAAACTCGCGACGCCGAACACTCCCTAAGGTATTCGGTCTTTACAACATATACCGGGCTGAGTAGCGCCCTTGATAATGAACCCCAAGTGTCCAGGTACGTGCATTATTCTGACGTGGCGAAATGCCAATAACGTCAGCATCCCTCTCGGTTATACTGAGTATCCGGAGGATGTGAAGCAACAAGAGACAGTAAAAAAGGTTTACACAGGGTCTTAATCTAAAAAAGAAACCTTTGAGCGGGGCCCTGCTGCACCTCTGTGCCTGTGTCTCCGTTGTGTCGTACCCTGGAAGGGTGTAGCATGATTATCATCTGCAAAAGAGAAGAACTTAGGTGAAAGTTGTCGTGCAAAAATTGGTTATTCTCAATAAACCAGTAAAATTCAAGATAAGTAAGGTCGAGCCGAACTGTAGTCCTTTTTACATGCGGGAAGCCCCTAGTACCGCCTATGGGGGTATATCCATCAAACCAATCTCATGTTTAACTAAGCTGTTACAGCTAGTGATACGCCGGACTCGTCTAGCCGCGTCCGCGGTCTTGATGACCGATCATTTGTTCTGGTTGGAGAGACCGTTTAGTGTTCGGCTGCTAAAGCCGCCACACGTTCTTCCGCGCGCAAGGAACGCTCAATATTCCCGCTAATTGTGATGATGCCATGTGGACCAGGCATCTTAAGCTTAAGACAAGCGTAATGCAGTACTGCATTAAAATGAGCGAAAGCTGTTCTTCCGAGTAGTGCTTGATAGCCGCTTCGGAATGGAGCGATGTCGAAGGTTAACTTTTCACTTCGGAAGTTGCCGGGAGAACCGAATACAACCTCTAGTACTAGAGAGCCCGTACAGTGGGCCTCTGGGCCTGGTATTATTCCTTTAAAGGTAGTATTACTGTGGCTGATTCTTGTCGGGTCTATCCCCATTTTGCGGACTGTGTTCTAATATATCAGATTAAGACTACTGCCGCCGTCCATGAGGACTTGGGTGAGATGGTATCCGTCAATAATTGGGTCTAGCACCAAGGCAGCCAATCCTCCGTACCGGATACTAGTCAGGTGATCCCTGCGATCAAAAGTGATCGGGCAGGCCGACCAAGGGTTGAACTTAGGGGTGACGGGCTCTACGGCACGTGTGTCTCGGAGTGCATGTTTGCTTCTCCTCTTTGTCACGTGAATCATGTTCACTGTTTTGACCTCTGGTGGGAACTTTTTCTGTCCCCCAGTGTCTTGCTGACGAGGCTCATCCTCGTCTTCGCTTGGTTTCTCCCTCCCCTTGTGTTCGGCGTTTAGCTTACCGGCCTGCTTGAAGACCCAGCATTCTCTGTGGGTGTGATTTGCAGGTTTATCGGAGGTGCCATGAATCTGACATAATTTGTCTAGAATCTTGTTTAGGCTGGACGGTCCATCTCTGTTGCCTTTGAAAAGCTTTTTCCGCTGACCGGGTCAAGAGCCCCTAAATCCAGCGTTTACCGCCGTGTTGTCTGGGCTGTCTTCGTTATTCCGACGCTTGCTTTTATTACGTCGTGGTTTTCCATTACCATCCCTGACTTCAGATGTGCCTGGGTCGCTGGTGCTACTACGGGCCAGCCAGCTATCTTCGCCCGCGCAAAAGCGGGTCATAAGGCTTGTTAGGGCTGCCATTGTCCTTGGTTTTTCTTGGCCGAGGTGTCTGGCGAGCCATTCGTCTCGGACGCTGTGTTTGAAAGTTGCTAAGGCTTCGGCGTCCGGGCAGTCGACGATTTGGTTCTTCTTAGTGAGAAATCTGTTACAAAGCTTTCGGGCTGACTCTCCGGGCTGCCGAATTATATGACTTAAATCGTCTGCATCCGGAGGTCGGACATAGGTCCCTTGAAAGTTAGCCCTAAAAGCATCCTCAAGCTCCTCCCAACTTCCAATTGAATTTTTGGGGAGGCTCTTCAGCCAGTGCCGAGCTGGTCCTTTCAACTTGAGGGGCAAGTATTTGATGGCGTGGAGATCGTCTCCACGAGCCATATGAATATGGAGGATGAAGTCCTCAATCCAGACCCCAGGGTCTGTCGTTCCGTCGTACGCCTCTATGTTCACGGGTTTGAATCCCTCTGGAAATTCGTGATCCAGCACCTCATCGGTGAAACATAGGGGGTGTGCGGCACCCCTGTATTTGGATGTGTCATGGCGTTCTGACGGTTGTAGTGTTCGGTTTTGATTATACGCTGGAGCGCGCTTCCAAGATCCGTAGATGGATCTGGTCACGCCGGCCTTTTGATGTGAGTCCTCGCGTGGATTGTGTGCTAACTTATGTGCGGTCTCGTTAGCCGCTCTATCGCGGCCACGAGGTGGTCGATCCGACCGGTCGGCCGTTTTATTTTTCGGTTGTGTGGGCTCTAAGGCCTCATCATAGAATTCGGGCAACAGCTTGCGCTTTGGATAGCTCTTTGTGTGGCGACTGCCACCATACTTTTCTTCAGTGTCAAGCACTTTGTTCCATCTACTGTTGAGCGTATTCTGCGCGGCCTTAAGCCTTTGCTTCTGCTTCTTTACACTCCTCGCGGTGGCAATAAGCCTTCTACGGAGGTTCTCTTGTTCCAAGTGCCTTTCCGGGATGATGTGTGAATCGTCGTCCGGACTGTTTTCCTCTCCAGAGAGAGGTTGATGAGCTTTATCCTCGGCGTCGCCATGATCGGATAGCGGCTCTGTACTATGTTCGCCGTCCACTGGTTCGTCATGTTCTGTTGTTGGGTCTGTGTGGTCGTCGTTTCCTTTGGAGTCGACCGGGGTGTTATTTTTTCTTGCGTTGTCATCGCTGTTCTTGTCGAGGCGGGATTTGGAGCGGCGCCTACGCCATCGCTTTGGTTGCTTCTCGAGGGAGCTATCCTTTGCTGCATCCTTCCGTTCCTCGTCATTGTTTTCTTTGGGTGTATCCACCATATATATATCGTGCAATGAAGTGGCTGTCCAGCGCCCTGTGGGTGGTGGTTCCTGTTCCTCTCCTGCATCGTCGTCCATACCGTCGATGTCTTCAGAGCCGAAGTCGAGCATGTCAGTTAAATCGTCGATGGTGGCTACTAAGTGGGTGGTGGGTGGGGAGCGAATTTCTTCGTCGTCCGCATCCCATTCTAGTCGGACATAGTTCGGCGAAGGGTCTCCTGACAGGGAGAGTCACCTCACCGAGTTTAGCACGTCGCCAAAAGGCGAGTGCTGAAAGATATCCGCGGAGGTAAACTCCATGATCGGTGCCCAATCGGATTCGATAGGCACGGACGCCGGCGGCTCAGAGTCCATGGCCGGGGACGAATCCAATGGTTCGGCAACACGGGTCTCGGAGGAGGTGAAGTCAGTATTCGGCTCTATCGCCGCTGAGTGTGCGGCCTCCGTGGCGGGGTCCATCCACCCGTCCTTAGATGGCGCAATTTGTTCCGGATTGAGGGCCGGAGTAGTTGCAGGTGTGATCTCCCGAACACTGTCCGACAGCAGAGCTAAATCGTGCTCGTCGTGATTGTGTGGCACACCTGACATGGGCTCAAATCCATCGAAGGTCAAGTCTCCGCGGATGTCGACAGTATAGTTCAAGTTTCCAAACCTGACCTGATGGCCAGGAGCGTAGCTCTCGATCTGCTCCAGATGGCCAAGCGAGTTGGCCCGCAGTACGAAGCCGCCGAATACGAAAATTTGTCCGGGGAGGAAAACCTCACCCTGGATCGCATCGTTGCCGATGATCGAAGGAGCCATCAAGCCTTATGGTGACGGCACAGTGGAACTCTCAATGAAAGCACCAATGTCGGTGTCAAAACCGGCGGATCTCGGGTAGGGGGTCCCGAACTGTGCGTCTAAGGCGGATGGTAACAGGAGGCGGGGGACACGATGTTTACCCAGGTTCGGGCCCTCTCGATGGAGGTAATACCCTACTTCCTGCTTGATTGATCTTGATGATATGAGTATTACAAGAGCTGATCTACCACGAGATCGTAGAGGCTAAACCCTAGAAGCTAGCCTATGGTATGATTGTTGTTGTCCTACGGACTAAAACCCTCCAGTTTATATAGACACCGGAGGGGGCTAGGGTTACACAGAGTCGGTTACAAGGGAGGAGATCTACATATCCGTATTGCCAAGCTTGCCTTCCACGCCAAGGAGAGTCCCATCCGGACACGGGTCGAAGTCTTCAATCTTGTATCTTCATAGTCCAACAGTCCGGCCAAAGGATATAGTCCGGCTGTCCGAGGACCCCCTAATCCAGGACTCCCTCAGAGAGGAGGAAGAAGAGGGCGGCTTCGGGGCGTCTGGAAGCAGAAACGCCCAAGAAGGGGAAGGGTGTCCCAGCGGTCAATACCGCGTGGGATGTTGACAGTAGTCCGGAACGACGCCCCCGCACTAAGCCCCAGGCCGCATCGTAAGTCTCGTTCATGCGGACATCCAACCTTTTCTCTTCATTATTTTAACATAGTGAACTATACTATTCCAGTCCGGCCGGCGACCTTATCCAGCGATCCTCCTCCGGAGGTTCGTTGGCTCCGTCGGAGATGGCGAGAATGTCGCCACTGCCTGCTTATTCCCCCGGGGCCAGGGACGACACGGTGGTGTTGTCCCGGAGGGCCGCTCCGAACCGGGGAGGAGCCCAGGACGTTGTCCGGGAGGCGCCACAAGGCGAGACCTCCACTGCCGGACACACGGGGGAACTGTGCCCCATGGAGACCGGCGAAGAGGGCCGCATCCAGTTCGGCCCTCGGCCGAATACGATTCCGGAGACTCATACGGCTCCGGAGTCAGGCGAGCAGCCCCCTTTGAAAGAGGGGGTTGCGCCGCTCCCACCGGTGGCCCCCGTCCATCCAGGGGCGCCGGATAACCTGATGGAGGCGCTACGAGGCGCCTCCGTCGTGGACGAGCATCGTATCCTTATGGGTGCGGTGATCGAGAAGGTTCAGTCTGCCAAGAGCGGACTGAACGAGGCCTGGAGTAACCTGTTGACAGGTTTTGAGGTAAGAAAGAGAAAAAAACCATGTAGACCGTAGCCCCTGAGACATTGTCTGGTGTTCAGCAAGAAGAACCGGACAGAGGATCCATCCTTACTTATAGGAGACTAACTGAATATGTATCAATAAACAGGCGTCACTGTTGGCCGCAACCTCGCATGCTGCCGAGGTCTCTAAACTGAAGCAGAGGCTGGAGCGGACCGAGAACGAGCTCGGCGAGGTTAAAATTCGGCTCTAGGAGAAGCAAGGTGAATGACGACTTGCTTATATGTTCGGAAAATAATAAGCGATGTATACTGACAGCGGTGTCCTGATATGTGCAGGAGCCGCTGAGGGAGTCCGGGATTAGGGGGTCCTCGGATAGCCGGACTATATCCAATGGCCGGACTGTTGGACTATGAACATACAAGATTGAAGACTTCGACCCGTGTCCTGATGGGACTCTCCTTGGCGTGGAAGGCAAGCTTGGCAATACGGATATGTACATATCCTCCCTTGTAACCGACTCTGTGTAACCCTAGCCCCCTCCGGTGTCTATATAAACCGGAGGGTTTAGTCCGTAGGACAACAACAATCATACCATAGGCTAGCTTCTAGGGTTTAGCCTCTACGATCTCATGGTAGATCAACTCTTGTAATACTCACATCATCAATATCAATCAAGCAGGAAGTAGGGTATTACCTCCATCGAGAGGGCCCAAACCTGGGTAAACATCGTGTCCCCCGCCTCCTGTTACCATCCGCCTTAGACGCAAAGTTCGGGACCCCCTACCCGAGATCCGCCGGTTTTGACACCGACATTGGTGCTTTCATTGAGATTTCCACTGTGCCGTCACCATAAGGCTTTATGGCTCCTTCGATCATCGGCAACAATGCGATCCAGGGTGAGGTTTTCCTCCCCGGACAAATCTTCGTATTCGGCGGCTTCGTACTGCGGGCCAACTCACTTGGCCATCTGGAGCAGATCGAGAGCTACGCCCCTGGCCATCAGGTCAGGTTTGGAAACTTGAACTATACTGTCGACATCCGCGGAGACTTGATCTTCGACGGATTCGAGCCCATGTCAGGTGCGCCACACAATCACGATGAGCATGATTTAGCTCTGCTGTCGGACAGTGTTCGGGAGATCACACCTGCAACTACTCCGGCCCTCAATCCGGAACAAATTGCGCCATCTGAGGACGGGTGGATGGACCCCGCCACGGAGGCCGCACACTCAGCGGCGATAGAGCCGAATACTGACTTCACCTCCTACGAGACCCGTGTTGCCGAACCATTGGATTCGTCCACGGCCATGGACGCCAAGCCGCGTGCGTCCGTGCCCATCGAATCCGATTGGGCACCGATCATGGAGTTTACCTCCGCGGACATCTTCCAGCACTCGCCTTTTGGCGACGTGCTAAACTCGTTGAAGTCTCTCTCCCTGTCAGGAGACCCATGGCCGAACTATGTCCGGCTAGAATGGGATGTGGATGACGAAGAAATTCGCTCCCCACCCACCACCCACTTAGTAGCCACTGTCGACGACTTAACCGACATGCTCGACTTCGGCTCCGAAGACATCGACGGTATGGACGATGATGCAGGAGACGAACAAGAACCACCGCCCACAGGGCGCTGGACTGCCACCTCATCGTATGCCATATACATGGTGGACACCCCCAAAGAGGGGGATGGCGATAAGACAACGGAGGATAATCCCTCCAAGAAGCAATCCAAGCACCGACGTCAGCGGCGCCGCTCTAAGTCTCGCCATAGCAAAAGCAGCGATACCGGCACAAGAGACAATAACACTCCGGATAGTGCCGAAGACGACGATAATCCCCTCCAGCCAGACCTCGAGCGGGAGGATGAACAAGCTAGCCCTCCGGAACAGGCAGCAAACGGAGAATCAGAGGATGACAATTACATGCCTCTCTCCGAAGACGAGGTGAGCCTCGGCGATGAAGAATTTATCGTGCCTGAGGATCCCGTCGAGCAGGAGCGCTTCAAGCGCCGGCTTATAGCCACAGCAAACAGCCTGAATAAAAAGCAACAACAGCTTCGAGCTGATCAAGATCTGCTAGCGGATAGATGGACTGAAGTCCTGGCAGCCAAGGAATACGAACTCGAGCGACCAACCAAGAGTTACCCAAAGCGCAGGTTGCTACCCCAACTCGAGGAGGAAGCATTGAAACCTACATCACCAGTGTATGATGCGGCTGATCGGCCACCTCGTGGCCGAGACAGAGAGGCATATCAGCCCGAAGTCCAGCCTGCACCCCGCCGCCATTCAAACAAAAATACCAAGGCCCGGGGCAACACACGGGACCTGCGAGACGTATTGGAAAACAAAGCAAAACATGCAAGATCGATCTATGGATCACGGGGTCGCGCCCCAACGCATGACGATGATCGTCACACCGGATACGCTAAAAGCAAATCCGGCCGGGCCGAATATAGCGGACAAGACTCGTATGAACTGCGTCGTGATATAGCCCGGCACAGAGGCGCTGCACACCCCCTATGCTTCACTGATGAAGTAATGGATCACGAATTCCCAGAGGGTTTTAAACCCGTAAACATCGAATCATATGATGGTACAACAGATCCCGTAGTATGGATCGAGGATTTCCTCCTCCACATCCACATGGCTCGCGGTGATGATCTACATGCCATCAAGTACCTCCCACTAAAACTCAAAGGACCAGCTCGGCATTGGCTGAATAGCTTGCCTGCAGACTCCATTGGCAGTTGGGAGGATTTGGAAGATGCATTCCTTGACAACTTCCAGGGCACTTATGTGCGACCACCTGATGCTGATGACTTGAGCCATATAACTCAGCAGCCAGGGGAATCGGCCAGGCAATTCTGGACACGGTTCCTAACTAAGAAAAACCAAATTGTTGACTGTCCGGATGTAGAGGCCTTAGCGGCATTTAAGCATAACATCCGGGACGAGTGGCTCGCCCGGCACCTCAGCCAGGAGAAGCCGAAGTCCATGGGTGTAGAGGCCCATTGCACGGGCTCAATCACACTGGAAGTGGTCTTCGGATCTCCAGACAACTTCCGAAGCGAGGAGTTAATCTTCGATATCGTCCCGTTCCGCAGTGGCTATCACTCACTGCTCGGGCGAACCGCATTTGCCAGATTCAATGCGGTACCGCATTATGCATACCTCAAGCTCAAAATGCCAGGACCTCGTGGGGTTATAACAGTCAATGGAAACACAGAACGCTCGCTCCGCACGGAGGAGCACACTGCGGCCCTCGCAGCAGAGGCACAAAGCAGCCTTTTAAGGCAAACCGCCAATTCGGCAATAAAGCCCCCGGATACCTTCAAGCGAGTCCGGATTAACCTGCAACAGGATCGCCTGGCATGTTCAGAGCTCTCCTAGCAATTCGGCCCCCGTCCTAGTCCCAGTCAAGCGACGAAATCTGTGCCGCGCGTACATAATTACGCACTAAAAATACCATGGGCATAGGCGGGGGCACGACCAGGGCATGTCCCACAATGCGGCTCAACCGCCCCAGGGGCTGTATATCTTGATCATTTTCTTTCTTTCAGGACCTTACTCTCTGGAAGCCCTTTTCGGCAGTCTGATTGCTGGACACATTACGGGAAGGAAAAACCAAGGAGGCAAGAAGCTAAGACGTACAAGGGAATCCCCAGGTGGTCTCTGATAACGATCGAAGTACCCGTTTTAAATACCCATACGCAACTTGCCCTTGGATAGGACATGTCAAATAGTCCTATTTTTTGCTTATTGCACTACTTGTACCCATACGCTTCGACGTATTATTTAATAACAATGCATAGATTTAGTCTATTATTGCATTAACCTTTTTTCATTGTCTGCTTATTTACGACAAATTGCACCCGTACATTCTGGTACGACCAGTGCGTCAGGGGCTTCAGTACACCCCATAATACGGCGTGAGAAGTCCGAACACTTTTGACAGTGCGGCACCCCGAACTTATAGCATTATATGCATCAGCTCCGAATCATGTCTTGGGTCAATAGTTGGGTTTGCCTGACTCCCATGTTTTGGTACCTTACGTTCCGCAATATCAGCTAAGGTAGCGCTGGGAGAACTACTGCGATTGTGTCCCGGTTCTTTCGAACGAGCACCTCAGTAGAGAAAGCCGAAAACTGACTGTCATGATAAGGCGAGAGCTGGTCGCTGTTCGAGAGGTATCAAGTCCTTAAAGACTTTTTCCGCTTCGGGCGAGGAGTCGGCCTTGCCCAACTTAGGCGTATATAGCGCCACAAATTCGGCCTTCCGAATACTAGGGGCTTCGCCAAAATTTAAAATTGTAGACTTCTATGGCTAAGTGAGAGTGATAAAGCCTTATAGTCCGATTGCCTGGTTCGCTGTGCTGAACACCTCCCTCGAAGGACCCAAAATTGGGATAAAGAGTGCTCAGATTTATCCCGAACACCTCAGTACTAGTTACATGGGGGCAGAAGCCGACGACTGGCCAACTCTCAGATTTTATAAACGGCCGCACAGAAGGTAATATTTTAAATTCACAAGCGTTGCATAGCGCAAATGAACTCGTTTCACATTACAGGATCACATGAGTACATTTATTCAAATATTACATCCTCAGCACATTCCTCCGCCACAAGGCGAGAACCCTTCAGGACACTTTCATAATACTTTTCGGGGTGGCGATGCTCCTTGCCCTCCGCCGGCCCCTCCTTCACTAGCTTTTCGGCGTCCAGCTTCGCCCAGTGCACCTTCGCCCGGGCAAAAGCCCTATGCGCACCCTCGATGCAGACGGACCGCTTTATGACTTCAAGCCGTGGGCAGGCATTCACAAGCCGCCTCACCAGACCGAAGTAGCTATCAGGCAGGGTCTCGCCAGGCCACATCCGGACTATAAGACCCTTCATGGCCTGTTCGGCCACCTTGTGGAGCTCGACCAGTTGCTTCAGCTGGTCGCCCAAGGGCATTGGGTGTTCGGTCTCAGTATACTGAGACCAGAACAACTGCTCCATCGAGCTCCCCTCCTCAGCCCGATAGAACTCTGCGGCATCCGACACACCGCGGGGCAGATCCGTGAACGCTCCTGGAGAGCTCTGAACTCGGGTAAGTAAAAAGAAAGTTTTCTTCACATGCTTGCTTTGCATAATGAATGCCTTACCCGCTGCTCTCTTCTTAACCACCTCAATTTCCCGGAGGGCCTTTTGGGCTTCGGCCTTGGCATGCTGTGCGCTTTCGAGGGCCTTCGCAAGCTTGGACCCTTGCATCTTAGAGTCACGCTCCAAGGACTCGTGCTTTTCGGTGAGAGCCTGGAGCTCTTGCTGCACCTCGCCTACTCGGGCTTCTTGCTTTTCTCGCTCGATGCGCTCCTTGGCCGCTTTGTCTTCGGCCTCGGATAGCGCCTTCTGCAGGGCCGCCACTTTGGTCGTGGCCCCTAGCAAAATTCATGATGATCCTATTATTCCAAAAACAAATTTTTCTTTATCAATATTCAGACAGGGTGTCACTTACCTTTGTTCTCTTCGAGCTGCCTCTTGGCAAGGCCGAGCTCTTCCTTGGACCGCTCAAGGTCCCGCTTCAGTGCGGCGACCTCCGCAGTACGTGCGGCAGCGGCTAGCAGTGAAGCCTGCATATGCACATAGACATATTTCGATTAGACTCCTGCGGTTATTATTTGATCCTCTTTTCGGCCTTTCTTCGCGAATGCCAAACAGAGCATCAGGGGCTACTGTCTATGCGGTAACATTCTCTTATAATCTGGTTACTTACCTCAAAGCTTGTTAGGAGGCTGACACAGGCTTCAGTCAGTTCACTCTTGGCGGACTGAACCTTCTTGACCACCGCACTCATGATAGTGCGGTGCTCTTCATCAATGGAAGCGTCGCGAAGCGCTTCCAACAAGTTGTCCGATGCCTCTGGTTGGACAGAGGTCATCGGCACAGACGGCTCACCCCCCTTAGTGAGGGGTCGCTTGACAGAGTCCGGAACCACTGGAGGTTCCGGTACAGTATTCGGCTGGGGGCCAAACTTGCTGCCCCCGCCATTGGAGCCCTTGGGAGTTTTGCTCCCCTTGCACCCAGCATCCGGAATGTCGCCTTGAGGCGCCTCCAGGACTACCTCCCCTTGGTTCGGTGCACTTTGATACAACACCTCGACGTCGTCCGTAGGGCGGGGGGAGGAGGCGGGCGGGGGCGAATCGCTATTCATCTTCGATTGGCCCAAAGACTCCTCCGAAGAGGATACGTCGATGCGGGCTCGGGATGGACTGCATGATCATGTTCGACATGATGAGAAACAACAAAACGAAACATACCAGAATTATTATGGTATCCGAATACTTACGACTTCGCCAGGGGCTTATCCCTGGGCAGCCACTCGTCGTCGCTGTAGGTGGCGGTTGTGGAGTTGTCCGGAAGGAGGGTCCTTCCCTTCTTGGACCCTTCGGCCGCCCCAGCCGGGGCGGCCTTCCTTTTCATGTCTCCCCCGGCTGGGGGGGAGAACTTTCCTCTTCTTCCTCCTCGTTTTCGTGGGAGGAGTGCGCCTCGGTGCTTTCGGACGATGAGTCCGATATAACCTTGCGCCGGAGACCCTTCCTGGTCCCCGTGGCCTTCTTCTTGGCCTTCTTCTCCGGCACCTCATAAGGTGCCGGAACCAGCATCTTCGTTAGGAGAGCATCCTCTGGATCTTCGGGCAGGGGAGCCGGACAATCGATCTGCTCCGCTGTCACTACCCAGTCCTGTTAAATGGCGTGGAGGCTTAGACCCCGCGCGTAGTTATACTAGGGAAATGAACATCTTATAAGATATAAAAGACTTAGCGGATTAGCAGGGCGCTTTGCGCTGAGTCCGCGGTCCTCGGTGAGGGGAGGAGGTACCTCGGCGCCCTTGAACAGCACCTTCCAGACGTCCTTGTGCGTCGTGTCGAAGAGCTCTCGCATCGTCTGGTGCTCGGCCGGGTCGAACTCCCACAAATTGAATGTCCGTCTTTGACACGGGATGATCCGGCGGAAGAGCATGACTTGGACCACGTTGACGAGCTTGATTTTCTTGCTCATCATGTTTTTGATGCATGTATGGAGTCCGGTCAGCTCTACCGAGGAACCCCAGGATAGGCCCTTCTCTTTCCAGGAGGTGAGCCGCATGGGGATTCCGGATCGAAATTTGGGGGCCACCACCCAGTTGGTGTCGCGCGGCTCGGTGATGTAGAACCATCCCGATTGCCACCCCTTTATGGTCTCCATATAGGAGCCTTCGAGCCAGGTGACATTGGGCATTTTGCCCACCATGGCGCTTCCGCACTCCGCTTGCTGGCCGACCACCACCTTCGGTTTAACATTGAAGGTCTTTAGCCACATGCCAAAGTGGGGCTTGATGCGGAGGAAGGCCTCTCACACGACGATAAACGCCGAGATGTTGAGGATGAAATTGGGGGCTAGATCGTGAAAATCCAGCCCGTAGTAGAACATGAGCCCGTGGACAAACGAGTGGAGGGCAAATCCCAGTCCGCGGACGAAGTGGGTAAGGAAAACCACCCTCTCATGGGATTCTGGAGTAGGGATGATCTGCCCCGCATCTGGCAGCCGGTGCGCGATATCCGCGGCCAGATATCCGGCTACCCGCAGCTTTGTGATGTTCTCCTCCGTAACGGAGGAGACCATCCACTTGCCTCCCGCTTCGGACATGCTTGGAGTGGTTTGAGGAGAAAAACACGAACTTGGGCGCTGGAGCTCGAGTGCGCAAGAATGGATGAGCAAGGAGGAAGAAGGCGTGGGTGAAAGGGTGAATCCTTGTCCCTTTATAAGGGCGGAATAGGCTATGTGCCTCCCCACCTACCTGGTAAACTCGCTATTCCCCAAACGCCGTAATTGATGGTGCGGTTGGGTTGCCCACACCCGTATTGATGAGAATCCCGTGATAAGGGGACACGATCTCTGCTTCGACAAGACGTGCCAAGGAAACCGCCTCGCGATATGTGCAGTGGCTGGTTGTGAAAAACGGTTCAAATAATGACCGGGCCGTCGTGTGATGTCATGCTGCAAAATATGTCAGCAGATTAGATTGGCGGAAATATTATTCTCTCTACGGTGGTATGTGGAATTTGTTTTGCAGAGCCGGACACTATCCTTGTGTTCAAAATCTTCTATGGAGTATTCCGAGGAGGAACCCGCCTTGCAATGCCGAAGACAAACTGCGCGCCGGACTCATCGTCATTGAAACCTGGTTCAGGGGCTACTGGGAGTCCGGGATTAGGGGGTCCTCGGACAGCCGGACTATATCCTTTGGCCGGATTGTTGGACTATGAAGATACAAGATTGAAGACTTCGACCCATGTCCGGAGGGGACTCTCCTTGGCGTGGAAGGCAAGCTTGGCAATACGGATATGTAGATCTCCTCCCTTGTAACCGACTCTGTGTACCCCTAGCCCCCTCCGGTGTCTATATAAACCGGAGGGTTTAGTCCGTAGGACAACAACAATCATACCATAGGCTAGCTTCTAGGGTTTAGCCTCTATGATCTCGTGGTAGACCAACTCTTGTAATACTCATATCATCAAGATCAATGAAGCAGGAAGTAGGGTATTACCTCCATTGAGAGGGCCGAACCTGGGTAAACATCGTGTCCCCCGCCTCCTGTTACCATCCGCCTTAGACGCACAGTTCGGGACCCCCTACCCAAGATCCACCGGGTTTGATACCGATGGCCGCGACCGAGGTTGAGGCCCTGAGGAAGGCCCTGGGCGAGGCCGAGGAGAAGGTTGTCCAGCAGCAAGACGCCCGTAAGAAGCTCGAGGCCCGGGTCAAAGAAGTCCAGCAGGAGCTCCAGGATGCGGTTAAAAAATGTGAGACCTTGGAGAATGATGCGTCGGCTCAAGGGGCCGAACTCACCAAGGCTCGTCAGAGCGCGGAGACTGCACGGAATGAGGCCCAGGCCGCCCTCCAGGAGATCCAGGAGGCCAAGAAGATCACGGCGGGTAAGGCTTTTAAGATGCAAAGCAAGTATGCGGAGAAGCAGTACCTTTTACTAACCCGGGTTCGGAGTTCCCAAGGGGCCTTCGCTGATTTACCACGCAGTGTATCGAACGCCGTGGGGTTCTACCGAGCCGGAGGAGGGGGTTCTACGGAGAAGCTCTTCTGGTCGCAATATGCGGTGTCAGAGCCTCCCGTGTCCTTCACCGATCAGCTGAAACAGCTGGTGGAGCTGCACAGGGTGTCCGAATTAGCCATGAAGGATTTGACAATCCGGCTATGGCCAGCCGAAGCTATGACTGGCAGCTACTTCGGACTTGTGAGGCGGATGGTGAGAGCCTGTCCTCGGCTGGACGTCGTCAAGCGCTCCGCCTGTATTGAAGGTGCCCGTATGGCCTTCGCTCGCTGTAAGATGTAGTGGGCGAAGATGAACGCCGTTGAAGTTGCCAGCGGGCCGCCGGAGGGCAAGGAGCACCGCACACCCGAGCGATATTTTGCGGATGTCGTAGAAGGGTCTCGACTTGTAGCGGCGCAATGTTCGCAGGACATTGTATTTGAATGAATGTATTTCATGTTGCTTTTACCTTGTATTATGAAAAACAAAGCCTGTTTTTGTAATGTAATTTTATTATGCTTTCAATTGTTTCCTCCTGTGCGGCCGTGTTGCATGTAATCTGAGGGTTGGCCAGTCGTCGGCTTCTGCCCTCACGTAGGTAGTACGGAGGTGTTCGGGATGGAATCTAAACAATCTTGATCCAATTACATGGTCCTTGAAGGAGTTGTTTAGCGCAATGAACAAGGCAATCAGACTATACGGCTTAAAACGCCCTCACTTAGCCATAGGAGTTTTATAATAAAGCATGGGCGCAGCCCCTGGTTTAAACCAGAGTGTTGTCAGCATCTGATCGGGAAGTGCCGATCTCTCGCATAACGCGGAAAAAATCTCCAACGATTTGTAACCCTCGAACAACTGACCGGCTCTCGCCATATCATGCAGTCCGTTTTCGGCTTTCTCTACTGAGGTGCTCATCTGGTCAAGGCCAGGGCACAATCGCAGTAGTTCTCCCTTTACTACCCTAGCCGATTCAGCGGAACGTAGGGTAGCAAGCACAGGAGACGGGCAACCCAACTATTGACCGAAGACATGATTCGGAGCCAATGCATATAATGCTAAATTCAGGGTGCCGAACTTATCTATAAGAAGTGTTCGGACTTTGCTGCCGTATTATGGGACGATGTGGGAGCCCTTGGCGAATATGAGACGTACCAGATTGTACGGATGTGATCAATAAGCAAATCGAAATAAAAATGAAGTAAGAAACGAAAACCACAGAAACTGGGTCGCAAACCATTTTCATTATAACTGTATGGATACGTCAAGGCATATCCTGTACAAAAAGTGCAATAAGCATCCGGGCTATTTAACATGCCGGAATTAAGAGGGCGCAGCGTGCGGGTCCTGAGAAATAAGTAGAAATACCGTCAAGAAGAACGTGTAGAGGTTACCCTACGCACTTATGCTGCTTGCCGTCTTTGTATGTCGATCCTTCAAAAGGACTGGTTATCAGGCGTACGGGAAAAAGAACCTGAAACAAAAGGAAAAAGGGAAGTATGTGTGAGTCCGGGGTCGGTCAAGCCGTACTATGGAACACAAGCTGTGCCTCCGTCGATGCCCATGGGATTTTGAGTGCGTGATTATGTGTGCGTGGTACGAGTGCCACTACTTGATCAGGGCTGGGATGGAGGCCGAATTGCTAGTCTAGCTCTTGACGGGCCGAGTTGTCCTGTTGCAGCGTAGTCCGGACCTTCTTGACGGTGTCCATGGGCTCGGCAACCGGATTGCGGATCTGTTTGAAAAGGCCGTTCTGTACTTCTGCTGCTAGGGCGGCGGTGTGCTCCTCTGTACGAAGGGAGCGTTCCGTATTTCCATTAACTGTTATGACGCCGCGTGGACCGGGCATCTTGAGCTTGAGGTAAGCATAGTGTGGGACCGCGTTGAATCTAGCAAACGCGGTTCGTCCGAGCAGTGTGTGGTAGCCACTGCGGAAGGGGACGATATCGAAGATTAACTCTTTGCTTCGGAAGTTATCCGGAGAACCGAAGGCCACCTCCAGCGTGATTGAGCCCGTGCAGCGGGCCTCAACGCCTGGTATGGCTCCTTTAAAGGTAGTCTTTGTGGGCTTGATTCGTGAGGGATTAATGCCCATCTTCCGTGCTGTATCCTGGTAGAGCAGGTTGAGGCTGCTTCCACCATCCATCAGGACTCGTGTTAGGCGGAATCCCTCGATGATTGGGTCAAGGACCAATGCGGCCGAACCGCCATGGCGGATACTAGTTGGATGATCTCGACGATCGAAGGTGATCAGAAATGACGACCACGGATTGAATTTTGGGGCGACAGGCTCTACCGCGTAGACGTCCCTGAGTGCCCGCTTGCGCTCCTTTCTAGGGATGTGCATGGCGTATATCATGTTCACCATTTTTACTTGAGGGGGAAATTTCTTCTACCCCCCGGTGTTCGGCTGCTGGGGCTCTTCGTCCTCGTCCTCACTTTGTGATCCCTTTTCTTTGTTTTCGGCATTTAACTTGCCAGCCTGTTTGAAGACCCAACAATCTCTGTTGGTGTGATTGGCTTGTTTGTCTGGGGTGCCGTGTATCTGGCACGGACGGTCGAGTATGTGGTCCAGGCTGGAGGGTCCCTCGTTGTTCCTCTTGTAGGGCTTCTTCCGCTGGCCGGACTTGGAGCCGCTGAATCCGGCGTTCACTGTGGTGTCGTCGGTGTTATCGCCATTGCTTCGGCGTTTGTGTCTATTGCGCCGGAGCTTGCCAGTGCTGTTCTTGGCCTCAGAGGGGCCTGCCTTGTTGGTTGTGCTTTTGCTTCGGGCCAGCCAGCTGTCCTCACCCGCGCAAAAGCGGGTCATGAGTGCTGTGAGGGCTGCCATGGATTTCGGATTTTCTTGGCCGAGGTGGCGGGCGAGCCATTCGTCAAGGATGCTATGTTTGAAGGCTGCTAAGGCTTCGGCGTCCGGACAGTCAACGATCTGGTTCTTTTTGGTTAGGAACCTAGTCCAGAATTTTCTTGCTGATTCTCCAGATTGTTGAACTATGTGGCTTAAGTCATCGACATCGGGTGGCCGGACATATGTACCTTGGAAGTTGTCGAGGAAGGCTTCTTCCAAGTCCTCCCAGCTGCCGATGGAGTTCTCAGGCAGACTATTTAGCCAGTGTCGAGCTTGTCCTTTGAGTTTTAACGGGAGGTATTTGATAGCGTGGAGGTCATCTCCTCGGGCCATGTGGATGTGGAGAACAAAATCTTCGATCCACACTGCAGGGTCGGTTGTTCCGTCGTATGATTAAATATTGACAGGCTTGAACCCCTCGGGGAATTCGTGATCCAGCACCTCATCTGTGAAGCAGAGAGGGTGTGCGGCACCTCTATAGCGGGCCGCGTCACGGCGCACCTCCGACGAAGTCCATCTGTAGTTATCGGCCCGGGTGTGATTAAGTTTGTCACGTCCGAATAGGTAGCTGGCATCCCGAGTAGGGAAGCGTCCTCGCGATCCATATATAGATCTGGTGTGTCCTGCTCTACTGTCCAATTCCTGCCGAAGATCGTATGTATGGTCTCGAGCTGGTCTGTCCCTGTGTTTGCGAGGCGGTGGGGCGGGCTGTTGTTCGGCTTGAGTTGCCGTTTTATCCCGGCCGCGGGGTGGTCGGTCTGCCGCACTATCCCGACCGCGTGGTGGTCGGTCCGCATTGCGCGAGGGATGTATGGGATCTGGTGCCTCCTCATCAAACTGAGGTAGCAGTCTGCATTTCGGGTAACTCTTGGCTGGGCGCTTGAGGCCGTATTCTTCGGCTGCCAGGACGTCTGTCCATCTATCGATGAGTAGGTCTTGATCTGCTTGGAGCTGCTGCTGCTTTTTCTTTAGGCTTCTAGCTGTAGCTATGAGCTGGCGCTTAAAGCGCTCCTGCTTGAGGGGTGCCTCAGGCACGATGAAGTCCTCATTGCCAAGGCTCTCATCATCCTCGGAGGGTGGAAGATAACTATCATCATCTGGGTCATTGGGTGGGGCCTGTTTATCAGGGTTAACTTGCTCGTTGTCTTGCTCCTCCTGTTCGGATGCGGCTCCAACAGGGTCTTCATTGTTTTCGGCGTCGCCCGGAGTACTGTTTTCTCCGGTGCCAGTGTTGCCGTCTTTTGAGCGACGAGGCTTAGAGCGGCGTTTAGGGCACCGGCGCCTGGACTGTGTTTTGGAGTGTTTGTTCGCAACTGGCTCTTCTTTGTCGTCGTCAGATCCTTTAGGTGTATCAACCATGTACACGTCCTACGAAGAGGTGGCCGTCCAACGTCCAGTGAATGACGAGTCTTGGCCTTGCTCCTTGTCGTCATCGTCGTCCATACCTTCGATGTCTTCGGAGCCATAGTCGAGCTCGTCTGTTAAGTCCTCGATAGTAGCTATGAAGTGGGTGGCAGGCGGGAAGCAAAATTCCCCATCATCAGCCTCTAACTCGAACCGAACATAGTTCGGCTGCAAGTCCTTCTCCAAGGATAAATTCTTTAAAGAGTTCAGCACATCGCCCAAAGGCGAGTGCTGGAAAACGTCAGCAGCGCTGAATTCAAAGATCGATAACCAATCTAGCTCGGTGTCCGCAGGCGTACACAGTCCGAAACTTATAGCCGGAGACGAATCCGAAGTTCCGTTAAAGCAAGTTTTGCAGGGTGTTGAGTCCGTGTGTGGCTCCAACGCCGCGGACTCTGTGGCCTCGGACGGTACGATCTGCTCCGGATCTAAGGCCGTTGCAGCAATAGGAACCATCTCCTGGAACAGATCCGGTGACAGATTTAAGTCATGTTCATCGGAGCGAGGAGGAGCGGTTGCCGCGGTCTCGAACCCATTGAAGATCAAGTCTCCATGGATATCCGTGATGTAGTTCAAGCTTCCAAATCTGACCTGATGGACAGGGGCGTAGCTGACGATCTGCTCCAGATGGCCAAGCGAGTTGGCCCACAGTACGAAGCCGCCGAACACAAACATCTGTCCGGGGAGGAAGGTTCCTCCTTGGACAGCGTCGTTATCGATGATTGAAGGGGCCATCAAACCTTTTGTCGACGGCACAGTGGAACTCTCAATGAAAGCACCAATGTCGGTCTCAAAACCGGCGGATCTCGGGTAGGGGGTCCCGAACTGTGCGTCTAGGATCGATGGTAACAGGAGACGGGGGACACGATGTTTACCCAGGTTCGGGCCCTCTCTATGGATGTAATACCCTACTTCCTGCCTGATTGATCTTAATGAATATGAGTATTACAAGAGTTGATCTACCACGAGATCGTAATGGCTAAACCCTAGAAGTCTAGCCTGTGTGACTATGGTAATGTGTGTCCTTTCCGGACTAACCCATCTGGTTTATATAGACACCGGGGGGATCTAGGGTTTACATAGAGTCGGTTACATAAGAAGGAATCTTCATAATTGGTCGCCAAGCTTGCCTTCCACGCCAAGTAGAGTCCAATCCGGACACGGGTACAGTCTTCGGCCTTCACATCTTCACAACCCATCAGTCCGGCCCATGGATAACAGGCCGGATGCCCGAGGACACCTTAGTCCAGGACTCCCTCAACGACATTCCACTCTAATCCCATGTTCTTCCTATTCCCGCGTTTTGGAAATCCTACGAATCAAAGAGGCCCTAGGTTTTTTATAAAAACTAATTGATTTTGAATGAGATGAACTATAAGAATTAAACGAAGGTCTACGTCAGGCATATATGACTCAGAGCTTACATGCTACAGTGTGGTATTTATTCATAATTTGGTTGCAAAATCTGACGCGTGCAATGCACGTGTACCTTACTAGTACTTCGAGTATGTGCAAAACACAATGGCACGCTACACAGTGTCTCTCTTACAGTTCATGAAGCCACGTGGCACATGTGTAGGCATTGCCGCGACATCCTTGTGTGGATTGATCACAGTGACATGCTGCTGGTTCCAGAAGAATGTACTCGTCCTCCCTGAGCCGCACTGGCGGTACATGAACGAAGCAAAGATGTGCACGCACGCCACACACACACTCATTCCCTCGCACACACACACGGGTACACGGGCGGACATATTTTTGTACCAAGATCCACCCCATGTGATAATTTGACGCGTGTAAAGTCCTTCACTTCATTGATGGTCAATTAATACAGTGCATGCAAATTGAGAGGACGTGAGGGCGGAAGAAAGACATTACTCCTCCAATGCGCGCACGCGAGTAGTTAAATCATGGGTTGCTAGTAGTACTTCCATTGGTCTCCTTCGTATTTCGTGCCAATTTTTGACAGCAACATAATATTTACGCATCTGAGCAGTGTAGTCTACTCGAAATTTATGTTCCATTAAACTCATCGGGAGCCGTTTCGGGCCTCGAAACCAAAAACCATCAATTAATCTTTACCTTGTTCCCATCACATTCGAAAGTACTAGTGCTACAATTAAGTGCAAGCCTGCTCACACCTACCAATACGTACCAAACGTGAACGTGTTCCCACTATGCAGGTTTTAGTACTAGTGCTAGTACTTAGGTTATAAAAATGGGAACTACCTAACCGAAAATTACTCTACCTTCCTCCTCATAAGTTCTCCTTCTTCATCCATCCTTGCCATGGCCGGTGTGCAGAGCTCTAGGTCGAGAACTACTCGTAACAAGGGAGCGGCAACTAAGGCTGCAGAAAAAAAAGAGGGCTCGCTGCCACGCAGAGACCTCGAAAGATCTCTCACGGGCAGGCGATGGCTCCCAGGAGCACCCTAGACGCGGAGGCGAACATGCCGAGCTGGTGGCGCTGGAGTCCTTATCCCTCGACGGCATGCTCGATCAGCTCAATAAGCACCTCAATAAGCAGAAGGAGTTCATCCACGGCTTGGTGGAGCTGCTGAAGGAGAGCCTCGACGACATGCCCGCTGAGCTCAATGAGCAGGGGGAGTTGACCGTCGGCTTGGTGATGTTGCTGAAGAAGAGCATTACCTCGGAGAAGAAGGCGACCAACGAAATCCTGCAACTTCAGGAGGACAAGGCGAAGCTCTGCCATGAGCTCGACCTGCTGAAGGAGGAGAACGCCGGCTGGAAGAAGCTGCATGAGAATAGTAGTTCCTCGATGAATATGTGGCAGGCCCTCATCATGGAACAGAAGGAGGAGTTGGCGAAGCTCCGCATCGAGCACCCGACTGCTGTCAAGGTACGTAATGCGGCCGTGGAACAGATGATGAAGGCTCGCATCGAGAAATCCCGTGTCATGGACACAATGAAGAAGATGGCGGAGGAGACGCGCAAGGATATGGAGGTCGTGGAGGCGATGAAGAAGCAGTTACGACTCCGCGGCCAGCAATACTTCATGTAGTGAGAGCAGCGCCCCAGACTTGTGTGTGCGTCTTCCTTCTTTTTTGGGGGTGATAATCCTCCTTCTTTTGCTCATGTGTTTCTTATTTTGCTTCGGGTGTTTCGCCGCACGTGTCACCTTCTCTGCGAGGCATGAATAGAACAATGCTAAAAATGAGATGACTAGCAAATTAGATCATTCTTTATCGCCAATAGAACAATGCCTCTTGCTAGTAATATATAATAAGAGTAGAGAGTAGAGGATATGGCACTGGGCCGCCGTGTTTCATGCTCCTCCGTCGTACTCCAGTGGAAAATTTGAGTATACCGCACGGTTCTTTGCTCCTCCTAAGGTCGTCGGCATTTATACGAGCAGTCAAATCACAAGGCCCCGCCTTCCAGCAGTAATGAACCGTCAAATCACAAAGGCCCTCGCCTCTCGTGAAAAGGACCAAGCTAGACTGCCCCACCCTCTTGCCTTTTAAAAAATGTATACATTTGTACAGTAGTAGTATCGATGGATTGCGCCATGGAGCAAAACTAACAAGATGTAATTAAAGAAAAAAGGTGGTACATATAGAGAGCACTCGTCGCCAAATTATGCATATACTATATGACACTACCCACTATGAAGGTACTAGTAACATAAACTAGTAACTAGTCTATGTTACTCTCCATTATGACTAGCCAAAGTTGAGGCGCGGATACCAACGAGGGTCTGGTTGTGTCTATACTTGGACAACTCACCCGACTGCATGCGCACCAGGCAGACGAAGCTCGTGTCGTGTTGGTGCCGTGTGCGGCCCGCACATTAACCAAAACCTCGCGCCCCCATCTTAGCCTCCGCGTTTTAAACTTCTCAATCTCAAGGCCAAGGAGCTACGTGAAACCTATGATAGAGCCAATCAGATGGTTGAGAACACTACAATTCGTAGCTACAGATGCGTGTGTGAGAGAGGACGAGTGCGTGCGTGCACCTCTTCTCAGAGTACAACTGTATGTGGGTGGCATCGACCTAGGGAGCAGTGATGGTGCGTGCGAGAAGTCCCGAGAGATCGGTGTAATGCGTCTGGAAAAAAGACTAGTCTATAGCTCGCCACGAGGCTATTCCTGTCGAACGCCAAGCGTAAGATATGTATCCGACGGTGCCAATTTTTGCACCTACACAGCAGTAGAAAAAGAACTAGTACCATGGCATATGCTACACCACGACCGAGAAAACGTGCCGACGTTACGCCATCCGGGAATAGTGTCGCACTTCGAAACTAGAACCGTCAATAATTTTTGAGCGCGTCTCGTCACATTCCAAATTACTACTACTACCACGCTATATTTAATTGCAAACCTGTTCACACCGATCACAACCTAAACGGTTTCCCACTTAGGAGCGTATTAGTAGTACTCAGTTATAAATACTACTATGCTAAGATGACTGCACATTCCTCCTCAACTCCTCATCCACAAAAAACAATCAAGTCAATCAAGCCATAGCCAGCGTGAGTTCTGGGTCGAGAGATTTCCACCAGGGAGAGGTGAGCATGGAAGAGGAAGCACGAGAGATGTCCCGCCTCGCTGCGAAAGCAGCCGACATGTCCAGCCGCGCGGCAGTTGCAGCACAGAGGTCCCGCCGCGCCGCCGAAGCAGCACGGAGGTCCCGCCGCGCCGTCGATGTAGCAGACTGGTCCGACCACGCCGCGGAAGCAGCAGAGATGTCCCGCCGCACCGCTGAAGCAGCATGGAGGTCCCGCCGCGCCGCGGCGGCCTGGGAAAATTTCTCGCGGGCAGGCGAGGACTCTTACAGGCGCATGCATGCGATAGTCCATAGCCAGATGGATCAGATCTCCGGCTGGGCGAGGATGCAGGATGAGGCTACGGGTGTCATCCGGCAACTAGGGGAGGGCAATGCGAAGCTCCAGGGCGAGCGCGACCTGCTGAGGGCGAAGATTGCCGGAAGGGCAAAGCAGGAGGAGGAGACCGCTGCCTTGTTGCAGAGGACGGGCGTCATCATCAAGAAACTTATGGACGAGAATGCCATGCTCCGCATCGAGCGCAACAGGCTGGTGGAGGAATCCATGGATGCTGCCAAGCAGCGTATTAAGGACATGAAACTGATGAAAGAGATCATCGCCCGCCGCGAGAACTAGTCTCCGCGACCTGCAGCGCATAAAGAAAGTAGAGATCAGCGAGCAAGATCGTTGTATGCGTCTTCCTTCTTCTTTTGCCCTTGTGTATTTCGAGCGTAGCCGCATGTGGCTTTTTTAATTATCTTCCTAATTATGTAAGAAAATTATTAGCCACTCTCGTCGTCCTTATATATATTCATCAGTCTTGCTATAAGTCACAGTAGATGCTATATAGGTCCGTCGGATCTTACATCAAGATCCGTGCAAAATTTTCTTTTCAGATTTTCTTTTTTCTCTCTTAAATCTCAGTCGAGTGAGACATTGCCACGCCATTAAACAGAGGCTCGGGCGCCATTAATGGAGACCTTGGGAAAGAGGTGGACGGCAGATGGAGGTCAAAGGGCTCTCCTCCCGATAAGCACGCGCAGGGGTCTGATCGCACGCCTCTCGTACTCAAATAGCTACCCCGCACGGCGCCTCCTAGCTAATAAAAAAAGGGGACGCGTGGCGGCACGTAAATGGTAAATAGAACGCCCACGGTTTCAATAATACTTGTGTTTCCGATTGTAACGTGACAGCACTTGTTCCAAAATGACTTTGTTGATTGTTAATGTGTGCGCCTTCGAAAATCGGACAGCAAAATTACCACAGCATGTTGGTGCCATGTCATGACACCAAGCCAAGTTTCATGATTTTCATGCGTGTTTCGGATTTACAGGAATTAAAAAACCAAGTTTCTCAATGTTTCCAGCCAAGCCATGACGCCCAGATGTTTGAATTTCATTCCCATTTCTGGCATGGGACCTAGAAATTTACCCGAGGACACACATGTGATTTTTCAACCAGCTCTGGTGCACTGGAGCATGTGCTTGTATTTAAAATTTGAATTATGCACACAAAGGTGACACGTTCCCTCTCAAAACCACGAGCCTTCTTGAGAGAAGCTCCGATTTGCAAGAAACTTATACCAAAACTTGTTCCTATTCTGCAATTTTTTTTACCACAGCATGGTAGTACCATGACATCACACCATGCCAAGTTTCATGATTTTCAGGCGTGTTTTGGATTTACAAGAATTTTAAAACCAAGCTTCTCAATGTTCTCGGCTGAACCACGATGCCCAAATGTTTGAATTTCATTCCCATTTCTTGCATGGGACCTAGAAATTCACCCGAGGACACACATGTGATTTTTCAGTCAACTTTGGTGCACGGGAGCATGTGCTTGTAGTTCAAATTTGAATTCTGCACATTAAATGACCAGAAACTCAATTAATGTATAAAAAAGGCCAAACGAATCCGGAATAATTCCAAAATTTAACAGGGCACTCATATAGTTCTATGTTGCCTCTGTAAAGAAAATCTGGGGGAGGCAGTGTATATTGTTTCGCACACAAAGTTATAAAGAAATAAAGAAATTAGCATACCTATTTAATTCTTGGGTTCTTATTATTTATGCCACTAGTTGTGTATCACTACTCAGTTTTGCCAT
The DNA here is from genome assembly GCF_018294505.1 of Triticum aestivum. Taxonomy (NCBI): domain Eukaryota; kingdom Viridiplantae; phylum Streptophyta; class Magnoliopsida; order Poales; family Poaceae; genus Triticum; species Triticum aestivum. The sequence continues at coordinate 328,383,307 of NC_057811.1, read as the reverse complement.
TAGAAGTTACAACTACTCAAAAAATGCCATCGATCCGTGAGATGCCTGCTCAAAAATGCAATTAGATATCTAAAAAATGCCATCATTAAGTTAGATGTTTGCTCAGAAATGCCATTAGACATTGTTATTTTCACGTCAAACCCGTTGACCATGTTACATGACAAAAATAAGCCGATTCTTACAATGATAATTTAATGGTGTCCAGCACAACACACCCCTCAAATAAAACTAAGCACCCTGGAATTCTTTGACAAAACTAAGCACCCTGAAATTCTTTGACAATTAAACTGTTGGCTATATGATGTTGGCCATATATATTGTACGTATATAATGTCAAGAAACGAGTGGTAGTACTATACCAACTAAAAGATGAAATGTACGAAATATAACGAGAAGAAACATAGCATAGTTCTGCTGGGGGCTCAGCACAACACACCCCTCAAATAAAACTAAGCACACCAGAAATTAAACTAAGCAACTAATCTGGTAGACACTGCATTAGAACCACCATGAGCAACGACACTGCCACCTTACTCGGAGTCCTCGTCCACGTCCTCGACTTCGTCCTTGTCCCTCTTCCTCTTGGGCGATACTTCTTTGCTTGAACCACACACTTGGCTCTTGCTCTTCATCCAACCCTTGTAGATATTGAAACAAAGGTATCCATCCATTGTAGCATAGTGGATGTGGTCTATATCTAGTACAGTCCACTGCCATGCACGATGAAACGTGTGCGGAGGTTTCTTCAATTCACCGTACGAAGGATGAACCATGGCTCCTGCCAGGGTCAGCATTGAAGGCTGATGAAGGGAGGGCACCAGCCCTTCCTTCTGGAGGTCGAAGGGGTCGCCTACAATGAGGCCTATCCGACCCAGGATTTCCTTGTCGTTCCTAAAGTCTAGAGTAACGAATTTGACTCGGCCGCCCTTGAGGAACTTCTTAAATTCCTCGCACTCAACGTCGGCATGGCATATGTGGTAGACCAAGCATAAGTCATGCACGCAAACCTGGATCACTGCGGGCTTCTTCTTCTCTGCCTCCTTTAGTTTCTTCTCACTTCCCAGGACTGTGGTGTACTCAACATCTAGCCCAGCGACCCACTCATCATTTGATTTTTCGAACATGCGTTTGAAGCAAGCAAGGCATTCTTTCACCGTTGCGGAAGAACGGGTGTAGATGACGTCGAACTCATCGTCGGTGATGGTTCTAACCTTGTACTCACCGCCGATCATGGAGATTTGGAACGCCATGGATTTGGGAGGAGGGTTAGGATTAGTGGAACTGCCATAATGTGAAAGGACGAGACGACTAGGAGCGGTTTATCGATTGTAAAAATGTCGAGTGGGGGCGGGCATGCGAATGGCAGGGTAGTGGCTTGCCTGGTGGACAAATGGATTCATGCATAGTACTATGGGGGCCCAATTAGATGTCATGTCTACTCGACGCCCAATTAAATGGCTTTCGATGTCATGTCAAGCGTTGGGAAAATTACAGGTGATACGAAGCTTTCCATTGTCCCATGATACGGGCTTCCGAGAGCCCTTGGATCTGAGATTGAACGGTTGCATGGCGTGATTCTAGACCTATGGGTGAATATCTTATCCTGGAGGGTTATTCTGCAAATTTTCAGCAAACTTAGCATGTGACCGTTTGATCTCAGATCCAAGGGCTGCCAGCAGCCCGTATCATGGTCGCGCCTACCACGACCGTCGCCTCGCTCGCGCGGTCGCGCCCTTGGAGATTTAACACGGTGCGTTAGGCTGTCTGATGTTGGCATGTCATACATAGTCATCACTTAGTCACTCATACAACAAGGTTAGCTATAAGGTTGGCTATAAGAGTATTTTTTTGTTTACTTCTCTCTATCTCTTTCTTCGTAGTATTTATTGCATTTGCCAAGGAGTGACCTCTTCCAATGAAATGGTGCTTAGATGAGGTGCTATGGGCATTAAATGGCTTAGCAACTCAAGTCCCCAATGCATAGGTGCTTAGTTTTTTGTTGCTAAGTTTGCTTCATCTAGGTACACGCGCTTATCACCGTTTCTTCCTGGGGTCACCAAACTAGTCTCTCTCTTCTTAATTAACTTGCCACATCAGACTTTATGCCTATGTGGCAGGCTTAGCACCTGTAGGATCAAGTACAATAGTGGGCTATAAGTCCGCTTTACATGGCATTTTTGCATATGTGGGGGAAAGAGGCAAGGAAAAAGTGGAGGAGTGGGCTCTCAAGCAAGAGCCAGCCTCTACATGGTGGAGCATCGGGAGAGGCACCTGTATGGAGGTGGTCAGCAATCGGGAGACTCAAGCCGGTCGTAGCGCCGCAGTTAAAATGATAATGGCAAGTCAAATCACCGGGCCCCACCTGTCTAGCAGTAACTCACTGTCAAATCACACAACCCTACGTATGCAGTAGCCTACTCCCTCATCTTCTCGCGTCTCTATCGAACCGACTAGGCGGAACCGTCCCGCCTACCGCGCGGGAAAAGCCCCGCCCTCGACTTTTAAATAGTACAATATACTAATTTTGTATCCATGGATTGCGCCATGGAGCAAAGCCTCAAGAAAATGGCGATACACGTGTACGGAGTATACAGCACGCCCGTCGCGTTCGCGTCGCACCCCAGACGGCCGGTCGGTCTGGCACGCCGCTCTCCGAATGGAACGCGCGTCATATTGCGTTTGCACACACATGTGAGACCACAATTGAGAACCGACCATAGGCACACTCCCCGGCCCCGCAAGTCGGGTGAGTTAATAGAAGAGAGAGACGAGCGATAGTACTACTAGAGAAGTGTTGTAGGAGTACATACGTTGGTACCTGGACGATCCCTACAAGACACGGAAGATCAGTTCGTCCATGCATGTGACCAGACTCCAGCAGACACGCTTGGATTGGCTATCGTCTACATATCGTGCAGGCTGTGTTGTACAGGGCTGTAGTTCTGGTGAGAAATCTAAAAAAAGGTTTCTTGTCATCTCGCAAAATTAGGTGTCATGTGTTTCGGATCACTGCGAGGGTTAAACAGCGACAACTGAGTTGGGCTAGTCATTGGGGGCACATGCACGAAGACTACTCGGCTGCCATCTAGGTCAAACCGGCTATGTCAATTAGGACATCTATCGACGGACCCCTTTTCTACAAGTTTATCTTTAATTTGAGCTTTGATCCTCGTCTAGTTTGTCCGCCGGGATTCATCTTGTCTCCTTTGGGCAGTGAGGCTATGATTTCTTGTCATGTGGCATTTTTCGTGTTATATGTTATAATCCGGTGCTTCAGATCAAAATGACGACAACTGTGCCTCCGGGGCACGTGCATGAAGACTTCTCGACAGTCATTGCCGAGGTCAAGCCGGCTCCGGCCGGTAGACAAAAGAAAACTAGTACTCCACTATATAGGCAGGAGCCTCCGCGCGTGCTTGCTAGTGTTGCTCTCTTCACACTGTCTCGTCCTCCAGATCTAAACACGACAGCGGTGGCCACACACACTCTCTCTACTCACCGCTGGTCATAGATCCAGCCGGACCCTCTCCGCCGGGAAGGTGAGAAGGTGCAACATTCACGCGGTCGTCCTCGGCGACGGCTCTTACCCACTGCCAGCGCATCCCGATCAGCGTGCCTTGCCGTTATCTCCCAAGCATCGCTGGCGAGGGAGGGCCTCCCACCCCTTCTTCCTCGCTGCCGTAGTGTGGGCAGATCCGGCCTCCCGCCGCCCACCTAGCGACATCCCGGCGACCCTCAGGTATAACTTCCTTCGAAACCGGCCTTGCTCTACTTCCCGAGCTCCTAACGTCGCTACATTTGTATCTTTTACTATTTCTCAGGCCCCCTCGTGTAGATAGGATCAATCGGCTCTTCGAAAACCACCTAATTTTTTACTGTTAAGAGGTAAAACTAGTTCATGCACTCGAATCTAGTAGTACTTGGTTCAAACAAGGAAGAAAGGGGTGGGGGTGGGGGAAGATTTGTTACCTGAATCTAGGACTTGGTCGAAAGAGGAAATAATGGGGGCGAAAAGTAGCAGAGACTGGCTATCCAACTGGTATCTAGGTCTAATAGGGAAATAAAGGGAACGCGGTACAAACTCAATATAAACCCGATCTATTGGTTGAAAAAGGAAAGAAAGTGGGGACTGGGGGACAAGTCAACAGAGTAAGTCCAGCACTAGATTTGCTAGCCTCACACAGTATAAGGTGGCTATATACCGAACAAAAATGGGACCAATCCAGATATCCTCTTCTGATGTTTTTTGCCCTGAGCCGCTCTTATGTAATGCCACTGGTAAAATGTAGCAGTCGCACTGTTAAAAGTAAGGACACATTAAACCAATGTTGTTTTCAATCTAATGCCTCCAGTAATATGAATCAATGGCACTTTTTTTTCATGTCCTGCTAAATTTCCCATTAAGATAAGTTGCTTCTTTTCGTTAGAGATGCAACTGTCCTGGTCCGCCTACTCTCCAGGAGCTTCACGACCAACCTTGATGTTGCTCAATTTTATTGCAACTAATGAAGAAGAAGCTTTGTGGGTTTCGTTTTCTGATGGAAATGGAACCGGGGCTGGAGCCCTTTTCTTAAAAGAAGAAGAAGAAGAAAAGCTGCTAGCTCATGGGACATTGCTTCATTTTAGGTGAACTGCACCAAAAGGTCCCATGAATTGAATCATCCATGTTGGTGACTGGTGTCATCCCTTCTACGATGGCATTGACTGCAGATATGGTTCCCATCACGAGGTATGTTCCTTTTTGGTCTGACCATTTGCCAAAGATCCTGCATGTTGATCCTGCTCTTGTGCTACTGTTTTGGCACTGCCATGATAAAGCAGTAATGTTATTATTTTGCACCTTAATCTAGTGGCACTATTAATTTGAGGCAATGTTTTGGCACCGCTAGTGCCACTTTTTTTATATATCGAAAGAGGGGATTCCCTCCGATTTCATTAAAGAAACCCAACCATAGAGAACCATTATCCGACAACATCTCAGTGTAAATGGGCAGTTATGCAACTACTACTAGAACGGACTGAGTACTAGCAGGAGACAAGTTCGCCACATAAGCTAGGCAGGTAGGGGGACGCAGCACCAGCTCGACCAAGTTTGCATTACAACCCAAATGCTACCACAGAAACATCAGGGGGAAGATAGGGACTGAAAGAGCTAGCTTCAGCACCAGTCTAAGCACCCCCGGCCTTCATCCTTGCGACGCACGGTACACCTCGTTTGCCACCTGCTCGACCCTAGTGTCACTGATAAAATGAAGTAATAATACAGTTAAAATAGAGCGAGTGTCCTCTCTATCATTTCATTTCCAATGTAGATAAAGAAAGTGCTTCTCTTTGTTAATGTATGTTTCATCAACTAGTCCCATTGTTAATGTTTAAGCGTTTCTGCAAACTGGGGTGCTTAATTTTAGTTGATCTGCACAAAAATAGAGATTTGAATGTCTCAAGGCCCCTCCTTGTACTACCGATGTACTCTGATGTTCATCACTGGCAGAAGGTGTATCGGGGAGACTTGGGACGATTTCCAGTATGAGGCGTGGCGTACCGTATGAGGCGTCACAGGGCCCATCTCGCCCTCGCAGCATGGCATACTATGATACTATCGCAATATTTTCTTCTATTTATTTTACATGTTTCATCAACTAGTGCCACTATAATGTAATCACGCTTTTTCATTATCTGTGCAAACAGGGTTATTCAGCTGCATTTTGGTGGAACCGCACAAATGTACGGATGGAACCTGCATATATGCAGAGTGCGAGGTGTGCAAGTAAAAATTACCGACACCAACCATGCTCCATGCACGCATTGGCATCCACCACCACCAGTGGGATATGTGGCGCTCTCTGTGGACGGATCTTTCTCGGCAGCAAATCCTCTAACCAAATACTAGTAGCTTATATTGGCAGTTTTTTAGGGAGTACTCTTTTCTGAAAGAAGCACCAATCTATTTTTCTTTATTTGTACACAGTGTCACAACTTTGACCTAAAGGTCCAGAGCTATTTAAGGGTGATTGGCGTAGTACTCGGAGACTGATTGTAACCATGATTTTCATTAGCTGTCACACTGATTGTAAGCATGAGCAGGTTGAAGATTAGGTTAGTGCGAAGCTTACCTTAAACCCTACCGTCCTTGAAATCTCCCACTCATTGTCAAACCAAGTAAGGATCTCCTTAAACCTGGCTAACTTTGCCCGGTCGCCGCCGGCGAACTGCCTGATTTGGTGTTAGCTTTGGAAGATGGGAGGAGAGACGGTGGTCTTGCAATAGGGACGAGGGAGAGGCGAGACAGTGGTTTTGGAATGGAAATGATGGAGAGGCGAGGAGGTGGTTTTGCAATGGAGAAAAGGGAGAGGCGACACGGTGGTTTTGGAATGGAGATGATGAAGAGGAGAGGAGGTGGTTTTGCAATGGAGAAGAGGGAGAGGAGCGTGCGGCAGCGATTTATGATTGGACGAGAGGGCCGGCGCGCTGTGACTGGATCAAAATCAAAATCAATTTACCCTTCAATTAAGAAAGCGACCCCACATTAACTAGTCTCCCTTTTATTCTGGGTCATAATTGACCATGATTTTCTCAAATAAAATATATGTTATACGTTGCAAAAATAATATAATTTGAAAGTACATTCAGATACGAACCAAACGATACAATTTTTGGTGACATGCATTCACATTTTGCTTGTCAAATACAGTACGTGGTCAAACTTTGACCCAAAATACGCAAAACAAAAAATACTTCCAAGACCAGCGCCGCTCTTCCGCTCTTCTCCTCTTAAACCACCGCCGCTCCTCTCCTGTTCCAATCTAAATCCAGCGCTGCTCCTCTCCTCTTCCATTTCAAAACCGCCGCCCCTCCTCTCCTATTCCAATCCAAAACCAGCGTCGCTCCTCTCCCGTTCTAAACCAAAACCAGCGCTGCTCCTCTCCTCTTCCATTCAAAAACCACCACCGGCGAGTGAAGGTGATGTGGAGAAGTAGATCGATGGAGGAGTACAACCGATACGTGAGGATCGCAGACGGCGACCCTGTGAAGCTAGCTAGGATGTTGGAGATACAGTCTTGGTTTGACAACAAGGACCAACTAGCGGCGACGTCGACATCCATGGCCAAATATCTGCAACAGAGTGAAAAAGCGGCGATACTCCCGGAGGGAGTCACGCGGGAGTACATAGAGCTGCTCCTCTGGGCCATGGAGCAAACAGATTCACCGAATCCGATCATGAGGGAGCGGTGGTGGGAGTATCGATCCCAGATGGAGCATCCACCAGAGATTGAAGGATCGAGCATCTACAGGGTGCCGTTTGTGAGGGTGTCGTGCCAGAGCGAGTTGATGGAGTCTTCGTCGACCGGACCCAACTGCAAGAGGAGAAAAACAGTTGGCCCGACGACGCTTCCCCGCCATCCTCTCCCTCTCCGTTCACATCGTCTCACGGGGCGGCTGTCTGCCGCCGAGGAATAGGAGGAATTGCCCCCCCCCCCATCCCAAACCAATAGTCGGGCAGGTTGTGAATTGTCAGGAGGAGCTTAGGGTTGTTAGTATTTGCAGGTTGTGAATTGTGTTTTGTGTTGTGTATTTTGAGAGTACTTTCAGATATGAATGTCTTTTGAATTTCAGATTTGTAGCATTGAGCATATGAAGTATTTTATGAATTCTAGAGATCTATTTTTAGCACTTAAAAAAATGTAGTTTCATAGGAGTATAAAAGTGGAGACAATGTGATTCTCAGAGAAGAAACTGCAAGTTTCAGTTTCAGATAAGAAACTCCAAGTTCAGTTTCAGATAAGAAACTGCAACTTTCAGAGGCAGAGCATTTATATTAACACGGCCTTTTCAAACAGTGTTAACATCATGCTGGAAGTTTTATTCATGGTCGAAACTGGAACTACCAGCCAGTTAACATCATGCTGATCAACATTCATGCATAGCACATCTTCATATGATGCACAGTCAAAAAAATATGCTATTTTCAAAATGCCCACACAATGTCGATTGTGCGAAAAACAGAGAGAACGAGGGACGAAGTTTTGGCAAGTGTTGGATGTGGTGTGCGTAGATGACAATTGGGACCCACATGTCAATAAAGGCAGAGGCAAAAAATTTGGAGATATTTTCTCTGCACAGGTGGAATCAAACCCGTGCGGAACAGCTGTCGGGTAGTGTCACTCGGCCACTAGGCTAGTTCAGTTGTTTCGTTACTAATAAGGCACTTCCTCAGGTGGTCGGGTCTCCTCCTGCGCCTTTGTGCGCTCGGCGCGATGCTGCTGTCTGCTGTTGTGAACATGCTGAACAAACGAGAGGAATCTGGAGAGGACTGTACGTGGAGAGGCGGACAATCGGGACCCACCAGGTCTATGGCCATACGCAAGCAAGTGCCTCATCTAAAAAATACTTCCTCCTAATGCTATACTGACGTTGAGGCCCACGGGTTTGTCAACATAGTTACATTTTTTAGGTGCTTCAACGTAGTTACTATAGGAGATAAATTCACAACGAAGCCAGGGAGCTGGCAGGTATCATTTATTATCACTGGGGCAGCAAGTATCAACTGGGTTTTGGGATGCCCCGTCTAGGCTTTCTTTTTTAACATGCGCAGCCCACGACCTCGGATGGGAGGTCCATAGGCCTGTTTGTATTTTCTTGAGGGCCGTCATGTATCGACCGACCTATGGACCTCCCATCCGAGGTTTTATTTTTCCTGAAACATCGGCAGCCCAATTTATGTTTTTTTGAAGAAAACGCAGAGGTTTGTTCTATTTTTCTATATAAGAATAGGAACGCCTGGTCCAACTTATGTTTCCCTTCTAACTATATTATATATATTTAAATTATTTTATATGTTATTATATATTATTGTTATTGTCATCATATATTTAACAGATACTTACATATGTAAGAAAATAATATCCCACATCTTATTAACTTATAAAAATAATTTCTTAAAAATAAAATCCTGTATTTTTTTGGCAACGAAAATCCTGGTGAATGTGTACAAAAGCTTGGTAAGATTTAAGGACCAATGTAATAATAAATCACTTATTATATATATATACATATATATATATAACAAAATGCTCAGCCCCTGTTTATTTTTTGATAACATTGCTGCGCCCACCCCAACATTATAATTAGAATCAGCCCAGCAAAATCATGTATTTCGAGAAAGTGCAAATGGCCTGTAATTTTTTAGGAAAAATATAAATGGGCCGCATGGACGCTACATTATTTGTTCACCCAGCCCAGCTAATGGACTGTAATTCAAAAAAAAGAGATCAAATTGACTGTAAAATCTACCCCGCAAAAAAACTGTAAATTTTGAAAAAATGGGTTGAATACGACATTTTTGGAGGCTGAAATGTAGGCCAATAGGTCGAAGCCAAAGCAAGTCGTTGTCAACTTAGTCAACAAATGATTCTGACATTGTTAGCCATTGGATTTACATCCAACGACCGGCATCCATCTTCAATCTCTCGTCTTCTTCCTCCAGCGCCGCCGGGACCACCTGCTCCCGCCTTCTGCTGCTAGCAGCTCTGCTTAGCACGCTTCGCTGTGAAGCGCACCGTTGGCCAGGCCATCCCTCCACCCCTCCACACCTCCTGTTCTTCTCCACCGACTGCCGAACCACACCGCACCAGAACCAGTTAACCCTCGTACACCTCTTCGTCTGCGACTCTACTCCCACGTCTTCCCATCTCCGGCTCGTTGCTATCCGGGGCCTCGCCGTCGTCCACCACCTTGGATGCGCTCGGCGCGGAGTGGTCAACATGGTCAACAAACGACACCATCGGAAGTAGACTGTGCGTGGAGAGGCTGACAGCTGGGTCCACGACCGCACGCAAGGAAATGCCTCCTTATTACGCGCAAAATAATGATTCCTCCACCTGACAGCTGGGACCCACCGGAAGGGCCTCTGTATTTCGTGAAAAAAATATTCCCATGATACGTCTCCAACGTATCTATAATTTTTGATTGCTCCATGCTATATTATCTTCTGTTTTGGACATTATTGGGCTTTATTATTCACTTTTAAATTATTTTTGGGACTAACCTATTAACTGGAGGCCCAGCCCAGAATTGCTGTTTTGCCTATTTCAGAGTTTCGCAGAAAAAGAATATCAAACGGAGTCCAAACGGAATGAAACCTTCGGGAACGTGATTTTCGGAACGAACATGATCCAGAGGACTTGGACCCTACGTCAAGAAATCAAGCAGGAAGCCACGAGGTAGGGGGGCGCACCTACCCCCTGGGCGCGCCCTCCACCCTCGTGGGCCCCATGTTGCTCCACCGACGTACTCCTTCCTCCTATATATACCTACGTACCCCCAAACGATCAGATACGGAGCCAAAAACCTAATTCCACCGCCGCAACCTTCTGTACCCATGAGATCCCATCTTGGGGCCTATTCCGGAGCTCCGCCGGAGGGGGCATCGATCACGGAGGGCTTCTACATCAACACCATAGCCTCTTCGATGAAGTGTGAGTAGTTTACCTCAGACCTTCGGGTCCATACTTATTAGCTAGATGGCTTCTTCTCTCTTTTTGGATCTCAATACAATGTTCTCCCCCTCTCTTGTGGAGATCTATTCGATGTAATCTTCTTTTGCGGTGTGTTTGTTGAGACTGATGAATTGTGGGTTTATGATCAAGTTTATCTATGAACAATATTTGAATCTTCTGAATTCTTTTATGTATGATCGGTTATCTTTGCAAGTCTCTTCGAAGTATCAGTTTGGTTTGGCCTACTAGATTGATCTTTCTTGCAATGGGAGAAGTGCTTAGCTTTGGGTTCAATCTTGCGGTGTCCTTTCCCAGTGACAGCAGGGGCAGCAAGGCACGTATTTTATTGTTGCCATCGAGGATAAAAAGATGGGGTTTATATCATATTGCATGAGTTTATCCCTCTACATCATGTCATCTTGCTTAAAGCATTACTCTGTTCTTATGAACTTAATACTCTAGATGCATGCTGGATAGCGGTCGATGTGTGGAGTAATAGTAGTAGATGCAGGCAGGAGTCGGTCTACTTGTCTCGGACGTGATGCCTATATACATGATCATACCTAGATATTCTCATAACTATACTCAATTCTGTCAATTGCTCAACAGTAATTTGTTCACCCACCGTAAAATATTTATGCTCTTGAGAGAAGCCACTAGTGAAACCTATGGCCCCGGGTCTATCTTCCATCATATTAATCTTCCAACACTTAGCTATTTCCGCTGCCTTTTATTTTGTTTACTTTACTTTGCATCTTTATCACAAAAATACCAAAAATATTATCCTATCATATCTATCAGATCTCACTCTCGTAAGTGACCGTGTAGGGATTGACAACCCCTTATCGCGTTGGTTGCGAGGATTTATTTGTTTGTGTAAGTGCGAGGGACTCGCGCGTAGCCTCCTACTGGATTGATACCTTGGTTCTCAAAAACTGAGGGAAATACTTACGCTACTTTGCTGCATCACCCTTTCCTCTTCAAGGGAAAACCAACGCAGTGCTCAAGAGGTAGCAAGAAGGATTTCTGGCGTCGTTGCCGGGGAGGTCTACGCAAAAGTCAACATACCAAGTACCCATCACAAACCCTTATCTCCCGCATTACATTATTTGCCATTTGCCTCTCGTTTTCCTCTTCCCCACTTCACCCTTGCCGTTTTATTCGCCATCTCTTTTCCGTTTGCCTCTTTTTGCCCGTCTCTTGTTTGCTCATGTGTTGGATTGCTTGTTTGTCACGATGGCTCAAGATAATACCAAATTATGTGACTTTACCAATACCAACAATAATGATTTCCTTAGCACTCCGATTGCTCCTCTTACCGATACTGAATCTTGTGAAATCAATGCTGCTTTGTTGAACCTTGTCATGAAAGATTAATTCCCCGGCCTTCCTGTTGGGAATCGTAGCATAATTTAAAATTTTCCTACGCTCACCAAGATGCATCTATGGAGTCTACTAGCAACGAGGGGAAAGGAGTGGATCTACATACCCTTGTAGATCGCGAGCGGAAGCGTTCCAATGAACGTGGATGACGGAGTCGTACTCGCCGTGATCCAAATCACCGATGACCGAGTGCCGAACGGACGGCACCTCCGCGTTCAACACACGTACGGTGCAGCGACGTCTCCTCCTTTCTTGATCCAGCAAGGGGGGAGGAGAGGTTGATGGAGATCCAACAGCACGACGGTGTGGTGGTGGATGTAGCGGCTCTCCGGCAGGGCTTCACCGAGCTTCTGCGCGAGAGAGAGAGGTGTTACAGGGGAGGAGGGAGGCGCCAAAGGCTGTAGTGTGCTGCCCTCCCTCCCCCCCCCCTTTATATAGGCCCCCAAGAGGGGTGCGCAGCCCTTGGAGATGGGATCTCCAAGGGGGGGGGGCGGCCAAGGGGGGAAGGGGTTGCCTTGCCCCCCAAGGCAAGGGGAAACTCCCCCCCCCCTAGGGTTCCCAACCCTAGGCGCATGGGGGGGAGGCCCAAAGTGGCGCCCCAGCCCATTAGGGGCTGGTTCCCCTCCACTTTCAGCCCACGGGGCCCTCCGGGACAGGTGGCCCCACCCGGTGGACCCCCGGGACCCTTCCGGTGGTCCCGGTACAATACCGATAACCCCCGAAACTTTCCCGGTGGCCAAAACTGGACTTCCTATATATAATTCTTCACCTCCGGACCATTCCGGAACCTCTCGTGACGTCCGGGATCTCATCCGGGACTCCGAACAACTTTCGGGTTTCCGCATACATATATCTCTACAACCCTAGCGTCACCGGACCTTAAGTGTGTAGACCCTACGGGTTCGGGAGATATGCAGACATGACCGAGACGCCTCTCCGGTCAATAACCAACAGCGGGATCTGGATACCCATGTTGGCTCCCACATGTTCCACGATGATATCATCGGGTGAACCACGGTGTCGAGGATTCAATCAATCCGTATGCAATTCCCTTTGTCAATCGGTATGTTACTTGCCCGAGATTCGATCGTCGGTATCCCAATACCTTGTTCAATCTCGTTACCGGCAAGTCTCTTTACTCGTACCGCAATGCATGATCCCTTGACTAACGCCTTAGTCACATTGAGCTCATTATGATGATGCATTACCGAGTGGGCCCAGAGATACCTCTCCGTTTACACGGAGTGACAAATCCCAGTCTCGATCCGTGCCAACCCAACAGACACTTTCGGAGATACCCGTAATGCACCTTTATAGTCACCCAGTTACGTTGTGACGTTTGGCACACCCAAAGCACTCCTACGGTATCCGGGAGTTGCACGATCTCATGGTCTAAGGAAAAGATACTTGACATTGGAAAAGCTCTAGCAAACGAAACTACACGATCTTTTATGCTATGCTTAAGTTGGGTCTTGTCCATCACATCATTCTCCTAATGATGTGATCCCGTTATCAATGACATCCTATGTCCATAGTCAGGAAACCATGACTATCTGTTGATCAACGAGCTAGTCAACTAGAGGCTTACTAGGGACAGGTTGTGGTCTATGTATTCACACATGTATTACGATTTCCGGACAATACAATTATAGCATGAATAAAAGACTATTATCATGAACACAGAAATATAATAATAACCATTTATTATTGCCTCTAGGGCATATTTCCAACAGTCTCCCACTTGCACTAGAGTCAATAATCTAGTTACATTGTGATGAACCGAACACCCATTGCGTCCTGGTGTTGATCATGTTTTGCCCTAGGGAGAGGTTTAGTCAACGGATCTGCTACATTCAGGTCCGTGTGTACTTTACAAATATCTATGTCTCCATTTTGAACACTTTCACGAATGGAGTTGAAGCGACGCTTGATATGCCTGGTCTTCCTGTGAAACCTGGGCTCCTTCGCAAGGGCAATAGCTCCAGTGTTGTCACATAAGAGAGTCATTGGGCCCGACGCATTGGGAATCACCCCTAGGTCGGTAATGAACTCCTTCATCCAGACTGCTTCCTGTGCTGCCTCCGAGGCTGCCATGTATTCCGCTTCACATGTAGATCCCGCCACGACGCTTTGCTTGCAACTGCACCAGCTTACTGCTCCTCTATTCAAAATATACACGTATCCGGTCTGTGACTTCGAGTCATCCGGATCTGTGTCGAAGCTAGCGTCGACGTAACCCTTTACGACGAGCTCTTCGTCACCTCCATAAACGAGAAACATATCCTTAGTCCTCTTCAGGTACTTCAGGATATTTTTGACCGCTGTCCAGTGTTCCTTGCCGGGATTACTTTGGTACCTTCCTACCAAACTTACGGCAAGGTTTACATCAGGTCTGGTACACAGCATGGCATACATAATAGACCCTATGGCCGAGGCATAGGGGATGACACTCATCTCTTCTATATCTTCTGCCGTGGTCGGGCATTGAGCCGTGCTCAATTGCACACCTTGCAATACAGGCAAGAACCCCTTCTTGGACTGATCCATACTGAACTTCTTCAATATCTTGTCAAGGTATGTACTCTGTGAAAGGCCAATGAGGCGTCTTGATCTATCTCTATAGATCTTGATGCCTAATATATAAGCAGCTTCTCCAAGGTCCTTCATTGAAAAACATTTATTCAAATAGGCCTTTATACTTTCCAAGAATTCTATATCATTTCCCATCAATAATATGTCATCCACATATAATATGAGAAATGCTACAGAGCTCCCACTCACTTTCTTGTAAACACAGGCTTCTCCATAAGTCTGTGTAAACCCAAACGCTTTGATCATCTCATCAAAGCGAATGTTCCAACTCCGAGATGCTTGCACCAGCCCATAGATTGAGCGCTGGAGCTTGCATACTTTGTTAGCATTCTTAGGATCGACAAAACCTTCCGGCTGCATCATATACAACTCTTCCTTAAGGAATCCGTTAAGGAATGCCGTTTTGACGTCCATCTGCCATATCTCATAATCATAGTATGCGGCAATTGCTAACATGATTCGGACGGACTTCAGCTTCGCTACGGGTGAGAAAGTCTCATCGTAGTCAACCCCTTGAACTTGCCGATAACCCTTAGCGACAAGTCGAGCTTTGTAGATGGTCACATTACCATCTGCGTCCGTCTTCTTCTTAAAGATCCATTTGTTTTCTATGGCTCGCCGCTCATCGGGCAAGTCAGTCAAAGTCCATACTTTGTTTTCATACATGGATTCTATCTCGGATTTCATGGCTTCTAGCCATTTGTCGGAATCCGGGCCTGCCATCGCTTCTTCATAGTTCGAAGGTTCACCGTTGTCTAACAACATGATTTCCAGGACAGGGTTGCCGTACCACTCTGGTGCGGAACGTGTCCTTGTGGACCTACGAAGTTCAGTGGCAACTTGATCCGAAGCTTCATGATCATCATCATTAACTTCCTCCCCCGTCGGTGTAGGCACCACAGGAACATTTTCCCGCGCTGCGCTATTTTCCGACTCGGAAGGGGTGACTATCACCTCATCAAGTTCCACTTTCCTCCCACTCAATTCTTTCGAGAGAAACTCCTTCTCTAGAAAGGACCCGTTCTTGGCAACGAAGATCTTGCCTTCGGATCTGAGGTAGAAGGTGTACCCAATAGTTTCCTTAGGGTATCCTATGAAGACGCATTTTTCCGATTTGGGTTCGAGCTTTTCAGGTTGAAGTTTCTTGACATAAGCATCGCATCCCCAAACTTTTAGAAACGACAGCTTAGGTTTCTCCCCAAACCATAATTCATACGGTGTCGTCTCAACGGATTTAGACGGTGCCCTATTTAAAGTGAATGCGGCAGTCTCTAAAGCATAACCCCAAAATGAGAGCGGTAAATCGGTAAGAGACATCATAGATCGCACCATATCCAATAGAGTGCGATTACGACGTTCGGACACACCATTTCTCTGAGGTGTTCCAGGCGGCGTGAGTTGTGAAACTATTCCACATTTCCTTAAGTGTGTACCAAATTCGTGACTTAAATATTCTCCACCACGATCTGATCGTAAGAATTTTATTTTCCTGTCACGTTGATTCTCAACCTCACTCTGAAATTCCTTGAACTTTTCAAAGGTTTCAGACTTGTGTTTCATTAGGTAGACATACCCATATCTACTTAAATCATCAGTGAGAGTGAGAACATAACGATATCCTCCGCGAGCCTCAACACTCATTGGACCGCACACATCGGTATGTATGATTTCCAATAAGTTGGTTGCTCGCTCCATTGTTCCGGAGAACGGAGTCTTGGTCATCGTACCCATGAGGCATGGTTCGCACGTGTCAAATGATTCGTAATCAAGAGACTCCAAAAGTCCATCTGCATGGAGCTTCTTCATGCGCTTGACACCAATGTGACCAAGGCGGCAGTGCCACAAGTATGTGGGACTATCGTTATCAACTTTACATCTTTTGGTATTTACACTATGAACATGTGTAGCATCACGTTCGAGATTCATCAAGAATAAACCATTGACCAGCGGGGCATGACCATAAAACATATCTCTCAAATAAATAGAACAACCATTATTCTCAGATTTAAATGAGTAGCCATCTCGAATTAAACGAGATCCAGATACAATGTTCATGCTCAAAGCTGGCACTAAATAACAATTATTGAGGTTTATAACTAATCCCGTGGGTAGATGCAGAGGTAGCGTGCCGACGGCGATCACATCGACCTTGGAACCATTCCCGACGCGCATCGTTACCTCGTCTTTTGCCAGTCTCCGTTTATTCCGTAGTTCCTGATTTGAGTTACAAATATGAGCAACCGCACCGGTATCAAATACCCAGGAGCTACTACGAGTACTGGTAAGGTACACATCAATTACTTGTATATCACATATACCTTGGGTGTTGCCGGCCTTCTTCTTGTCCGCTAAATATTTGGGGCAGTTCCGCTTCCAGTGACCACTTCCCTTGCAATAAAAGCACTCAGTCTCGGGCTTGGGTCCATGCTTTGACTTCTTCCCGGTAACTGGCTTACCGGGCGCGGCAACTCCCTTGCTGTCCTTCTTGAAGTTCTTCTTACCCTTGCCCTTCTTGAACTTAGTGGTTTTATTCACCATCAACACTTGATGTTCCTTTTTGATCTCCCCTTCCGCTGATTTTAGCATTGAATATACCTCGGGAATGGTCTTTTCCATCCCCTGCATATTGTAGTTCATCACAAAGCTCTTGTAGCTTGGTGGAAGCGACTGGAGGATTCTGTCAATGACCGCGTCATCCGGGAGATTAACTCCCAGCTGAGACAAGCGGTTGTGCAACCCAGACATTCTGAGTATGTGCTCACTAACAGAACTGTTCTCCTCCATTTTACAGCTGAAGAACTTGTCGGAGACATCATATCTCTCGACCCGGGCATGAGCTTGAAAAACCAGTTTCAGCTCCTCGAACATCTCGTATGCTCCATGTTTCTCAAAACGCTTTTGGAGACCCGGTTCCAAGCTGTAAAGCATGCCGCACTGAACGAGGGAGTAATCATCAGCACGCTGCTGCCAAGCGTTCATAACGTCTTGGTTCTCAGGGATTGGTGCTTCACCTAGCGGTGCTTCTAAGACATAATCTTTCTTGGCAACTATGAGGATGAGCCTCAGGTTCCGGACCCAGTCCGTATAGTTGCTGCCATCATCTTTCAGCTTGGTTTTCTCTAGGAACGCGTTGAAATTGAGGACAACGTGGGCCATTTGATCTACAATACATAGTGTAAAGAATTTTTAGACTAAGTTCATGATAATTAAGTTCATATAATCAAATTATTTAATGAACTCCCACTCAGATAGACATCCCTCTAGTTATCTAAGTGAAACATGATCCGAACTCAACTAGGCCGTGTCCGATCATCACGTGAGACGGACTAGTCAAGATCGGTGAACATCTCCATGTTGATCGTATCTTCTATACGACTCATGCTCGACCTTTCGGTCCTCCGTGTTCCGAGGCCATGTCTGTACATGCTAGGCTCGTCAAGTCAACCTAAGTGTATTGCGTGTGTTCCGAGGCCATGTCTGTACATGCTAGGCTCGTCAACACCCGTTGTATGCGAACGTAAGAATCTATCACACCCGATCATCACGTGGTGCTTCGAAACGACGAACCTTCGCAACGGTGCACAGTTAGGGTGAACACTTTCTTGAAATTATTATAAGGGATCATCCTACTTGCTACCGTCGTACTAAGCAAATAAGATGCAAAAACATGATAAACATCACATGCAATCAAATAGTGACATGATATGGCCAATATCATCATGCTCCTTTGATCTCCATCTTCGGGGCACCATGATCATCTTCGTCACCGGCACGACACCATGATCTCCATCATCATGATCTCCATCATTGTGTCTTCATGAAGTTGTCACGCCAACGATTACTTCTACTTCTATGGCTAACCGTTTAGCAACAAAGTAAAGTAAATTACATGGCGTTATTCAATGACACGCAGGTCATGCAAAATAATAAAGACAACTCCTATGGCTCCTGCCGGTTGTCATACTCATCGACATGCAAGTCGTGATTCCTATTACATGAATATGATCAATCTCATACATCACATATATCATTCATCACATCTTCTGGCCATATCATATCACATATATCACTTGCTGCAAAAACAAGTTAGACGTCCTCTAATTGTTGTTGCAAGTTTTTTACGTGGTTTGTAGGTTTCTAGCAAGAACGATTTCTTACCTACGTATGACCACAACGTGATTTGCCAATTTCTATTTATCCTTCATAAGGACCCTTTTCATCGAATCCGTTCCGACTAAAGTAGGAGAGACAGACACCCGCTAGCCACCTTATGCAACTAGTGCATGTCGGACGGTGGAACCTGTCTCACGTAAGCGTACGTGTAAGGTCGGTCCGGGCCGCTTCATCCTACAATGCCGCCGAAACAAGAAATGACTAGTAGCGGCAAGAAGAATTGGCAACATCAACGCCCACAACTTCTTTGTGTTCTACTCGTGCATAGTAACTACGCATAGGCCTGGCTCATGATGCCACTGTTGGGAATCGTAGCATAATTTAAAATTTTCCTACGCTCACCAAGATGCATCTATGGAGTCTACTAGCAACGAGGGGAAAGGAGTGGATCTACATACCCTTGTAGATCGCGAGCGGAAGCGTTCCAATGAACGTGGATGACGGAGTCGTACTCGCCGTGATCCAAATCACCGATGACCGAGTGCCGAACGGACGGCACCTCCGCGTTCAACACACGTACGGTGCAGCGACGTCTCCTCCTTTCTTGATCCAGCAAGGGGGGAGGAGAGGTTGATGGAGATCCAACAGCACGACGGTGTGGTGGTGGATGTAGCGGCTCTCCGGCAGGGCTTCACCGAGCTTCTGCGCGAGAGAGAGAGGTGTTACAGGGGAGGAGGGAGGCGCCAAAGGCTGTAGTGTGCTGCCCTCCCTCCCCCCCTTTATATAGGCCCCCAAGAGGGGTGCGCAGCCCTTGGAGATGGGATCTCCAAGGGGGGGGGCGGCGGCCAAGGGGGGAAGGGGTTGCCTTGCCCCCCAAGGCAAGGGGAAACTCCCCCCCCTAGGGTTCCCAACCCTAGGCGCATGGGGGGAGGCCCAAAGTGGCGCCCCAGCCCATTAGGGGCTGGTTCCCCTCCACTTTCAGCCCACGGGGCCCTCCGGGACAGGTGGCCCCACCCGGTGGACCCCCGGGACCCTTCCGGTGGTCCCGGTACAATACCGATAACCCCCGAAACTTTCCCGGTGGCCAAAACTGGACTTCCTATATATAATTCTTCACCTCCGGACCATTCCGGAACCTCTCGTGACGTCCGGGATCTCATCCGGGACTCCGAACAACTTTCGGGTTTCCGCATACATATATCTCTACAACCCTAGCGTCACCGGACCTTAAGTGTGTAGACCCTACGGGTTCGGGAGACATGCAGACATGACCGAGACGCCTCTCCGGTCAATAACCAACAGCGGGATCTGGATACCCATGTGGGCTCCCACATGTTCCACGATGATATCATCGGGTGAACCACGGTGTCGAGGATTCAATCAATCCGTATGCAATTCCCTTTGTCAATCGGTATGTTACTTGCCCGAGATTCGATCGTCGGTATCCCAATACCTTGTTCAATCTCGTTACCGGCAAGTCTCTTTACTCGTACCGCAATGCATGATCCCGTGACTAACGCCTTAGTCACATTGAGCTCATTATGATGATGCATTACCGAGTGGGCCCAGAGATACCTCTCCGTTTACACGGAGTGACAAATCCCAGTCTCGATCCGTGCCAACCCAACAGACACTTTCGGAGATACCCGTAATGCACCTTTATAGTCACCCAGTTACGTTGTGACGTTTGGCACACCCAAAGCACTCCTACGGTATCCGGGAGTTGCACGATCTCATGGTCCAAGGAAAAGATACTTGACATTGGAAAAGCTCTAGCAAACGAAACTACACGATCTTTTATGCTATGCTTAGGATTGGGTCTTGTCCATCACATCATTCTCCTAATGATGTGATCCCGTTATCAATGACATCCTATGTCCATAGTCAGGAAACCATGACTATCTGTTGATCAACGAGCTAGTCAACTAGAGGCTTACTAGGGACAGGTTGTGGTCTATGTATTCACACATGTATTACGATTTCCGGACAATACAATTATAGCATGAATAAAAGACTATTATCATGAACACAGAAATATAATAATAACCATTTATTATTGCCTCTAGGGCATATTTCCAACATTTCGGTCCTCCGTGTTCCGAGGCCATGTCTGTACATGCTAGGCTCGTCAAGTCAACCTAAGTGTATTGCGTGTGTTCCGAGGCCATGTCTGTACATGCTAGGCTCGTCAACACCCGTTGTATTCGAACGTTAGAATCTATCACACCCGATCATCACGTGGTGCTTCGAAACAACGAACCTTCGCAACGGTGCACAGTTAGGGTGAACACTTTCTTGAAATTATTATAAGGGATCATCTTACTTACTACCGTCGTTCTAAGCAAATAAGATGCAAAAACATGATAAACATCACATGCAATCAAATAGTGACATGATATGGCCAATATCATCATGCTCCTTTGATCTCCATCTTCGGGGCACCATGATCATCTTCGTCACCGGCATGACACCATGATCTCCATCATCATGATCTCCATCATTGTGTCTTCATGAAGTCGTCACGCCAACGGTTACTTCTACTTGTATGGCTAACGCGTTTAGCAACAAAGTAAAGTAAATTACATGGCGTTATTCAATGACACGCAGGTCATGCAAAATAATAAAGACAACTCCTATGGCTCCTGCCGGTTGTCATACTCATCGACATGCAAGTCGTGATTCCTATTACAAGAATATGATCAATCTCATACATCACATATATCATTCATCACATCTTCTGGCCATATCACATCACATAGCACTTGCTGCAAAAACAAGTTAGACGTCCTCTAATTGTTGTTGCAAGTTTTTACGTGGTTTGTAGGTTTCTAGCAAGAACGTTTTCTTACCTACGTATGACCACAACGCGATTTGCCAATTTCTATTTACCCTTCATAAGGACCCTTTTCATCGAATCCGTTCCGACTAAAGTAGGAGAGACAGACACCCGCTAGCCACCTTATGCATCTAGTGCATGTCAGTCGGTGGAACCTGTCTCACGTAAGCGTACGTGTAAGGTCGGTCCAGGCCGCTTCATCCTACAATGCCGCCGAAACAAGAAAAGACTAGTAGCGGCAAGAAGAATTGGCAAACTCAACGCCCACAACTGCTTTGTGTTCTACTCGTGCATAGTAACTACGCATAGGCCTGGCTCATGATGCCACTGTTGGGAATCGTAGCATAATTTAAAATTTTCCTACGCTCACCAAGATGCATCTATGGAGTCTACTAGCAACGAGGGGAAAGGAGTGCATCTACATACCCTTGTAGATCGCGAGCGGAAGCGTTCCAATGAACGTGGATGACGGAGTCGTACTCGCCGTGATCCAAATCACCGATGACCGAGTGCCGAACGGACGGCACCTCCGCGTTCAACACACGTACGGTGCAGCGACGTCTCCTCCTTCTTGATCCAGCAAGGGGAGAGGAGAGGTTGATGGAGATCCAACAGCACGACGGCGTGGTGGTGGATGTAGCGGGTCTCCGGCAGGGCTTCACCAAGCTTCTGCGAGAGAGAGAGAGAGGTGTTGCAGGGGAGGAGGGAGGCGCCCAAGGCTGTAGTGTGCTGCCCTCCCCCCTTTATATAGGCCCCTGGGGGGTGCGCCAGCCCTGGGAGATGGGATCTCCAAGGGGGGGGGCGGCCAAGGGGGGAAGGGGTTGACTTGCCCCCCAAGGCAAGGGGGAAGCTCCCCCCTAGGGTTCCCAACCCTAGGCGCATGGGGGAAGGCCCAAGGGGGGCGCCCCAGCCCACTAAGGGCTGGTTCCCTTCCACTTTCAGCCCACGGGGCCCTCCGGGATAGGTGGCCCCACCCGGTGGACCCCCGGGACCCTTCCGGTGGTCCCGGTACAATACCGGTAACCCCCGAAACTTTCCCGGTGGCCGAAACTTGACTTCCTATATATAATTCTTCACCTCCGGACCATTCCGGAACCTCTCGTGACGTCCGGGATCTCATCCGGGACTCCGAACAACTTTCGGGTTTCCGCATACATATATCTCTACAACCCTAGCGTCATCGGACCTTAAGTGTGTAGACCCTACGGGTTCGGGAGACATGCAGACATGACCGAGACGCCTCTCCGGTCAATAACCAACAGCGGGATCTGGATACCCATGTTGGCTCCCACATGTTCCACGATGATATCATCGGGTGAACCACGGTGTCGAGGATTCAATCAATCCGTATGCAATTCCCTTTGTCAATCGGTATGTTACTTGCCCGAGATTCGATCGTCGGTATCCCAATACCTTGTTCAATCTCGTTACCGGCAAGTCTCTTTACTCGTACCGCAATGCATGATCCCTTGACTAACGCCTTAGTCACATTGAGCTCATTATGATGATGCATTACCGAGTGGGCCCAGAGATACCTCTCCGTTTACACGGAGTGACAAATCCCAGTCTCGATCCGTGCCAACCCAACAGACACTTTCGGAGATACCCGTAATGCACCTTTATAGTCACCCAGTTACGTTGTGACGTTTGGCACACCCAAAGCACTCCTACGGTATCCGGGAGTTGCACGATCTCATGGTCTAAGGAAAAGATACTTGACATTGGAAAAGCTCTAGCAAACGAAACTACACGATCTTTTATGCTATGCTTAAGTTGGGTCTTGTCCATCACATCATTCTCCTAATGATGTGATCCCGTTATCAATGACATCCTATGTCCATAGTCAGGAAACCATGACTATCTGTTGATCAACGAGCTAGTCAACTAGAGGCTTACTAGGGACAGGTTGTGGTCTATGTATTCACACATGTATTACGATTTCCGGACAATACAATTATAGCATGAATAAAAGACTATTATCATGAACACAGAAATATAATAATAACCATTTATTATTGCCTCTAGGGCATATTTCCAACACTTCCTAGTGAAGATGTCGCTACTCATCTAAATAGCTTCGTTGATATGTGTGATATGCAAAAGAAGAAAGATGTTGACAATGATATTGTTAAATTGAAGCTATTTCCTTTTTCGCTTAGAGATCGTGCTAAAGCTTGGTCGTCTTTGCCTAAAAATAGTATTGATTCCTGGAACAAGTGCAAGGATGCTTTTATCTCTAAGTATTTTCCTCCCGCTAAGATTATCTCTCTTAGAAACGATATTATGAATTTTAAGCAACTTGATCATGAACATGTTGCACAAGCTTGGGAGAGGATGAAATTAATGATACGTAATTGCCCTACGCATGGTTTAAATTTGTGGATGATTATACAAATTTTTTATGTCGGATTGAATTTTCCTTCTAGAAATCTTTTAGATTCGGCCGCGGGAGGCACTTTTATGGAAATCACTTTAGGAGAAGCTACTAAACTCCTAGATAATATTATGGTTAATTATTCTCAATGGCACATTGAAAGATCTACTAATAAAAAAGTGCATACGATAGAAGAAATTAATGTTTTCAGTGGAAAGATGGATGAACTTATGAAATTATTTGCTAGTAAGAGTGTTTCTTCTGATCCTAATGATATGCCTTTGTCTACTTTGATTGAGAATAATAATGAATCTATGGATGTGAATTTTGTTGGTAGGAATAATTTTGGTAACAACGCGTATAGAGGAAACTTTAATCCTAGGCCTTATCCTAGCAATTCCTCTAATAATTATGGTAATTCCTACAACAATTCTTATGGAATTTTTAATAAGATGCCCTCTGAATTTGAGACTAGTGTTAAATAGTTTATGAATTCGCAAAAGAATTTCAATGCTTTGCTTGAAGAGAAATTGCTTAAAGTTGATGAATTGGCTAGGAACGTTGATAGAATTTCTCTTGATGTTGATTCTTTGAAACTGAGATCTATTCCTCCTAAGCATGATATCAATGAGTCTCTCAAAGCCATGAGAATTTCCATTGATGAGTGCAAAGAAAGAACCGCTAGGATGCGTGCTAAGAAAGATTGCTTTATAAAAGCGTGTTCTTCTAATTTTTATGAAAACAAAGATGAAGATCTAAAAGTTATTGATGTATCCCCTATTAAATCTTTGTTTTGCAATATGAATCTTGATAATGATGGGACTGAATATGGTCCACCTTTACCTAGAAGGCGTTCCAAAAATTCGGAGCTTTTAGATCTTGATGCTAAAATTGATAAAAGTGGGATTGAAGAAATCAAAACATTAGATGTTAATGAACCCACTATTTTGGATTTCAAAGAATTTAATTATGATAATTGATCTTTGATAGATTGTATTTCCTTGTTGCAATCCGTGCAAAATTCTCCTCATGCTTATAGTCAAAATAAAGCTTTTACCAAACATATCGTTGATGCTTTGATGCAATCTTATGAAGAAAAACTTGAGTTGAAAGTTTCTATCCCTAGGAAACTTTATGATGAGTGGGAACCTACTATTAAAATTAAAATTAAAGATCATGAATGCTATGCTTTGTGTGATTTGGGTGCTAGTGTTTCCACGATTTCAAAAACTTTGTGTGATTTGCTAGGTTTCTGAGATTTTGATGATTGCTCTTTAAATTTGCACCTTGCGGATTCCACTATTAAGAAACCTATGGGAAGAATTAATGACGTTCTTATTGTTGCAAATAGTTTAAGCACTATGGCAACTATAGTGTAAACATCATGACAACTTTTGGGCAAAAAAAATTAGTCGAAATATATCAACATGGGGTGTAGTTTTGAAGATCTCATCAAGACGGATTTAATGGTGAAAACAGATTTTTAATTCACTTTTTTAATTAGGAGATAAAAGATTTTTAAGCCGAGAACTAAATTTTTTTCTGATGATGTCATCTATTCATACATGGCAAAATGAGTGGTGATGGAGGCGTGTGGGCGATGTGCAAACACCCACACGTGTGGGCGTTAGTTTTTCTGAAAAACTAACGCCCACACGTGTGGCATCTTGCACATCGCCCACACGCTTCCTTTACCACTCATTTTGCCACATGTGTACAGATGACATCAGCAGTTTTTTTTGGTTTTTGGCTTAAAATGTTTTATCCCCTAATTAAAAAACAAATTAAAAATCCGTTTTCACCATTAAATTCGTCTCGACGAGATCTTCAAAACTAGACCCCATGTTGATATGTTTCGACGATTTTTTTGCCTAAAAGTTGCTATGATGTTTACACTGTAGTTGCCATAGTGATTAAACTAAAGTTGTCATGCGGCAAATTTCAGTTTGTAGAGTATGACAATTTTAGTATTTTGATGATGGCAACTCCAGTACTTTGACCATAAAAATTATTTTTTTATAAACCATGGCAATTTTAAGTGCATGTATCATGGCAATTTTAGTTTATGGTTTCATGGCAAGCCTAGTTTCTTAATTCCCCATTCTATAAATGTCAAAATTTACTTTTAAATGTAGAAAAAAAATAGCTGAAACATATCATGACAACTTCAGTGTAAACACCATGGCAATTCATGTGGAATAGATATGACAACTTTTAACCAAAAAAATTCGTCGAAATATATTGATATGAGATCTAGTTCCGAAGATCTCGTCGCGAGCGATTTAATGGTGAAAACGGATCTTCAATCAGATTTTTCATTTAAGAGATAAAACATTTTAAAAACTGAAAATCCAAAAAGATTTCCACATGCATGCATGCGATGTCGTGGCACAGTCTATGTGTTATAAGACGTGTGGGCAGGTTTCGCTCTCACCACACGTGTGGACGTTAGCGTTGTTCAAATGGAAAAAAGAACACCTTCCACTGTGCTGGCGGCCCCGTCAGCACCGTCATCCTACCTGGCCGCATTCCCCGCGCGCATACACAGCTGGCCCTACAGTTGGTTAGTAAGATACACCGCGGTGGAAACGCACGAGACGTGACGACACGGAGGCGAGGAAACGAAGACGGAAGGAAGAGCAACCGGCAGCACAGCCCTCAACTCAAAGCAAGGGGAAGAAGGCTTCCAGTCCAATCAAGCCCCGAAGGGTCAAGCAGGAGTCGAGGGAGAGCGGGGTCGGCATGGGGATCGTGGAGACGTGGGTGCGCGAGAAGCCCATCCGCACCTTCCTCTCCCGCCTCTCCCGCCAGTCGGCCGCCGCCTTCGCCGCTTCCACCACCTCCCGCTCCCCCGCGGCGGCAGATAGCGAGGGCGGCGCCGCCGACGGAGGCATCCCGCAGCTCTCGTCCGTTGCCAACTCGGTCGTCTCCCGCTGCTCACGGTACGCAGGGGCCTTCCCAACCTCAAACTCGCTCCGTATAGAAGAC
The DNA here is from genome assembly GCF_018294505.1 of Triticum aestivum. Taxonomy (NCBI): domain Eukaryota; kingdom Viridiplantae; phylum Streptophyta; class Magnoliopsida; order Poales; family Poaceae; genus Triticum; species Triticum aestivum. Next base: position 328,356,525 of record NC_057811.1, on the reverse strand, counting down.
TACTAGTAGTAGGGGTCGAGGGTTGAAGTTCGATTCAAGCCATGTACTCTTTGCTCCTCGACTCACTCACCCAACTGTTGCTGATTGCTTGCCCCAAATTCGTTGGATCGGTTCATCTGAGGCGTGTGCTTAAATGCTCCTATATCTGAAATCATCTTAGCCTGTTCAGCACCTATGATATGATTGCTCGCTGACTGTTAATTTAATTTGCTTAATTCGATAGGAAGCGCCTGCGTGCGTTTCTGTATTACTTATTTTCTCCCCTTTCGTTAAGCAAAAAATAGCAGCGTGCTTTCAATCTCATCGTTGGCGGTAGACAGTAGTTATTGTCCTCGGGGTGGGTAGAGTACAGGAGTTGATGTATCTAGAATACTCTCTTTTAGTTGGACATGAATTTATAGTGCTTCAATGGATCTCCCTGTGAGTTTCAGGGATTCACATGGTTTTGGTGTATATATGACTGTTGACATTGACTTTCTTCATGCATAGGGCATAATGTCTGTAATTTCGACTTCACCGTTTTGCTAGACTGCACATTCAATTGATATATTCTGCATCTCCAAGATTCACTGACTGAAAAGAATGGACCAATCAGCATAGTTACACCACTACCAGGTTAATCGTAATTTAACTTCCATCTAAAATTAGCTCATATAGAGAGGAAATGGGACTGCTAATTTTCTCTGCATAAACTGTTACATTCTGTAAGTAGAGAGTATAGTAATAGCCTGTATGCAAAATATCGTCCTATAAATCAGTTAACTGGCCAATTAATGCCCTACTCGCCAGCTGGCCGATCAATTACTAGTTAACGATTTCCTGAACATTGGTAATAGCTAGTTATTTTTTTGGACATTTGTATGACACACTTCAATATTTCGCTAATGCCCACATGTCATTACTCGTATAAAAAAAAGAGCAATTGGTGGTAATGGCCCGTTTGCTTCTACTTGTACTAACCGTGAAAATTGAATGATGGGGCTGCTGATTTCTCTGAATGAATTCTTACATTGTGGAAATCGAGTGTAATAATAGCTATCTATTTCTGGACATTTATTGATATATATGACACACTTCGATTTTGATACTCTGCTAATGCCCACATGTCATTACTCCTATAAAATGTGATAATTGGTTGTTGCATATGATTCGCTATCAATGGTTGAGACTGAGATGGGATTGCCAGATTGCTCATCACCCAACTTAAATATGTTTTGCAAAGACACCCTGATCTATCACGATTTTGTGGATATACCTAGCAACACCTCAATTCCATAAAGCAATTAGTCTGACATGTAGTAAAAAGTTGTGGCCCCTAGCAAAGCACCAGGTTTCTTGATAGTAATTGCTAGATATACAGTGGTTCTTACTGTATCTGGTCTTGTTGTGTGAGCAAAAGTAAAGCAGCATAAGTTAGCCACAGTCGAATCAGCTAAATCTGAACGCACCTTTTGATCAAGTCAAGTTCTATACTTTGAAGAACGTCGTAATTAGCCTTAAAACATGACATCACCCTTATTCGCTCCCAAAATTTCCACTGTTATACCCTTCCATTCATATCGTTGCTGTGATGTCTGACAAGTTTCTACTTCAGTTCCTCTCAAAATGATTAGTTCTAAAGTCAAGTGCTTAGCTTCCTCAGTTTTACATTTCAGGATTCTTGCTGTTGCAACTGAGAACTTGCAGCAAAGTTATGAGGCTGATTTCCCAGATAATTGTAAGGAACCCAATACATATGCCAGAGAACTATTAGAGTACTGCTGCCACAAAGCTCTTCATGAAGTAACTACACGTCCAGACTATTTGTCTGATATGAATCTTCGTCGTTTAATGTTTGATATGATGCTTGCTTGGGAAAACCCAGGTGCTGAGGAAGGATTGCTAAAAAATGTGAGAAATCTTCATTGCCACAGTTGGTCACCATATACCATTCATCTTCCCTTTTTTCTTTATCAAACAGTGCTGTTTGGAGCATAAATAAATAAATGACACCTGCATTTTCTGAAGAGAAATTTACAGTTCTAACTTTATGATATTCATTATTCTTTCTATTTATTGTGATTGTCAGAATTCTACCTCGTGTAATCCCGTGGAGATTGAAGATGAAGACGAGGGATCAATTTTCTATGCGAATTCCACAAGTTTGGCTGTTCAAGTTAGTTCTGTTTACATAACATTGATTTTTTGTTACGACCACATCTCTTCATGTGTGTGCACATGATGATTTAGTGCTGTTCATTTTTAGGTCAACGACATGAAGACAGTTGGATTAAGTGCTTTTACACGAATAGCGCCTTCATGCCCAATAATAGCTGACTTGGTTACTGTCCACAATCTGTTTGATGCACTTACGTGTTCATCTGGTGGCCGCTTACATTATTTTGTATACGACAAGTATCTCAAAAGTTTAGACCGGTAAGGAATACAGTTTATAGATGATCAAATTCTCATTATTTATTTGCCCTACCCTTTGTTAATGTCTATGGAATCAATGTATGAATATCCTTTGATCACTGTTAGTGATGGCTTCAAATTAATAGACCAAGTTCGTATTCTCTACAACTATAGTTGCGGCATTAGGTGTTTTTATTGTGGAATTGATACTTTATTGGTAGTGCTTTCTATCCTGCCCCAGGGTTTTTTCGGGGACATTGATTTAGAAGCTTTCCCAAACAAACCTTTTGACCAGGAAAAGGGTATGCTATGAATCTATGGTTGATTCAGTAAATACATTAAGAGAAATATCCATGTTATTATGTAGGGTATTCAGATCTATCAAAGGAGTTATGCAGTCATCCCTTGCTTCAAGTTTTAATCTTGATGCTGGGGAATGTATCGTAGCTATTGATGGTGACAAGCCTATTCATCCTGTATTGCAGCATATTGGGATATCAGCTTGGCCAGGTGAACTGACTGACTGGCATTTGATTTTCATTTTGCAGGCATGCTTCATTTTAGGAATCCACTAATCATCTCTTTATTTTTGGCAGGAACATTGATCCTTACAACACATGCTCTTTATTTTCAGAGTATCAGAGTTGGTTATGGTGATAAGATTGTTAAATATGATTTAGCAACAGATTCAAATCAAGTGATCAAGCGAGATTTTACTGGACCATTGGGTGTTCGTCTGTTTGATAAAGCTGTGATGTACAAATCAAGCACTTTGTAAGTATTGAAATGGGAAGAGTTCTCTAGTACTTATGTTACTGACCACTGTAGGTGTACTTTCATAGGTTTCCTTCAAAACTAACAGCACCATATTTGCAGAACAGAACCAATTTATTTCGACTTTCCTGAGTTAGGGAGCCCCTCACGAAGAAACTATTGGTTAGCAATCACTCGTGAAGTAATGCAGGTGAATAGATTTATCAGAAAATTCAACCTTGAAGATATTCAGAGAGCAGAAGCACTCTCAAAGGCTGTCCTGGGCATCTTGAGATACTCTGCTGTGAAAGAAGCTTTTCATATTGCTCCCTCTCACTTTAAGACAACACTCACTTTTAGCTTAGCTGAAAAGCTCCCAAAAGGAGATATGGTATTAGAGGCCCTATACAACAACTACTTCCAACTGTTGGACACTTCATTGAGCCATTTGGCAACTGAGCCAGCAGTTGACAAAGCACCGCAGACTCATTCTGTACCATTTTCATTATATGCTCTCTCTAGAATGGGATTTAACTTGCTGAAGAGAAAAAATGAAACTGGAAAGGAGATAAGCTTTTGTGCTGTTTGTGTTGGTGTAACAAAATCTCTGGAGGCTGCTTTGCAAGAGTCATTTCTTTATTCTGAAAGAATAGAGGCAGCACGTGCTACAGTTGATCAAGTGAAGGTGGAAGGTCTTGATGCAAATGTAGCCCTCATGCAGGTGTGCTGATAAGATCAACTTAAATTGTTCTTTTCCAATGGTCACACCCAAGTGGTGTATTGTACAAGTACATTATTGCTATTTGATTTCTGATGGTTGGCCCTTATTTTGCAGGAGATACTTTTTTCGTTCATTCATGCAGGCAAACTTATTTACTCTTTAACCAAGTGGGAAGATCCTCTGAAATCATTTTTGTTCTTAGCTTTTATCCTCTATGTTATCCAAAGGTAATTTCGTTGTGGTTGCAGGATCTTATCAAGTATGCTTACGTATATCGCTTTGCTTAGTATGTCTTTTCTTTGTTATGTAGCGGGCTTGTCAGTTACACTGTACCCTCTGTTTTCATAGTCTTTGCTGTCGTTATGCTTTGGCATAAGTACAGTGAAGAAGGGAAACTGTTGGAAGTGCTTGAAGTAAGACCCCCTCCAGCTAAAAATCCTGTCGAGCAAATCTTGATCCTGCAGGAAGCTATATCCAAGTTGGAAGACACCCTACAGGCTGTAAATATTGTTCTTCTCAAGTTCAGAGCTCTCTTGTTTGCAGCTGTTCCAAAGGTTTGTCCTTGCTGTTGCTTTCGAATACGGGTCTGTTTATTGAGGGATATAGCCTAGCAAACTCACAGTGCTTCGATATACCTATGATAAACGATCCCTTGACATGACTAACACTTGGTGTATTTTGTTTTACAATTTGATAGTACAACTTAGTTATAACATTTATTCGGCTTGTTAGATATGAGCCATTTCTAGCCCAATATGCATCTAAACATCTGTGATAGGTTACATTTAGCATTGCACATCATTTCAAAATAAGTTTTCTTTGTAACTATGCAGTGAGATCAAACCGTCATAATGCTAATCTCCAATTTTTGGGTATGCAGGCAACTGAAATAGTCGCAGTGGCACTTCTTGTTGCAGCTGCGGTTGTCGTGTTGATGCCTCCTAAGCATCTGCTCCTGATGGCAGTCCTGGAGGTTTACACGAGGGAGATGCCATTAAGGAAGCAACACACAGAGAAGTTCCGAAGACGAATTAAAGAGTGGTGGGCCCGTATTCCAGCCGCTCCTGTACAGATGATCAGACCTAAGGAAGACAAGAAAAAGATATGACTATGAGCTCTGTGTCCATTGCAACTAAGAGCTCACAATTTTCCCCAATTGCCTAGGCAGCTAACATGTACAGATATCACCCCTGATTACCCTGTGAATCGTTTCTACAGTACATTTGTAGTGCTGAATGCTAATGATGTCTCCTGATTAAAAATGTAATCATTGTACATTTGTCATTGTTATCGATGCATAAAAAGCTACAGATATGTCTATACAAACAGTTGCGTTGGATTATTGGGCTTCCAAGTTCCGATGCAAGTTCTGTAAGCAGAGAGAGTTCTCTTTTTGTTCCCGACGGCTATGAAGGTTGCCTAGATCGTGTTATTTTGCGGCCTCGAATTGACAAACTTCAGGTGGTTCCGAGCCGTTGCTTATGCGCGCTCTTTCCCGACAGTAATAAGTTGTTCAAGTTTCTTGTTACAGTGTTGGCGGGCAGCAGCATTGAGCAACGGCGGTAGGTAGCGGCAGGGGCATTCCTACCTACCTACCCCTCCCCTACTAAAGCGAAACCAAGGAGCGATGATTGTTTGACTTCTCTCCACCAGAATTCGCGCAGACAGCAAACGAGCAGGCAAATCTCCCGCAATGGCCGCCGCTGCATCGTCGTCCTCCCCTCCGGCGGTCATCACCTGCCGAGGTGACCAATCCGCCCTTCTGGTTTCGTCGCGTGCGTGCGCGTGTGTGTTCTCCTGACTCGTCGGTGTTTGGTGGCGTGCAGCGGCGGTGGCATGGGGGCCGGGGCAGGCGCTGGTGATGGAGGACGTGGAGGTCGCCCCGCCGGGGCCACTGGAGATCCGCGTCAAGGTCGTCTCCACCTCCATCTGCCGCAGCGACGTCACCCAGTGGCAGTCCACGGTACGCACCGGCACCCTCCGACTCCCCTGCATTTGCATCTTATTCATTCCAGTCTTGTCTGATCGCCATCTCCTCTGAACTCTGTTCCCAACCGCAGGCGCAGCCCGATCTGTTCCCCAGAATTTTCGGGCACGAAGCATCCGGGTCCGTATCACAATCTCTCTCGCTCTCTCCTTTTGCTTCACTGCTTACACAAGTCACAATGCTGACAGCCTAACACCTTCGGTCTGCAGGGTGGTCGAGAGCGTCGGGGAAGGAGTGACCGAGTTCCAGGTGGGAGACCACGCGCTCACCGTCTTCATCGGGGAATGCATGAGCTGCAAGCACTGCGTGTCGGGGAAAAGCAACATGTGCCAGACGCTCGGCCTGGAGAGGAAGGGCGTCATGCACAGCGACCAGACCACCCGCTTCTCCATCGGCGGGAAGCCCGTGTACCACTACTGCGCCGTGTCGAGCTTCAGCGAGTACGCGGTTGTCCACTCTGGCTGCGCGGTCAAGGTCAGCCCCACCATGCCCATGGACAGGATATGCCTGCTCAGCTGCGGCGCCTCTGCAGGTACCCTTTACTTTGCCCCATGCCCTTCTCCTTCTGAAGCTATATAGTAGTATTTGTTTGGTGCGAAGAATTGTTGGTGTTCAAATTATTCAGTCATCTTCCGTGGTGGCATGTTTTAATGGTATCTGATCATCCGCTGTTTATATGTTATAAATCCGTTCTTTAGGCCTTGGCGCGGCTTGGAATGTTGCTGATGTATCCAAGGGATCAAGTGTAGTTATATTTGGTCTGGGAACAGTAGGACTTTCGGTGAGTATCTACGGAGGCTGCTATTGTATGTAAGTTGAAAACACATATCGAGAAATGCAATTCTGAGGCCCAATCTGCTGATTTAGGTCGCTCAAGGTGCTAAGCTACGGGGAGCTTCCAAGATTATTGGAGTAGATACCAATCCTGATAAGCAAGAAAAGGGTATTTTTGCAGTACAAAATAATAACTGTATGCTTCTGTAGCAATATTTTTCTGTGAACTTACTTGGTGTGTCTGTGGCACAGGGAAGGCTTTTGGTGTTACAGATTTTATTAATCCTGCCGAACTGAATGAGCCTGTTCAGCAGGTACTTTTCCTGAAGTTTTTGGGTTTGCTTCGTTACATGATGATTGTGGAACCGGGCTCCCTCGGTTAGGGGAGGCATATGGAAAAATTAAATTAGATCAAATTGACTGAGAAACTTGAACTACTAATCAATTACAGTTTATATGACTATCTTAACTGCATCTTTGGTGTACAATTGGCATTCTGTTTACGCAAACAAACTGATGTGCTCACTCATAGACTGTGCTAACATTTAAATTTCATAAAATCTTAAAATAAAGCAAGATCACAAAAGTTCTTTTCCTAGGCAATACTTGTCCAACATACTTTGCCAGTATAGGTCAAAATATTGTTGTGGTACTGGTTTTCATTTCTAATGTTTTAACTTTTAACTCATTGATCCCAACCTAAACAACATAGGAATGATATTTATTTTCATCCTTTCAGGTAGTAAAACGGCTTACTGATGGAGGGGCTGATTACTCTTTTGAATGTGTGGGTGATACTGGAGTAGTCTCGACTGCATTGCAATCATGTTCTGATGTAATTTTCTGTTCATCTTTTTCATTTCTAGTAATCGTGTGCCACAAAGTTTACTATTATGTTCAGATGCATTTTCTCCTCTCATGTTTGGTCTTGTCAGGGATGGGGACTGACTGTAACTCTTGGTGTACCAAAAGCAAAACCAGAAGTTTCTGCTCATTATGGATTGCTTCTCTCTGGAAGAACACTGAAGGGGTCTTTGTTTGGAGGATGGAGACCCAAATCTGACATACCTTTGTTAGTGGAGAAGTACGCAAACAAGGTAATTTGGAAAACTGTTGCAGAACCAAATGTTTTGTAATGCTTTTTCCAACTTTCAGTTAACAATGCTAAATTAAGCAACTGAACTTCATTATTCGTCTTGGTGTAATTAGTCTGTCCCTCTTTAGTGTGGCGTGAGATGGTTGAGGCAACTAGACATGATACTAGTATAATGGACGAGACATTGCAGAATCAACAGTTGCCACACAAAATAGATTCAATACATGTGGCATGTGTAATATAGTTTTCAACCGCGACAAATTATTTGGAAAGCGTAGACCTCAAATATGCATTGACCATTCTGTCATGTAACTTCTCAGGAAATCCAAGTTGATGGCCTTGTCACACATGATATGCCATTCAGTGACATCAACAAAGCGCTTGAACTGATGCTACAAAACAGGTGTTTGCGATGCGTGATTCACATGCCAAAGCGACAGGATTGATTTATACATCAGTGCCATCATACCTGTACAATTTTGGTGGTTTTCTCATCAGTAATTTTTCACTTGATCTGCTCCTGGCTCGAGTTTTCATGACATCAACATATTGAAGCTCTAGCGCCATTCTCTATTGGCATCTCACCTTGGAATTATGGTGTTATAGTTGTTGAGGAGATTACAAATCATACTGACATTCCCTTGGAATTCCTCATATGTCCGACCTCAAGAATTATTCATGTAATCTAACTTGTTAAAAATTGATCTGTTAGTGATTGTAATGTTGTATGCATGTTCGGTGCATTGTGCAATATTGTTCTAATATTTGAGCTTCTTGATTGCGATGAATTATGTAAAATTGAATGTTCTAAAAATGTAAATAAAATCATTTCTTCTTATGGACGAGTTATACATTATTTAGATCGAGGATCCATTGTATGGTCCTTCGTAATGAATTCTATTTTCAAAATCATGAAACCTGTTATTTGTGTGCGCTTCAAGGGCTATCCTCGGCTAGTAACCACTCTTAGTACTATCTGTTAAAGTTCAACTGTGGAAGCACCATGTCTCAAAATATGTACTGCCATAATATTGTTTTTATCCAACTATGTGTCATGTAATATGCGCATTATGTACATATAATTTCTCTTGAAGTTCTCCGTAAAAAAAAGAATCTCTTGAAGTTAAACAGGTTGCGGGTCCCCTTTTAGCACTTTTTGACACCAAAAAAGGATCACAGAAGTTCACAGAATGGACTGAAATCCATCCTGTGATTTTAGTAAGCAGCACCGGGTGAAAGGATATACTGGATGCTTGCTTTATACACATTTCTAGCACAGTTGGTGGCTAGAAATCTGTCAACAAAAGCATTTGTGTAATTCAAACGAAAATATCTGTCTGTACAATGCTCTTCAGATCCTTGGACTAGCTTGGTAATTCATTTTAACTGGTCGACATTAATAAAATTGTTTTTCTTTCTAACATTCGGCGTAATAGACTTCGTTTCTCACTTTTGCCCTCTAAAGTGTTGCAGAATTTATGCTCTTTTTCAGCTGCGGAGGAGTTATCCCTTTTAGAAGAAGGCCTTCTTTCTTGCCTGAGCTTGGTAACGAAACTTCATTAGTGGTTAGCTTCCTTCTTCAACAGTGGGTCTAATTGGGGGAGCTCATATTCCTCAGGATTTAGGGCCAAAGGGAAATCTGGCAATGGAGGCGGCGGTGTGATGATCTGGCTGACTCCGGTATTTGATGGTCTGAATTTAGAAAATATTTATGATTAACATCTGTTTCATTAAAGGTAAATAATTGTCACCCCTTCTAGAAAATATTAGTATTACCTTTCTTGGGTGTTAAGGTCCTGGTTATTCTGGAGCTTGCTTAATGTCTCTTTTGGGATCATGTCCAAGAGATGTTTGGTTGTTCCGAAAGGAGTTGAGATCCTGCAACATTACATGTTCAAAATTCAGTCTCCATTTTGATTGCTTCAAACAAAACTCTGCAAGTTAAAATATTCAACTACTCCCTCTGTTTCTAAATATAAGCCCTTTTTAGAGATTTCAATATGGACTACATACGGATGTATATAGACATATTTTAGAGTGTAGATTCACTCATTTTGCTCCGTATGTAGTCTGCATCTGAATCTATAAAAAGGCTTATATTTACCCAAATGATAAGCATCACACGTGTGGCACGAAGTAACACCGCCCTGACGTTTTTACTCTAAAGCTGCCATCCGAAAAAAAAACCAAAAAAACTGATACTTGCCATCCAAAATCCAAACAGAAAGTTGCCATGCTTCACAACTAAAGTTGCCATCCTCGGGTAACTAAACTTGCCAACAAAAAACGTCAGAGCGGAATTGCTTCGTGCCACACGTGTGGCACTTATCAGGGTCCTATATTTAGGAACGGAGGGAGTATTATGCAATGCAACAATAATGACTGTGTGCATCTTGTGACACAGAGGCTACTATGCAACAATAGCTTTCAAATAGCAGGCTCCTCGGAATTATATCCTCCTTGCGCTAGCTTGTTCATACTAGGCCTAGAAATCACCAAATGGCACAGTAGTAGATTTGGGACAGGTAAATCAAATCCTAAAGAAGACTAAAAATTGTCAACTGACCTTGATGTCGGAGGAGTTGAATGGAAGGCCTTAGAGGCTCTTTTGCTCTCTTTCAGAAACTCCTCTGACGCTTGTAGGGATGATATTGCCATCTCTTGTGATTTCTCGGTGTTTCCCTCATCAAGAATCAACCCATGGAAGTAGTATGCAGCAGCCTGACAAAAATATAAAGAGCAACAGTACCGATTTAAATGTCTCTAGATAGCAAGGTAAAGAGATCTACATATTATCTATCTGTCGCCGCGTCGAAGAGTACACGGCTGAGTTCTGCTCCTGAGCTGGGCGGTACACGGCTGAGTTTTGCCCTCACGTAGCTCCACCATTGGTGGCATCCAAATAATTTTTTTCCATTTCAAGCCATGGAACACATTTGCAATTTGAAAATCAAAATAACTAACATGTTCGCGACCGC